>NC_090319.1:173953040-174290526 GCF_040869045.1 Eurosta solidaginis | reverse complement strand
AGAAACAATGTAATTTTATATTTATTTGAATTTATGATGAGCCGCCACCACCTTGTATTAATCCTAACAGAGAAGAACAAATGTAATTTCCATCGTTACTGAGCTGGCAACACTGTTCACCTTTATGTATGTTCATTTCGACAGAAATTTTTTGGCAATGTTTGTTTTGATATTTTATAAGTAAATTAGTGAAATTTAACACTATCGTTTCCTGTGCCGCACAGTGGATTATTTGATCAATCTAGCTGGCCAAAATTAAAACAGCAGTTATTTCTGTTCAAAAAGTGGTTGTCTCACTTCATGTTATGAACGAAAATATTTTACAATAAATTCGCGGTGTTCCCCGCAGAATTACAGTCGATCGGGCACCCGTTTTCCGATGGACCCGGGGTAATTTTTTGGCATTACATGAGATTTGTCAACATGTGTATCAAACGAAAGGTATTTTACTCCGCATTTCTATTGACATTTTTAAGTAGGGTTGCCACCTCACCTACTTTTTTATATTTCTTTGAATATGCACTACCATATAGGAAAAAGCTTAACCGATTTGAATCAAATTTGGTACATCGATATAGTCGTAAATTTTAAGAATTTCCACCTAGTTGTTGCCACTGAGGATGTTTTCACAAGGTTGCCACCATTTTCAAGTTAAAAAAAATTACAGGAGATACGCCAATATGGTATCAAAGGAAAGGTATTTCGCTCCCGCTTTCCAATAAATACATACAAGGGCTGTTGTCACCTCACATTATCGCAGATATATCTGAGGTTATCCACTACGATCTCGATAAGAAGAAAAAGAAATAATTGACGGTAAATTCATGGTTCAATTATTCATCACTAGTATCAATATCAATAGCACTGTCGTCGTCGTCGTCATCATATTCAACATCTATAAAAAAGGTTCAGAAGAAATTAATATCTCTTCACTTGCTGCTCTTTGATGTTTTCTTTATTCGGGGCTTCCTTCCGGTCAAAAAAGGATCCGAAGTTAAAAGCAATATGTTCATTCTGTTCGAAGTTACAAGAAGTTCTTGAATGTTTTTTTTGCAAAACTATCACGATAAAGGCGAAAATGTTTGTTTCTTGCTTCACTGGCTTCTTCTGATACTTGGCCGATAGGCAATAAAGAATTTTCGAAAACAGTTGGGCCATGAATTAGAATTTTGTGTACTGTTGGAGACATCGTATATCAAGGATTAAGGCTAAGATACAGTTCTATAGTTTGCACGACAAACTCTTACAAAATTGATCACCACTCAAAAAATTGCGTGTATGCGCAGCCGTGTATTGTCAAAAAATTACAGACATGATATGCCATGAAAAAAGAACATGTTGTACCGAAAGGCGCAGACACACACCTCTGGTGTCCATAGTGTATAACATATAGCTGAATCGGTTGCGATGATTAGTGGACACACACCATTTTTAGAGGTGATACATAAAATTACTGTAGAGGAGAAACATAGACACATGTTTCAGTTGCATCTGAGTATAATGCGTATTGAAATTTAGTAGTACTAATTTTATGCGCAGCAATTTCAGAAGAGTAGATAAAGTTTGACGCTTAGCACTCCATATAAAGTTTAAGCGCAAATGTCTATAGATGTAAAAAAAAAAAAAACAGCTATTGTCACCGACTAAATCATCAGCGACCTTTCTTACAACATGAACGTCCCAAATATTGACCATTTTGAACGTCCACGTCAATGGCACCACGCTACCGACTCGCTTACACCCCAAAATCTTGAGTGTGAAGTTCGATCAGGATCTATATTTTGGTGAGCATGCAGCCGCAATTGTACCGAAAATCTAGAGCCGCAATAAAATCCTCAAATCTCTTGCTGGCAGTTCTTGGGGTATAGATAAGGAAACGCTCATTACCACTTAAAAGCAATTGGCCAGCCGATTGCATGCTACTCGTCCCCGATATGATCGCCAAGCCTAAAGAATACCCAATGGAAGGAGCTACAGGCCTGCCAAAATACCGCCCTCAGAATCGCTATGGGCTGTTTCTTATGTCCCCAGAACACCATCTACATAATGGGGCGAGAATACTCCCCATTAGGGAGATAAATGAAATGCTAAACAAACAGTTTATGTTGAATACCGAGGAACCTGGGCATCCGACAGACATCTGATTGATGAGCCTATACCGCCCAGGAGCTTAAATCATTCAACTTATTGCAATTAATATGTTACATTAGAGTACCAGCTCTAAAATTTATAAAATATGTCTTATAGCTTGTACTTCACAGAATGTTCTAGCAAGTGCTAGAGAAAAATTCCAAGATTTAAGTTGCAGAGAAATAAAAAGGAATGTCAATGTGAAAAGGAATTGAAAAGTCCCATGTAGGGTTCGTGCTGCCAGATGTGACAGCTGCATGCCAATTCCCCACAATACTCCCCCCAAAATGAGGCTTTGAGGGGATATCGAAAGCGCAGAATTTAAAAGATTTAGGTCGGCAGGCTTGTTGAAGTATACGGAGCTTGTGATGAGCTCGGTCTGCTGAGCACTCTCCTTTGTGGGTCGCTTTCGAACACGTCGTCACTGCCCAAGTGAGCTAGTTTAAGACGTTCCACGTTCACGTTCACTGCTTTCCCGTTAACTTCGATGGTGTATACATGTTCGTCAATTCTGGTGATGATTCTGTGTGGTCCTGAGTAAGGACGCGCCATTGGGCCATATCGATCCGGAGAAACACATGAGTACAAGTCGCTAAGTCTTTGTAGCATAAGGTTTTCTAGCGGCAAAGATGTGTGGTTCGAGCAGGTCTGAATTTTTGTATGTGTGTGCGGAACTCTTCCCAAAAATATCGTGGAACTGCTGGTGAGCTGTCGTGCATGAACAATTTACCAGGGATTCGCAAAGTTGTTCCGTAGAGGTATTCTTCGGGCGATGCTATTAAGTCCTCTTTGTAATAAGTTCTCAATCCAAGCATGACTGACGGTAGCACCTGCATCCATTGGGGAATTTGATGGCTGCTTTTAAAGTGCGATGCCACCTTTCTACAAGTCGTGACGGGAATAGAGCACTTTCAAACTGGGTTACTTGGTCGGTTGTCAGTAACTTAGGGCAAACGAAACGCGCGATCCAGTGAGAGTAAAAAGTATTGGCGACTGCGCTTGCTATTATGTCATTGATCGGTACGGCCATTTGGTAAATATATCTATCATAGTCATGCAGTATTTGAAACCCTGAGATTCCGGCAGAGGTCCAACCAGATTCAAGTGATCGAATATTCCGTCTGGGAGAGGGAATGCAGCAGGGGCTGCGTGAATGTGGCATCCAGTCTTTCATCGTTGGCATGGAATACAATCTCGTACCCATCGGGTTATGTCCTTATTCATTGATGTCTTTAGGGTTTATAATTCTACTTTACTTGTTTCAACTTTGTTAAAATTAGAAAATATAGATTTAGTAGTTTTTGAATTGGTGCATCAAAAAAAAAGAAAATTTTATTTCATTCTTTTCAATTTCTCTTAAAAAACATAATAATTGAAATTCAATTATTATAAGCCGGTGTTAAGCTCATGAATTCTTAAATAAAAGAAAATTGTTGATTACTTGGTAATGTAATTTCATTATTAATATATGAAATAAAAAAGAAAAATTATATAAAATATATCACTACAATTTGGCGATCCTGCCAGGAGGCAATTGAAGAAACGAGAAACAAACAGCGAATTGCCAGAAAAGCATCCCCAAACCAATAATGAAATGAAAATTCTACCACAAAAAATATATTTTATAACGGTAATACTATTTGCAGTGGTCATTTTGTACATTCAAAAAGCAAAAAATTTAAAGCTGGTTTAGCCTTTAAGAAGTAAAAAACTTATATTGATGTTTTTTGTTGCTGTTACTACGTGTGCTTACTTTTGTTTTTGTTAAGGAATTGTACGCAACGTCGACCTCTCATCTACACCTCAATAATAGCTGACTTTGATCTAGATGTGGATAGTCTCATACAGCGATTCCTTGAGCGCAAATGACAATGAGTTTTACTAATAAAGCCATTGCACAACTTTAAAGCAAGAAGAGACGACAATTCCAGTTTTAAAAAAAGAATTTTGAGATTGGTTTGATTTAAATTATATATACATATTTTGTTTATTTAAATAATTATTATAAAAAATAAATATTTTTTTTTTAATATTGATATTTAATTTTTACTAAATTTGTAAACTCTTCCTTCAGATTAGTTAAAATGTTTCATTCTCCACAACAAAATACACACACTTCGCTTATTAATTTGCAGTATAATTCTTCTCAAGAATAATTAGTAAATCCATATGAAAATCAAAATAATACTGAAATGTGTGCTACCTCTATCAAGCTTCCACCTTTTTGGATAAATTGTCCAGAAGCTTGGGTTATACACATATAAATACAATTTAACACAAAAAGTATTACGCAAACACTACAAAATGTGAACAGACAATTACAGCACTACCTCAAGAAATTATAATTACAATTTTAGATTACATACAGAATCTCTCACAATATAATCAATTTGAACAATTAAAGAAAGTCTTAATTGAAAGAGCGGAAATAAAAAAAGTCGATAAAATTTTGTCAGATTCGGAAATGGGTGATCGTAAGCCCTCTGAATTTTATCGGTAGCTTCTGCTACTTGTTGGCTCCAATTTTAGTCCAGATATTTTAAGAAAATTTTAGATGAGGAGATTGTTTAATAATCTGAAGGCATTATTAGCTAGCTCTAGTTTAGATAACAAAAATGAATTAACAAAATTAGCTGACAATATATGGGAAGTAGTTAATAAGTCAGAGGTTTCCGTTCTAAATAGTTTTCAAAATTCCAAATGCTAAGATTCAATGATTGAGAATTTAGTTAGGACAACCAATATTAGGTGTCAGGATTTTTAGAAACTTTCCCTTGAATTGAGTGCTATACGACAAGAAATGAACCAAAATTCCAGATCGAGATCTACTAATAGGAATAACTTTAGGAGAGGATATAAAAGTAAATCCAGATCTAGTTCGCGTAATAGTCCGAATTGGTTGTGTCGATACCATTACAAGTTTGGAAATAAAGCTCAAAACTGTCAACTGCCTTGTGCATTTTCTAAAAATCAAAATTCGTTAAACTAAGGTCGTCCGTTGTTGCGGTGACAAACGACGGAAATTTAGATATTTCCCGTTGCCTTTTTATTTATGATAAAACAAACAAGTTACATTTTCTAATTGATAGTAGAGCCGGAATATCTGTACTTCCGGTAGCAAAATCCCCTCATACTAAACGTTCTTCAGATGTAATTCTTACAGCATCTAATGGTTCAACAATTTTCGCAAAAAAGGTTTAAATATAAATTTAAGATTAAGACGCGAGTTTCCATTCATATTTTTAATAGCTGACATAGCCAAACCTACCATCGGTGCTGATTTTCTGTGCAATTATGGTCTCTTAGTTGGCATTAAATGTAAACGTTAGTTGATCCAGTAACAAATCTTTCTGTTAATACGATTTCGTGTGTTTGTAATATTTCCCTCCCCAAAATTTTTGTAGTTGATAATAAATATTCAAAATTATTGAAAGAATTTCCTTCATTGATTATGGAAAACCACATTATACAAAGCCGGTAAAACATAATACTTTACATCGGCTTGATACAGAAGGAAATCTGTCATTTCATAAACCAAGACGTTTAGATCCGATAAAGTACAAAGTTGGTAAAACGCATTTTGATTTTTTAGTTAAAACAGGTATTTGTAGGCCTTCAAATTCTTCAGTTGCATCACATCTTCACCTAGTACCAAAAAAAGAATTAAATGATTGGCGTCCTTGTGGTGACTTTCGTAGACTTAATGTGGCGCCTGTTCCTGACCGTTACCCATTACCCCACGTTCATGACTTTAATATGAATCTGGGAAATAAGAAAATATTTTCAAAATTAGATTTGGTCAGAGCCTACCACCGAATTCCAATGGCTGAAGAGAATATCTATAAAACCGCAATCACAACACCTTTTGGAATGTTTGAATTTATGAGAATGCCTTTTGGCCTTCGAATTCGGCTCAAACATTTCAAAGGTTCATCAATGGAATAGTTAATGGCTTTCTTTTTTTTTTTTTTTGCTTATATTGACGATTTGCTAGTTGCAAGTGAAAACGAAGAACAACATTTTAAAGATCTGAACTTACTTTTCCAACGTCTAACAGAATATGGTTTAAATATCAAACCAAGCTAATTATTTTTTGTGTTACAAACGTTGATTTTCTAGGCCATAACATTTCGTATACGGGTATTAGACCATGTGAAGAAAAAGTAATAGTTATTCAAAATTTTGAGCGCCCGAACAAAAATTTATTAGGATGATTAACTATTACCATCGTTACATACCAAAATTAGCGGAGTTTACGTCAAAATTATACGACTTAATAAATTAGACGAGTAAAAGGCGTGACAAGACTTTATTTTGGGGTGACATATCAAATAAAGCTTTCGAGAGCATTAAAGAAAAGTTTGCCTCTACGAATTTGTTGAACCACTTCAACAAAGATGATCAACTTTCTTTAAAAGTAGATGCTTCTAACACAGCAATTGGTGATGTCATACATCAAACGTTTATTGGGATTTCATAACCTCTTGCTTTCTTTTCAAAAAAACTTTCTTCATCTGAAACTAAATACAGTGCATTTGACAGAGAACTATTAGCTATTTATTTAAACATTAAACATTTCAGATACCTTCTAGAAGGGCGAAATTTTACAGTTTTCACTGATCAAAAACCTTTAATATTTGCTTTAAATGCAAAGACGGAACGAAGCCCCAGACAAACTAGGCATATGGAGTTTATTGCACAGTTCACTACTGATATTCAGTATATAAAAGGTAAAGAGAATGTTGTAGCTGACACATTATCTCGAGCTTTTGAAGTCGAAGCTATTAAAAATACAGAATTAAATTTCAAAATTTGAAATTTGAACGAAGTCAAGACGAAGAATTAAATGAGTTAAACTCTTCAGATACATCGCGCAATCTTAAATTTCTTGAAGTTCCATTATTAAATTTTTATATTTGGTGCGAAATGACAGGTGAAAGTCCTAGACAATTTGTACCGAATAATTTACGAAAGACAGTGTTTAATATGCTACATCCCCATCCTGGGATCAGAAATACTCGTCGTCTTATTATCAAAAAATATTATTGACCAAAAATGGGCAAAGAAATTAGCATTTGGTCGAGAAAATGTATAAATTGTCAAACATCTAAAGTAAATCGTTATACCAAATCTCCAGTTACCAAAATTGCAATACATAACAAACGATTTGAACATATCCATTTAGATATTGTTAGACCACTACCTAGTTCGAAAGGACATCGAAATATTTCTCCCGCAGATATTTTAGGTAGTTTACAAGAGAATTTTTAAAGTTTAAATTCGAATTTAAGACATAATCAAAATTCTGATACTGGCAATATATACCAAGAGATTTAAAAAATTTTAAATATGTTTTCATACGCGTTATCAATAAAAAGAATTTACAGCAACCATTTGAAGGCCATAAAAGTTGTGGAAAAGGATAAAAAATATTTTAAAATTGAAATAAATAATGAAATTAAAACAATTTTAATAGACTCAAACCAGCTATAGTTGAAACAACACAAACATCTTATACTAACAGCAGCACAAATGATATTACAAAACAAAAGAAACGTGTAACATTTAATTTATTAAATATTAATTCTCCTGAAAGGGGAGTATTGTAGGGTTTATACTTGATTCAGCTTTGTTAAAATTAGAAAATATAGATTTAAGTAGTTTTTGAATTGTTGCATCAAAGAAAAAGAAAATTTTTGATTACTGGTAATATAATTTCATTATTAATATATTGAAATAAAAAATGAAAATTATATAAAATATTCACTACAATGTCCATACATATCTTTGCGCTATCATTTTGATGGTGGCTCGACCGCTAGGATAGGCGAGGTTGTGTATACTGTCGAATACCCGGCGACGTAATGCTAATGGTATGAACGGTCGAAAGTTATTGGTAGAAACATAGCCCGTAGTTTGCTTGGCGTTAGGTCCATAGTTGAGCGCCTAAATCTTTAGGGAAGTATCGTTGTTCGATATCAAGTTTCGGAGCTCTTCAGTCGTTTAGGCGTTTGACAGCTTGTCGTGGTCGATGCAAATTGGCAGATGCATGGTGTCAATGCGAGGCGAGAGAATGAATCGGCTATATTATTGTCTGATCCGATAATGTACTGAATATCCGCGGTGAACTGGCTGATAAATCCTAGCTGTCTGATTTGTCGGCGCGATGACTTGTCTGATTGTTGTCGCAAAGCAAAAACCAGCGGCTTGTGATCTGTGCGGATTGTGAATTCGCGACCCCCGCCCCAGTGTCGAAATTTTTTATGGCTTGGTGCACCGCAGTTAATTCTCTGTCGTAGGTACTGTAGTTTTTTTGTGCTGGTGACAGTTTTTTGGATAAGAATCCCAGTGGTTGGTACTGCTCTATTACAGCTCCTAAAGCCGTACTTAATGCATCGCATGTGACACGAAGTGCGGCAGCTGGTATAGGATGTCCAAGAAGCGTTGCGGAAGCGAGCTGTTCTTCGATTGTTTCAAATGCGCGTTTTGCCTCATCTATCCATGGAACAGATCTCATATCATTTTTTTTCGAGTCTTTCAAAAAATCGTTAAGCGGTGCCTGTGTTACAGCCGCGTGCTTGAGATGTCGTCTGTAAAAGTTTACAGCCCCGATGAAACGCCTAAGTTCAACAATAGTCTGGAGCTCTGGGAAACCTCGCAGGGCCTGAACTCGGTCAGGAAAAGGTGCCGATCCTTGCCCTAGAACCCAAACGTTCACAGTTGTAACGCTTTAGCTACACTTGTCTGCGTTGATGCACAACCCATATTCGCTAAGTCGCTGGAAAACCAAATTCAGATGTTGTTCTTTGTTGCTTGTTGCAAATTCAGATGTTGTTCTTTGTTCGATGTATGCGTAGAAGAAATTGAGGCCAGAGAGAGCTTCGTTGATGAAACATTGAAACGATTGTTCTGCATTGCGGAACCCGAACGGCATGCTGATAAACTCATAAAGACCAGATAGGGATGTCCTCCTCGGTTACAGGGATGTGGTGGAAAGCACGGCGAATATTGCTTTCCACCGCCTTCACCTACAATACCAGTAAACAAAAATATAGGGATTCATTCCTGTGTGTTCAAATAGAGATAGGGTGAGAAATAGACAAATTGATAGGAAAGAGAAGGCTCGTCCAGGTCAGTTGGAGTATGCCCCCCTCATACATATAAGATGTAGCCTTGGGCTCCGCTATGACTCCTTCTCCTGAGCGAAGCCCCTCAGCCTGACTCTAGTCCGCCCGTCAAAAGTCTTAGAAGTCCCTAGTTACCCTCACATTTTGTCCATGTCAGTCGACATACCCCCGTCCCCTCTTCCGCACCTGCGCAACGCCTACACCAAACAAAAATGGAATCCTATCTTCACATAGTGGTATTTCGACGCATTAACCCAAAAAAATACCGAAAAATAAAAATAATCCAACTCGTTTTTTTTTAAACGTTATAAACGTATTTCATAATGTATATTTCAGTTAATAAAAATATCCAAAAAAAAGGAATTAATGATTCTTACACCTATGTGCCTGAACCTCTAAAAATTATATAATGAAAAATTCAACCCAAGATTTAAGTTTATACTTAAAATAGCTCAAAGGTAAATTTCTAATCTTACGCCAACTGTTACAAAAGAAATCTATCGGCCTTAGTTCAAAAAAAAAACTGTATATTAGTATAGAACTTCGATATAGAAATATAAAAATAATCGAAAAAATGTGTAAGAAAAATTATATAAAAAAATAATGAGATTTGCAAAGCTTATCACCCGTTCAGTTAAGTGGTTCTATAAGCACGGCCGCTGCTGTGGGCTTCTCACAATCCAATACTAATTCCTCTCCCTTTCCCAAGCAGATGCATAAAAATAGCAAATAAACGCAAAAAAAACGTAAGCACCCAAAAAAAAGAACGCGTGTGCTAAATAGGTAAACGTGGCCTATTTTTGTATTGAACTTACCGCTTTATCCCTCGATGAGGCGCCGCATCTCGGAGGGCCGTGCTGAAAAGCCACAATAAAATACCTATGTATTTACCTAATAATTTATAAGTACAGATAGTAACGCGATCTGCCTTCCAATGCCTAACGAGATGTTTTTCAGAGAGGATCTACTTTGGATGAGTTTCCGCTTTTAGTCACGCGGATATGGGCTAAAACGCCGGAGCCCAATTAATACGGGGTTAAAGAAAATGGATTTATGGATTGGTGCCGACACCAATTAAATAAAAATCGCAAGTGATTATGTGAATATCCAGTGTAGTGTGTTGTGCAAAATAAATATGAGCCAAATGGAGCGAGTCTTCTGGCTTAAAAAAAATGTTCCCACGAAATATATACATATTGTAACGAATTTGCTGCAAATCCTCTTATTTGCCCTTTTGCTAGGTTCGTATCGCTAAACTGTTGAATAAATAACTCCAATATTGAATAATGGAAAAATGGCCTTTATTAAAATACTTCACAATAACACTCAAACTGTGCAACGAATAGCTTGCTTAATAACCAAACTGATTGATAGCTCAAATGAAAATCTACTATTCAAAATAATACTGTTATTGCTCGCTAGATATCGTCTTAATCGAAACTGCTTGACAACCCAAATCAAACTGAATTACTTTTTACTCGCTTGCGCCGCTTTTATAGTTTACGCTGCATACATCTAGGCTCTTCTATTTTCAGAACATACCAACTATTTCGTGTGTTTATAGTTCTCATATAGTTTCTACTTGTTTACAATTGTCTACTTTTCAGCGTCTCTTAGATATATGTGAGTTTGTAGTTTACAGTCTCTCGCACACACATAGGCGTATAAGTAAATGCATCTGTGTGTGATATCTCTCGGCTGCCTTATATATGTGTATACATGATTTGATTATTGACGTAAATACCGCTCAGTATCGCCTTAGTGATGGTATAGCTTAGTGATGCTAATATCCGTGACAATATATATACAAAGATCCTTACATTAAAACAAATTAAAGGGCCAACTTGCCCTGCAAACACAATAGAACAACACAGTTAAGTTTTACAAAAAATTTATTTTAGGATACTTATAATTATAATAACAAATTTAGTGAATAGAATAAAGCATCGGTTAGAACGAATACCCCAACGCAACTGCCTTCGCAATGTCTTCCGATGCCTTTTATAATTTTTCTCTTGGCGTCGTTCCGTAGCCAGACATATGCCACGTTTGGGTGTGAGTGTGGCTTTGACTTCCGCAAGTGTATTACTTGGCTGGCATGTGCAATGCAAAAGTCCACAACAGTGTGAAATAGAAATATGCTGACTCCGCTGCAATGTGCATAGGTACTGACTTGGTTCTCATAGGTTTGATAACGTTGCGCAATGTTGTCATTGCGCGATATGATGAAATGCACTTGGCTTTGAAGCAGGTGTTGGGTTGCAATTATGCTGCTTACAATAATTATGCTAACGGAGCTGCAGGTGGCCCATCAAACGTGGGAAATATAATTATGCTGACACAGCTGCAGGTGGCCCATGGGACTGTGGGAAGAATGATTATGCTGACACAGCGGCTGGTGGCTATGGGACTGTGGGAAGAATGATTATGCTGACATAGCGGCACGTGTAAACTTCAACTTGTGGGAATCCAACATGTTGATTGCCGCCAGCGTGTTGACTTCTGCTGACACAGATGCAAGTGACCCATGGGCCTGTGGGAAGAATGATTATGCTGACACAGCGGCAGGTGGTTATGGGACTGTGGGAAGAATGATTATGCTGACATAGCGGCACGTGTAAACTTCAGCTTGTCGGAATCCAACATGTTGGGTGCCGCCAGCGTCTTAACTCCTCCCCGCGGATTAGTTGGCAAAGACGGATTTTCGCCTCTTCGACTTAGCCGATTTGCAATGTTTATTTCAGGTAAGAGTATCCTTGCTGTGATCTTCCTCCAAATGTACCAAATGAATAGCATAAGTAGGAATAACCCTGATCCTTCAGAAAGTGCGAACCAATTGGTCTTGTCCTTTAGGTATTTCAGAAATTTGATGTTTTCCATTGTTATTCCGTGTACCAGGTTAAGGTTTAGTGTCATACTGTGGTTTGTTATGCTGGTCAAAATTGGTGGAAGAACATGTATTCCGAAGCTACTAGTGCTTGAGTATGTTTCGTTGTTAATGACAATGGTCTCGTTGTCTATCTGAAGAACATAAGAACCGTTTAGATAAATTAAACATTTACCTGATCCTATTGTGCCCATAAAGTGGTCAGAAGACGTGCCAGACAACCAGTTTTCGGTAATAAGTAAAGAGATTTCCGGTTACAGATCCTAGCAGAAGATAATTGCAAGCAATGTTCTCTTATCCCATAAGTCTCGAATTTGTTGATCAGGATTCACATGTATCGCAAATCTATACGGTGACCTCCTTGGATGTTTGCCCTTGTGATTAGGTGATTAAATCTGACATCAGTGACCTTAGGCAAGGACAGCACATACAGAAGGAGCGTGCTGTTGGTGTAGATCGATGGCTTGCCATACTTAATGGCTTCGATAGCGATGCTGTATGGGAGGACGTCGATTTCACTAACAAGTTGGTTGACTTCTCCCTTGCTCAAAAGGTTGCTGTTAATAATGCAAGCTTTAGCCATCTGGCAGGCGCGGATTAGCTCGTTAACATCTTCCTTTAAAATGGTTATCCTGTGCTGGATTTCTTGCTCTAATTTTTCCAGGTGCTTTCGATCAAGGACATTGTTCGTGATGGTCACGATTTCATTTAGCTTCTGCAATAATTCATTAGACTTTTTGAAAATGGCATCGTTTACCTTATACTGTTGCTCGTTGTTTCTGTTAAGTGAGACTTCGTCGAAGGACTTCATCCCAATCTGTGGCGTCAGGTGAGCCAGCTATCCACTTCTAGGCAGACCCAGTCCAGTTAATGGATCGCCTTGATCTTCCAGATTTATTGCCATTTAGCTCGCTGAGTTGTGTGCGGATTCTCTTTAATTGGAAAGATAGTACCTCTGCTGTTGAAGTTGTTTTATTTGGCATCTCTGGTGATAGCTGAAACTGATTCGTTACTAGGTCATACCGCTCCAAGTCAATGAAGTGAATAAGCCTAAAGTGTCCATCGATGATCCAGCCGTACCCATCACGTATTGTAGCCAATGAAGAGTCTATTTTGAATATATCATACGAATATACAGTTGCGCAGAGGCAGATGCTATGAAGTAGAAAAATCATTAAGCTAATTTGTTAGTACTCTTCCAGTATCCCCTTACGTGTATTTTGAAATGGTTATTTCTTCAAGTATTCACCTTACCCTAAATTACAATCCTAATCTACAGTTTCATACATTCATTCATTCCTACAGTGAAAATCTTAGAAATATGTAAATATGTAGGCTAATAATTATTATACTCAGTTGAGCAGAGCTCACAGAGTATAATAACTTTGATTGGATAACGGTTGGTTGTACAGGGATAAAGGAATCGAGGTAGATATAGACTTCCGTATATCAAAATCATCAGTATCGAAAAAAATTTGATTGACCCATGTCCGTCCGTCCGCGCGTCCGTCCGACCGTTAACACGTTAATTTGAGTAAATTTTGAGGTATCTTGATGAAATTTGGTACGTAGGTTCCTGGACACTCATCTCAGATCGCTATTTAAAATGAACGAAATGGGACTATAACGACGCCCACTTTTTCGATATCGAAAATTTCGAAAAACACAAAAAGTGCGATAATTCATTACCAAAGACGGATAAAGCGATGAAACTTCTTAGGTGAGTTGAACTTATGACGCAGAATAGAAAATTAGTAAAATTTTGGACAATGGGCGTAGCACCGCCCACTTTTAAAAGAAGGTAATTTAAAAGTTTTGCAAGCTGTAATTTGGCAGTCGTTGAAGATATCATGATGACATTTGGCAGGAACGCTTAATAAAAATTTGTAAAATCGGAGAACGACCACGCCCACTTAAAAAAAAATGTTTTTAAAGTCAAATTTTATCAAAAATTTTAAAATCTTTACAGTATATAAGTAAATTACGTCTACGTTCAACTCCAGTAATGATATGGTGCAACAAAATACAAAAATAAAAGAAAATTTCAAAATGGGCGTGGCTCCGCCCTTTTTCATTTAATTTGTCTAGAATACTTTTAATGGTATAAGTCGAAAAAAAATTTACCATTTCTTGTGAAATTTGGTAGGGGCTTAGATTCTAGGACGATAACTGTTTTCTGTGAAAAAGGGCGGAATAGGTTGAAGCCACGCCCAGTTTTTATACACAGTCGACCGTCTGTCCTTCCGCTCGGCCGTTAACACGGTAACTTGAGCAAAACTCGATATATATTTACTAAACTCAGTTCACGTACTTATCTGAACTCACTTTGTATTGGTGTAAAAAATGGCCGAAATCCGACTATGACCAAGCCCACTTTTTCGATTTCGAAAGTTACGAAAAATTAAAAAATGCCATAATTCTATACCAAATACGAAAAAAGGGATGAAACATGGTAATTGGATTGGTTTATTGACGCAAAATATATCTTTAGAAAAAAACTTTGTAAAATGGGTTAGACACCTCCCATATTAAGTAGAATAAAATGAAAAAGTTCCGCAGGGCGAAATCAAAAGCCTTTGGAGTCTTGGCAGGAATACTGTTCGTGGTATTACATATATAAATAAATTAGCGGTGCCCGACAGATGATGTTCTGGGTCACCCTGGTCCACATTTTGTCGATATCTCGAAAACGCCTTCACATATACAACTACCACCACTCCCTTTTAAAACCCTCATTAATACCTTTAATTTGATACCCATATCTTACAAACATATTATAGAGTCACCCCCGGTCCACCTTTATGACGATATCTGGAAAAGGCATCCACCTATAGAACTATGGCCCACTCCCTTTTAAAATACTCATTATCACCTTTCGTTCGATACCCATATTGTACAAACGCATTCTAGAGTCAACCCTGGTCCACCTTTATAACGATATCTCGAAAAGGCGTCCACCTATAGAACTAAGGTTCACTCCCTTTTAAAATACTCATTAACACCTTTCATTTGATTCCCATATCGTACAAACAAATTCTAGAGTCACCCCTGGTTCACCTTTATGACGATATCTCGAAAATGGGTCCACCTATAGAACTAAGGTCCACTCCCTTTTAAAATACTCATTAACACCTTTCATTTGATTCCCATATCGTACAAACAAATTCTAGAGTCACCCCTGGTTCACCTTTATGACGATATCTCGAAAAGGCGTCCACCTATAGAACTAAGGCACACTCCCTTTTAAAATACTCATTAACACTTTTCATTTGATACCATATCGCACAAACAAATTGAGTCACCCCTGGTCCATCTTTGTGGCGATATCTCGAAAAGGCGTCCACCTATAGAACTAAGCCCACGCCTTTTAAAATTCTCAATAACATTTTTCATTTGATACCCATATCGTACAAACAAATTCTAGAGTCGGCCCTGGTCCACCTTTATGGCGATATCTCTAAATAGCGTCCACCTATAGAACAATGGCCCACTCCCTCTTAAAATACCTACTCTTTATTACCTTCCATTTGATACACATGTCATACAAACACATTCCAGGGTTACCCTAGGTTCATTTTCCTACATGGTGATTTTCCTTTATTTTGTCTCCATAGCTCTCAGCTGAGTATGTAATGTTCGGTTACACTCGAACTTAGCCTTCCTTACTTGTTTTATATTGGGGTACTTATATTATTTTGAGTTGCGTGGGTTAGAAAGGAAAGTAAGTATTAGTAATTCGAAAGAACAATTAGATTTTGATTTTATTTTTAAAGGATTTTTAAGATTTTTTTTTTTGAGCCGTGAAGCAGTGTAACGAAATGACTTCGCTCTTTCTTTGCTGTTAGTTGTTAGTGTGTTAGTTGTTTCTCTTCTCTTTTTTTCTTTTTTTTCCTTTAGTGGAAATGCCATTCCCCCTAAAGACCTTATTGTGGAGTTGAACCATACCGATCGTCATCATTCGAACCAACGAGTTATTTGGAATTTAACCAACTTCTGACTGGATCGGGTACAAAATAATTTGCACCCAAAGCCCTGGGACTAAAAGATCTAAGCATGAGATTTGCCTTGTGACCAATGTTATCTCAGACGTTTTTTACGTCGGTCTTGTAGATTTTTTCCCACTTTCAGTAACAATAGTTACGTTTCTGTTTTCAGCAACACTTTCTTCTTTGTACAGTGGCGCCTTTGTTTAGCCTTTATCTGTTTATTTGCAATAAATAATTTGTCTTCTGCACTGAAGGTGCGTGGGGTAGAACGTTTATTGTTCCACTTAGCGTTCCTGACCTCCTACTCCCCTTCTAATAATGCTTTAACGTATTCATACGTTTTCTCTCTGAAGTCCACCAATCCCTGGTAATTGACTCTAGAAGTCCTGTTATGGAAAACATCTGCTGGATTTCGTTTAATAACATAGTGAAAGGTATTTTTGTACAGGTCCACTGTTATCGAGACACGTTCCTTTGGAGTTAATCTATTTAATTCAGCAGAAATGCAGCGGTATTTTTCAATCAAGGTTGAGTGGCAGCGCTCAACCTGACCGTTGCTTTCAACTCGTTGTGTAGTGGTTTGGTAGACTTCTATACCTAGTGAGCCGATATAGTTTAAGACAAGAGGAGTTAGAAAACCTCTTTCGTTGTCCATAACCAATATTTTTGGTACTGAGAAGTAGTGCAGGAGATCAGTAAGCTTTTTTCGAATGTGTATTGAAAACTTGTTCTTTATCGCAAATAGTTTAGCGAACTTTGAAAATGTATCTATTGCGCTAAGGTACTTTTGTTTTTCAATCTCGAAGATGTCAATATGCAGAATCTCGCAGGGATAGCTCGGAATCGGTGTGGGCTGAAGGAAGGGTTTCAATGGATGCCTATCGTATTTATTTAGTTTGCAGGTGTCGCATTGTTTGGAATATTCCCTGATTTTTCTGGCCATTGCTGGGAAGTAATATTGTTCGAGAATCTGCACCCTATTTTCGTGCGGGTTTCTATGGGCTCGCTTGTGTTCCCTCTCTATTATCTCAAAAATCTTATCAGGTATCGCAACATCTTCTACGATTCATTGTGTTATCCTGATTCGGTACCTTTGGAAGTGATTTATATAAACATCCTGTAAAGGGCAAGGAACCTTTCGGGAACTTTTATTCCATTTATCACATTAGGATTGAGAAATTCTCTCAAAATAGAAACCAATGAGGCATTGTCGGATTCGGAAAATGAGACGTAATGTCTATTATAACCTGGGTGAGGATGTTCGAGGCATCGAGGGCGATACCCGTCCCTGAAAACAATTTGGTTTCTAAACGCGTTACGTGGGGCCTCTACACGTGGAATTAAATCCGAACTCTCCTGATCAGCAGAATGCATTGTTGCTGAGTCAACTTCGGGCTCTACATTATCCTCAGCATTTGTATGAGTGTCCTGTTCTAGGACAGAAGGAGGCTGAGCGATAACAGAATCAGTTAAAGTGTTACACTCAGTTTAGAGTCGAGAAAGGGCGTCAGCGACTAAATTTGATTTACCTGGTTTGTATACGATTTCGCAACTATATTCCACAATGCGAGCTTTCCAGCATTTCAGCCTGGCGTTGTAGTTTCGACAACTCTAGGAAAAGGTTAAAGGCTGGTGGTCAGTATATATTCTGATTTTTTTCACCCAATACAAATCTGTACTTAGATATTCTCCTCCGTCTTGTTTAATGAGCGAGAAATAAATGTTATTGACTTGTCTTTGCCTATGTCCACCTGGGGCAAGAACGCGCCAATGCCATAGCTTGAAGCATCAGTTGTCAGATAAAAAGGTTTCTCAAAATCTGGGAAAGCGAGGACATCAGCAGAAGCAAAGATCCCCTTCAAATCCTTGAAGGCTTGCAAAGCTGAAGAGCTAAGTGTTATTGGTACCTTTTTCGATGCATTAGCCTTAATCTGTGCATTTTCTCCACGGGTTAAATTCGTCAGTGGCTTGGCTATTTTCGCATAGTCGCGAATGAATTTTCGATAGTAGGATGTCATTCCTAGGAAACATTTTAAATCCTTCAAATTACATGGGGGCAAAATTGAGTTCATGGCCTCAACCTTTTTTGGGTCAGGGCGAACATCTTCGGGTGTATTAATATATCCGAGGAACTCGACTTCAGTTTCGAGGAAATACGTCTTCTCCAAGTTAACCTTCAAATTAATCTCGCGCAATCTTCAAAATACTTTTTCTATGTTTTGTAGATGGTCTTCCATGTCCTTTCCAAACACAATGATTTCGTCGATGTACACATAGCAAATTTTACCAAAATATTGCTTCAGCACATCGTCGCTCATTCGTTAGAAGATTTTCGGGGCGGTTTTCAACCCAAAGGGAAGCCGCAAAAATTCGTATTTCCCGTTCATCGTCGAGAACGCAGTTTTAGGGATGTCAGGTTCTTTCATTGGTATCTAGTGGAAAACAGATGTCAGATCAATAGTGGTATAGTATTTGGATTGGCCTAAAATGCACAAGGTTGCGTTTAAGTCAGGAATTGGGTAGGTATCTGAGATCGTGACGGCATTCAATCCTTTGTAATTGATGAACATACTGCATTGTTTCTCGCCATCAGGTTTAGGTTTTTTAGGAACCACCCATATTGGGGAATTGTTTAAACTTTTTGATGGCCGGATAACACCTTCCTCCAGTAATTCGTTCACCTGTCTATCGACAGCGCTGTGAAGTTAGCCCCCCCCCCCCCCCCCCCCAACTAAAAATTTTTAATTTCTTAAAACGCTAACCGTTTGATAGTCGTTTGATAATGATTGATACGCTTCGATATTCGTTTGATTTATTCGTTTGTTAGAAAAAAAATTTAAATATCTATGTGAAGTTAGCCCCCGCCCCCCCCCCCCAACTAAAAATTTTGATAATGATTGATACGCTTCGATATTCGTTTGATAGTTATTCATTTGATGGTTATTCGTTTGTTAGAAAAACAACATTTTTTTAAATATCTATGTGAAATTAGCCCCCCCCCCCCCCCCCCCCTCCCAACAAAAAATTTTTAATTTTTTATAACGCTAATCATTTGATAATGATTGATACGCTTCGATATTCGTTTGATAGTTATTCATTTGTTAGAAAATCAAAATTTTTTAAAATATCTATGTGAAGTTAGCCGCCCCCCCCCCCCCCAAACTAAAAATTTTTAATTTTTTATAACGCTAATCGTTTGATAGTCGTTTGATAATGATTGATACGCTTCCATATTCGTTTGGTAGTTATTCCTTTGTTAGAAAAACAAAATTTTTTAAATATCTATGTGAAGTTAGCCCCCCAACTAAAAATTTTTAATTTTTTAAACGCTAATCGTTTGATAGTCGTTTGATAATGATTGATACGCTTCGATATTCGTTTGATAGTTATTCGTTCGTTCAAAAAAACATTTTAAATATCTACATATGTGAAATTAGCCCCCAGTTGATAATTTTTAATTTTACAGGCTCTAGAGGCCTAGGAGCTCGAAGCGATGTCTATGTCATTCTCTGGTTGATAATAGTACGTAATCATGCAACTGGCTGCACTCCCCTCGTTGCGGCTCTTAAGTTAGAAGGGCATGCAAATTGTATAATTTCATTTGTATATATAGGAAGAAGACATTAATTTCAGAGGTACCTCTGATCCGTATTTTGGATTATATGTCGTAAACGGCTTATGATATTTCAATAAGTTTACTCTTTTGTTGAAGCCCTAATCAGCAGCTTTCATTTGGTACCCATATTGTGCAAACAAATAAAAAAGATACCGGATTTCCTTATTTAGGTCTGAAGGCTTCGAAACCATTCTATTTATATTCCCTGGGTAATAATACGTAATCATGTACATGGCCTCCCCCGCGTTGCGGTTCATAAGTTATAAGAGCTTAAACCATTCATTTGAAGGACACCCCAAATCCACATTTTGGATTATATCTGGTAAACAGCTTTAGATATCCCAAACATTTTTCTTTTATGTCATTAGCATCTTTATTTGTACAATTACAAAAAAAAAATTCCTGGGTCCCTAATATGGCTCTCGAGACCCTAGGCAATAATAATAAAAAAAGACGTTAGCCGATTGTCATATCCAATAAGTATAAAAATTTCATGAGAATCGGTCCAGCCGTTTCGGAGGAGTATGGTAAGGAAAATTGGGCCACGAGAATTTTATAAGGAGAGTTACATATGTACAAACTTACATAAAGGTGAAATTAATAAACGAGAGTTAAAAATATTAAATTTTCATGTGAAGTTAATCCCCCAATTGATAAGTTATAATTTTTTCTTTCGAGTTGTATGTATATTTTTCTGAGTTTTGGTATTTTTTCATAACGAATTTTGATCCCAAAAATAAACGTTTGTGGCAACAATACAATGCAGTAGAATTCAAAACTACATACATATATTAAAATTTAAAACTACATTTTTGCATTGATTGTTGTGCTGTTAGCTTCAAGTGATAGCCAAGGCGGCGCCGACGAAAATCAACATACTGTAGACCATTTAGTCAAAGAGGATAAATACAATTTTTACAACATTGATTTAGTTAAATAATTAGGGCTGATCACATTCAACACGGTGTCTAAAGACCACAACCACAATAAAGCATTTATGTTAGGAGTGGGCTGTCATGCAAGCTCAACTGTGTGTCATCGCCATCAAGTTCGATTGAGTACATTTTTCTAGAGATATTTACCAGGTTTGACAGGCTACTCATTGGCTGCGTTTACAGGCCGCACAAACAAATCGAATACATGGAATTTGTTGATTTCCTTGAAAATTTAATGATAGATTATAACAATATAATTATAGCCGGGGACTTCAACTGTAATATACTTAATGACGTAAGATTTCCACTACTTGTGGGAAATCTAGGCCTTTCCCTTGTCAATTACACCGCACCAACGCACTTTACACGTACTTCGAGCACCCTATTAGATATCTTTCTTGTAAGCGATAAATCGAAAGTACTATTATATGACCAACTACTTTCTCCCAACTTCTCCAAACACGATTTAATTTTTATAGCGTATGATTTTCATTTTGTTTCTGATACCTCAAGTTTTTCATATCGCGATTTCAATCGTATAGACTACGGTAAACTCTGTGCAGGTGTTAATGCTGTAAATTGGAGCTCAATACATAGTATGACTTCTGCCGATGATCAGATAAGTTTTATTCAAAAGAACATAAGTACCCTCTTTGACCAATTTGTTCCGCTTGTAACAAGGTCAGCTGAGACCAAGAGGCATCCATGGTTTAACAATTTTATAAAGCAGCTAATAGGAAAACGCAACAAAGCTTATCTGAGTTGGAAACAAAATCGATCAGATAGAGCTTATAATGGTTACAAGAAACTGAGAAGAGACGTGACTAAAACAATCAAGAGGCAAAAAAGAAAATATTATGAATATCAGTTCAGTACAGCCATTGGCTCACAGAAGACGTGGAAGCAGATCCGCGAAATTGGCATTGGCATTGGGAAAAAAACTACACATATTTCCGAATCGGTTAATGTAGATGAGTTAAACGCAACCTTTGCAAATTCCCCACCTTCTCTGCATAATATCAACTATAATCGTTATAGTTCTGGTCCAAGTGTTACCTTACCCGGTTTTGCCTTTAAATGCGTCGATGAATGCGATGTGGTCGAGTCCATTCTCTCAATCAAGTCAAGCGCCGTTGGCCTTGATGGTGTCCATCCTAAGCTCGTAAAATGCATCCTGCCAAAAATTCTTTCATATATCGTTTACGCTTTCAACTCCATTTTTACTACATCAGTTTATCCTGAATGCTGGAAAAAAGCTAAAATTATTCCTGTCCAGAAACCAAATGGTGACTTTCGACCTATTGCTATTCTGCCTTTTCTTTCTAAGGTTTTCGAACGCATGATGCATCGACAGATAAATATTTTTGTCCATAACAACTCCCTGATAAGCCCACATCAGTCGGGATTCAGAACAAGCAGGAGCTGTATCACAACGCTATTAAGCGTTTCAGATGACATTAGAAGAAATATGGATATGGAACAAGTAACGTTTCTCACACTTTTGGACCACTCGAAGGCATTTGACTCAGTTGACCATACTTTACTATGCTTAAAACTTAAAACGCTTTTCAACTTCTCAGCTCCAGCCTTGGAGCTAGTAAATACGTATCTTCTTGAGAGATATCAAGCAGTAAGCGTCGGTAGCTCCATGTCAAACTTTCTAAGTGTAGCCAAGGGAGTCCCCCAAGGATCTATACTTGGACCCTTGTTATTCGTTCTATATATAAATGACCTGCCAGAAATTCTTAAATATAGTAAAGTGCACGTTTATGCAGATGACGTTCAAGTATATTTAGGCGGGCCCTCAGCCTCCATTAATAACTGCGTACGAAATTTAAATTCCGATCTATGTCTCATAAATAAATGGGCTAGTGATAACGGGCTAGTCTTAAACCCAAGTAAGTCTAAATGCATCGCTATTTATAAAAAAACTATTAACATAGATCAGTGCCCCAAAATAACACTTAACAATGCTCCGATAAACTTTGTCGACACGGCAAAAAATCTTGGTGTCATTTTTAACAGAACATTAACTTGGAATAATGATATCCTTCCTACAATAGGCAAAGTATATGGCAGGTTACGAACACTATGGACCACACAGCACTTCACACCAATTAAAATCAGATTGCTTCTGGCAAAGTCTTACTTGATACCATCATTACTGTATGGCTGCGAAATTTTTGCCTATTGTGACAGTGAGTGTATTAAAAAACTTAATGTAATTTACAATAACATAGCCCGCTATATTTATGGTATACGTCCTTATGAACATATCTCCGAATATGCTCAGAGGATATACAATATAACATTCGACAATCTGCTTAAATTTAGATGCATTTCACTCCTTCATAGAATAGTGTTGTTTAAGGAGCCTGCCTATCTATACGAAAGACTTCAGCTAGCACGGTCCGTGCGATCATCTCAACAAGATTTGGCTCACGAATTTCTGAGCGTCAATTTTTTGTTATAACAGTACGTCTCTGGAATGTTTTGCCTTTGGAGATCAGAAGCATTTCTAACATAATGCACTTCAAAAGGAAACTATTGAGTCATCTTGCTTAGCATGTTGAAATACTTTTCTCTCCTTTCAAATCTTAAATCTTATATTTTTCTCTCTACAATTTTTACATAAACACATTTAATATTATGTTACTTTAACACCAAACACTGTAAATAAAACTTATGGTTGTTGTGTTTGGAATTTATAAAATAAAATAAATAAATAAAAATAAAGCAAAGCTTCACGACAACCGCAGCCATGCACTGGCTTCCTGATTACATTGAAAGCGGCAGCCATTAATATAAATTACAGAAAACAGTAGCGAAACATTTAGAAAAAAAATATTAATTATGTTTAAAAAATGCCCAAAAGAATGATTTTACCTTTTATTATCTGTTATTTACTTCTATTTAAGCTTTTATTGACAAAATAAAAAGGATGCCACACTGTCGCTTCCCAAAAATAGAATTAGGTTTAATCTGGCTTCAAAAGCTTTCGCGATTGATTGTCGTGCTGCTCTGTCGCGCCGAATATAACGACGGTCATAAGAACATGTGTTACAAGTATAGTTCGGGTGTAACCGAACATTACATACTCAGCTGAGAGCTTTGGAGACAAAATAAGGGAAAATCACCATGTAGGAAAAATGAACCTATGGTAACCCTGGAATGTGTTTGTATGACATTATTATCAAATGGAAGGTATTTAAGAGTATTTTAAAAGGGAGTGGGCCATAGTTCTCTAGGTGGACGCCATTTCGGGATATCGCCATAAAGGTGGATCAGGGGTGACTCTAGAATTTGTTTGTACGATATGGGTATCAAATGAAAGGTGTTAATGAGTATTTTTAAAGAGAGTGGGCCTTAGTTCTATAGGTGGACGCCTTTTCGAGATATCGCCATAAAGGTGGACCAGGGGTGACTCTAGAATGTGTTTGTACGATATGGGTATCAAACCAAAGGTGTTAATGAGTATTTTAAATGGGAGTGGACCTTAGTTCTATAGATGGATGCCTTTTCGAGATGTCGCCATAAATGTGGACCAGGGGTGACTCTAGAATGTGTTTGTACGATAGGGGTATCAAATTAAAGGTATTAATGAGGGTTTTAAGAGGGAGTGACCCTTAGTTGTACATGTGAAGGCGTTTTCGAGATATCGACCAAAATGTGGACCAGGGTAACCCAGAATATCATCGGTAGTTACCGCTAATTTATTTATATATGTAATACCACGAACAGTATTCCTGCCAAGGCTCCAAGGGCCTTTGATTTCGCCCTGCAGAACTTTTTCATTTTATTCTACTTAATATGGGAGGTTTTACAAAGTTTTTTCTAAAGTTATATTTTGCGTCAATAAACCTATCGGATTACAATGTTACATCATTTTTTTCATATTTGGTATAGAATTTTGGAATTTTTTTCATTTTTCGTAATTTACGATATTGAACAAGTGGGCGTGGCCATAATCGGATTTCGGCCATTTTTTATGCCAAGATAAAGTGAGTTCAGATAAGTACGTGAACTAAGTTTAGTAAAGATATATCGATTTTTGCTCAAGTTATCGTGTTAAGGGCCGAGCGGAATGACAGACGGTAGATTGTGTATAAAAACTGGGCGTAGCCTCAACCGATTTCGCCCGTTTTCACAGGAAACATTTATCGTCCTACCAAATTTCAAAAAAAATATCGGTTAATTTTTGTTCGGCTTATGGCATTAAACGTATTCTAGACAAATTAAATGAAACCCATGCCACGCCCATTTTGAAATTTTCGTTAATTTTTGTATTTTGCTGCACCATATAATTACTGGAGTCGAATGTTGACATAATTTACTTATATACTGTAAAGATAATCAATTTTTTGTTAAAATTTGACTTAAAAAATTTTTTTTTGTAAAGTGGGCGTGTTCTTCATCCGATTTTGCAAATTTTTATTTAGCACATATATAGTAATAATAGTAACGTTCCTGCCAAATTTCATCATGTTATCTTCAACGACTGCCAAATTACGGCTTGCAAAAACTTTCAAATTACCTTCTTTCAAAAGTGGGCGGTGCCACGCCCATTGTTCAAAACTTTACTAATTTTCTATTATACGCTTTGTCGTTCTTTGGTAATGAATTATCGCTCTTATTGAACTTTTCGAAATTTTCGATATCGAAAAAGTGGGCGTGGTTATTGTCTGATTTCGTTCATTTTAAATAGCGATGTGAGATGAGTGCCCAGGAACATACGTACCCAACTTCATCAAGATACCTCAAAATTTACTCAAGTTATCGTTTTTACGGACGGACGGACGGACATGGCTAAATAAATTTCTTTTTTCGCTCAGATCATTTGATATGATATCTATCTCGATTAGTTTATGCCGTTACGGATTGCCGTTATGCGAGCAAAGTTAATATACTTTGTGAGCTCTGCTCAGCTGAGTATAAATATAATATGACAGATGTGGCGGCTACACCGCCGTCGTGAATATAATCAGCCCTATTATTGGCGCCACTTCACAGGTATTATTATTCTCCTTCGTGTCTATACGGCTTTATCGGAGTCGAAAAAGTCCGGGTCAAAAAATTGTCCTAGGTGAAAATGTTTGAGTTCCCAGGTATCCCTACGTCAATATCATGTCGAATCATGCATTCTTTTTATATTATGAACTTTTCCCATAAAAGTACACATATAAAAGTAAAATCTGTATTTTTATATTTTGAGTCCGATAGAACTAGTTAAACTGGGAGTTTTAAAAATAAAAGACCGGAAATAAAACTTAAATCCGGACTTTTATTTTTTAAGGCCAAAATAAAAGTCCGGCTTTATAACAAAGAAACGGCTTATACGAATTAAAAAAATTGGTACCAATCGATTTTCCTGGATTCCTAAAATTTAAAAACTTATGAACTTTTGAAAATTTATGTTAATATTAATAGAAATTTATCATAAACAAACTACATCGAAAATGTCGTAGTATATAAAGTGAACTTACAGTGGATTTTTGCATTAAATTCCGTTCCAATACAACTATTAGAGTGAAAATTGGTACAACCCATTCTGCTATGATGGGAAAGCTTTCTAAAAAAAATGAGCGTAATCGGTCAGTAGCCACGCCTCTCTGTATATAGAAATTTCCGCACAGAGCAAGCGATATTTTTGTATATAGAGAAGCCACGGTATTTATATTTGGCGTGTAATTTACTGGCATTGCTGTAGTTGATCCACATAATTTTTTTGGACAATAGACTTGGCACCGCCTACTTTCAAATAAGATCTTTTGGCCTTTCAAGAGCGATAACTCGTACACCCTTTGAGCTATGTTTTTGCAAATTGGTAAGCGAACTTCATATTTGTATTTGTACATGCCGACAGAAAAGTTTTAAAATCGAATTAAAGTCACACCCACTTGTATATAAAAATATCAAAACTGGCTACTTGAAGTCATTGCCTAAGTACGTGAATATGTGGGAGTTATTTCGAGACTATTGCGGGATCATTTGGGAATTCTTGCGGTATCATTTGGGGGATCCTTCCGGCATTATATCTAAATATTTTTCGGGATGACGTAAGGGTAATTCGGGACTTTTTCGGGATCATTACAAATCAGACGATGTTAGACAGATGTTTTATTATAAAACGCAACCAGAAATAACAGTTGACGCTGGGACCAAGATTCGATGACGAAAGTGCAGTTACGCTAGTTTCTAAATTAAATATGAAGTAAATTATTAAAAGCAAAATAGAAAAAGTTTGTTCGGAGCGCTGATCGTGAGGATGACAGTACTGACAATCATATGATAGTCAAAAAATAGTCAGTGTTCTTGTAGGGTAGTACATAGTAGTTCTTTCTTACACGTGAAACATAAAATTTTATTCGAATCGAAGACTTGCTTAGTTATAAGTGAAATGCCGGAAAGTAAATAACTACAGTTGGCAGAAGTTAATGAATTTAAAGTACATACATATTTTGAAAGCGTGTGCTGAATAAAGTGTATTTTGCATAATTCGAAACCAATCAAGGTAAGTTAGTTCTTCAACATTTATTTCGGTTTCTTTCCGGCTTCGTTTCAGAATAAAAAATTAACTAACTGTATGCGAACGATAGCTCAGATAAATGAACGTCTCTTACCAACTTCGCCTAGCAATGTTATTCTCTGTCACCTTCATCATCTGACAATTGCTGAGGCCTTCCTCTTTGACATGACGTAAGAAACGAACGAAAGTGATAGAAAATACCAAGCATGCTTAACCAACGAACCGATATCATTTCGTTACGATAATCAACGTTAATAAACGAAATGACTGTAACGAAATGATATCGGTTCGTTGGTTAAGCATGCCTGGAAAATACCATTGCTAGAGAAGATGTTAAGAGACGATTCGTTCGTATGAGCTATCGTTCGCAATAGAGAATACGGCCTTAAGATTGTGAACAAAAAAAAATATTGTTAAGTTTATTATTTAAGTGCAACATTCAAGTGGTTTAAAAATCGGTCTGAGTTTTTAGAACTTTTTCCTGCGGTCATTATGGATTTTCTCCCATATAATAATAAATATTGTTTCTATCATGTTCGCCAAAATAAATTTTAGAAATTAATCCGATTTTTTGCTAATATTTATTAATATTTTAATTACTGAACCGGTCCACTAAAATTATTTTCACGAATCTCGTTTTTTTTTTAGTATCTGCAGTCTGCGTTATTAATATTATTGTTCCATACCTACTCATTTTCCTTTTTATTAATTTTTAAGTGATAAGCAATTGAATTTAATTACAACCCCTTTTTAAAATTCCTTAAAAGGTATTTAATCAAATTCGATGAAATTTCTTAACGAATTTATAAATAAATATATATAGAATCGAATAAAATTCAGCTTTTTATAAATGATTGCAATTTTTGATATCAAATATCTAGCGGTAACGGTTTCGAAAAATTTATTGGTTTTAAATGGTTAAGCTTTGGGTTTAAGTCCGTGAAATCAATGGAAGAGGAAGTTGTCCACAGATTTAAGTGGTTTTATTTTAGATGCCGCGAAAAGCAGTCGTAAGTGTGGATAAGGCAGTGGATCTCTTCGTAAAATACTCAGGGTTTTTTCAAACATCCCAACTGCCCCTATATTCACCGACAGTTTGGGACGACATTATCGTGTAATGGATTGTGGTCCAGAATGAATGTTTACAACAATGTTGTTCAAAACCGTTGTAATATTCTTACCAAAATGCGAGGAAAATTAGGCATTAATGTCACCCACACAAACACTTCTCAAATTCTCACAGATACCTCTATTGAATGCTCAACACTAGATGTTAGTTCAGTATCTGCGCGGTTCAATTCAGACTAGAGGAAACAGCCTGACTTCGAGCTTTTCATAGAGAACAAAATATTATTAGGCAATTTAGGCAATTTATTTAGGCAATTTAATTATTAGTACATTAAGATAATGAAATCTTTTATAGTACAACCAACAGATGTCATAACCATTGTGGTTTATATAATGCTAAGTAACTTACATATATATAGTTCTATATATATATAAAAAAAAAAAATAGATGGGAGTGAAGTAGAAGCAGAAAGGTTAAGGAGTATAGAGAAATATGTAGATATCAAAAGTGCCAATAGATAAAAACTCAAGTGCTATCACTAGAGAAAAAAAAATAAAGAATCTGTTTATAGTTGTTTGGGTTTAGAGAGTTTCTTACAGCAGTAGGAACAGAATTCCAGAGAAGTATGGTGTTGACGAAAAACAACCTAGTAGACTCTACGTAGTTAAAAATAGGGACAGCTAAGGTGCATGATCTAGTCGATTTATTAAAGAATATTTTATCGTATAAGTACAGCGGCGTCTTTGTTGAAATAAGACGGAGAAGAAAAATGCAGCCCCTATCCTAATGGTAATCGAATAGGTTGCATCCTAAAACTCCATTTCCCCATGCTGATATATGGTCGAACTTGTCCAGTCCATTAACATAACGCGTAACTTGATTAAACGCAACCTCAATTTTATGAGCCGACCTTGAGTCTAGCTTGTTGTAAACTAACTCAGAATACGTAATGATTGGGACCATGAGTTGAATGCAAGTTTTTTCCTAATTTGAAGAGGGGTATAGGGCGCAGTTTTCCTCAAATTACGAAGAGTCCCATATACCTTACCCACTACTGTGTTAACATGATCGATCGCAGTGAGGCTCGAGTTCAACACAACTCCAAGGTTTTTAGCTTTATTGACGGTTATTATAACAGCGTTCCCGATGCTTATTTTAGGTATTTCAAGCCTCGAAGCATCCTTTTTCGCAATGGGCAAGCAATACGATTTTCCAGCATTGAGGCACCATTGTTATTAGCCCAACCAAATATTGCCGATAATTCACTATTGATTTTAAGGCAAAGATCAGGAGTAGCACTAAAGTCACCAGCCAAGTACAGCTGAATATCATCAGGATAAGCGTGTATATTTACATATCTGCATACATTGAACACATCATTAATATAAAGACTAAAAAGCAAAGGGCCAAGTATAGATCCCTGGGGAACCCCCGCAACTATTTCCATCGGCTCTGACACATCTGTTCCATTCATAACAATTTGAATCCTGCCTGAAAAATAGCTTTCCATCATCTTTCGACCATTATTACTGAATCTAAAATACTTTTGTAGCTTATAGCACAGTAGTGTGTGATTGACTGAGTCAAAGGCTTTCGAGAAATCGAGTAGACACAGGATTGTTAGTTGGCCTTTGTCAAAGGGTACGCGTATGTCATCCAAGATTTTTATGGAAGACTCTGGTACCGATTTATCGAAATTACAACCGATCTTACACCGGTTTGCAACCGAATGAATGGACAGACACAGTGTTTGAACGTTTCTATAGGCAATTTCGTTTGCCTTGTGCGTATGCCTTTAAGAGAGTTAAAATACATCCCAGTGAACAGAGTGAGCACTATTTAAAAATAGTTGGTTGCTGCATAGACAAAGAGTGCCGAAACGAGTTCGTAGGTTACCTACATAAAGCTCCCTTGCCTGATGCAGACATTAAAATCGATGTTTATACCCGTGATACATCGAAACAGAGACATAATGTGGTCAAACGATCATTGAGAGCACAGAATCGGAAAAAAATAGAAACAGAATTAATAATCGATGGAGCTTCTCCATGGCGTAAGAAAAATGTAGCCGAGAAAATGACATATGGTAATACTGAAGCACCACTTATTTACAAGCCTGAGGTTTTAAGGCGTGCACAAAAAGAAAAAATGGATTTGGATAATGGTGTTTCAGCAGAGGATGGTAGAGATATTGTAAAAACCATGGGATCCCGACGATTTTTCGTATTTTATCGATCTAATCTGCAGGATGTAGTCTATAAAGAATATAAAAGACTACATAAGAGTCTAGCATTCGTAAGTTTGGATGCTACTGGTGGTATCGTTAGAAAATTACAAGCACAACAAATCAGCGGCAAGTTTCCTGTACGCGATTGTTAACAATTTCGGTGAAACAACTACTGCAGTCAACCAGATGTTATCCGAGCGGCATGATACTGAATTTGTTTGTCTATGGCTGCAGCAATGGCTACAACATGTGCCTATACCTCCCGAAACTGTGTGTGACAATTCAAGAGCACTTCTCAATGCACTGTCGCTTTCTTGTAGCAAACGAACAACAAAAGCTTATATAAATAACTGTTTTTCAGTACTTGCAACGTATTCCAATATTCATGGATTATCTACTAGTCCCAAAAATAGCACCAACCTTAATGGGGATTGATGTAGCTCACTTAATACATGCTGCATGTAAATGGAAGTGTTTTACAAAAGATAACCACCATTTTGTCAAAGAATTCTACGTCAGATGCTTGGCATTCATGGTCGATTGTCAGAATTTTCAGCAATTGGAAGACGTATTTTTCTCAGTTTCCCATGTTGCTCTTCAGCAGTTTAATGGATACGAAAATCAAAAACTGGATGATCAATGTGCAATAAATTCTAGGAGAAAACTAGAGAAGTACATAGAGAAATGGAAAGTGAAGGAGGTTGAAGAAGCTCCATTTTTCGCTGAGAAAACTTCCCAGACAATCTCGTCCTTACCCGATGAATGCAATATCGACGATGATAATGACTCTGCCAGAGGTATCGTCAGCTGGATAAGAGATATTCAATTTCGTGATGGTATTGAAGCTGATGTTGCAAAAGGGCCCGTAAATGCTTTTTATTTACCTAAGTTTGCCAAACAACTTAGTGATTTAATGAAAGACTTTTCTTTATGGTCCGGTACTATGATCCCACATTGCAAGTCAAAATGTAAGCATGGATCTTCTAGTTATGTTGATTCGCATTTCTCCGAAAGGAAGAATAATCTTTTGAAAAAATACACACTTCCAATTAATGCATATCGATTTTTAAAAATCGAGATTCCCGAACAAAAGGGTAGTGCTATTCTTTTTAAAGCCAAAATGGCCCAAACTCAAATTAAAGACTGGCAGTGTAGGGAATATAATGTAACCTCCAGTGATTTTGATATAAATGCCAACAGCTCTTTAATTGAAAATCTAAATGACTCTGGCCTCAAGTCCTTCGAGAATTGGAGAAACCTTGGGAAACCTTCGGTTGATGTTGTTACGGATGCTAGCTCAGGTAGTTTTATCAGTATATGAAATACATATGTAACTCTTGTAGCTGTTTAATCAAGTCTGTTTTATTAAATATAATTTTTTTAGATTTCGATGATGTACCAGCTAATTTACACGATTCAATTGAAGATGATGAAGAAGTTAATCAAGATGCACTACACATTGATCGCATCCCCGGTGGTGATTTTCTTAGCTGCCTTCAATACTGCGCCTGCTGATATGAATAAATCCATCGAATTAATTGAAGATGATGAGAAAGAAATCATGACTCACTAAATATTAACACAGAAGTATCTGATCACATCGAAACTGATATGATATACTGTTAATTCTCTTATACGAAAAGCCAAATAGAATTAGTAGAAAAAAAGAAGTCAAACTATTATTACAAGTGAATGAATATTATAAAGTAGAGTCGGAGGGATTCGGTATAATCGAGAGTCAAATAAAAAGCCAATATGGTATAACAAACAAGAAATGTTCTGATCGAAATTCTCAAGGGCGACGAACAGTTGGAATGAAATTCAGTCCTCATATGTTCATTGAGCTTGAAATTTTAACACCAAAAAATCCAACAAAGGATTGTTATGCGATCTTCCATCTATGATGAAATTTGGAGACATAAATTACAGGTTTTTTATTGCTAGCAGAGATGTTAGAAATACTTTTAAAAAGTCTTTACATACAAAATACTCCCCTTAAAGTCATTTAAAACATCAAATACACAGATATTCGTAAGAGGTCTCCCATTATTTTTTATTGATGACCCTTGCGCTAAATGGCTGCTACAAAATATAGTAAGTCACTTTGATGAGATGCTGATAGCATTTGACTGACATCCAAAAATGCCTCAATATGACTTGCTGGTCAGTTGGAGTCAAAGGCGCTTCAATTATGTCACATTACTGACTCGATAAAGCAATGAGTGGTCAAAACCCACGCTAAAATATTGTGTTCATTTATTTCACAACCCGTGTAATTATTTTCCATTGTTTCACATACTGTGATATTAACCCTTTTCTGTTCGGCCTCTGCTTTGATGGTGCTGAATAGAAAACAAATTCCAAAAAACTAAATGGAAAATATTAAAAAAAAACACAAAAATTTACAAAAGTTACGAAATTTTGACGGGACTCGAACATGCAACCACACGCATTGTAGTGACATGCCTATCACCTGCGCCAACACAACTTCCTCTTTGGCGTGTAAAATGTTGCATTTAAGATTGACGTCTTCTTCTTTCATTTTTTGACTGCGAAATAGTATAACAAGTAAGGAAGTAATGTGGCAGCTTCGATGCAGTTGAATAGTAAAAATTGAGCCAATTTAATGAGGTATCTCCCAACTCGTCAACGCTTTATCAGCTTGTTAACTTTGTTGTTGTTTTCCAATGCACATTTTTCGTTTAACGAGCAGAACTACAACGAGCAGAGAAATGGGCTATTATTTATTGATGGGTCGCCAGTTGGTAAAGGAAAATAAATTGCCAAAATGGTGACAAATAAAATTTTAATGTCAAATCTGCCATACCGATGTGCAATTGCTGTTTTCGCTTATTGGTTATTATTGCTTATTATTTCTGTGGCAATTTGTTAAAACAACTTATCTCGAGTTAAGATAACGGTGATGTTTTGGGTTCTCCACAGATATCCATAAGAGGTCTCCGAATATTTTTTATTGATAACCCTAGGGTTAAATGGCAGCTACAAAATATAGTAAGTCACTTTGATGAGATGCCGATAGCTTTCAAATTATAGGTCATTTTATGAGCATTATCTTATCTCGACATAAGTCGTTTTAACAAATTGCCACAGATTTAAATGTCACTTTGTAGTCAAAACGCATTTGAATTTGCATGACAAGCCATTAGGGCTGATCACATTCACGACGACGGTGTAGCCGCCACATCTTTCATATTATTTTTACACATGTTCTTATGAGTGTCGTTATTTTCAGCGCGACAGGGCTGCACGACAATCAATCACGAAAGCCGTTGTAGCCAGATTAAACCTAAAGCTAAAGTCATTATTTTGGGCGTTTTTTTTAACATGATTAACATTTTTTTATAAATTTTTCGATACTGTTTGCTGTAACTTACATTGGTGGCTGCCGCTTTCAAAGTAATCAAGAAGCCAATGCTTGGCTGCGGTTATCGTCAAGCTTTGCTTGGAAGCTGTATGACGACATGGCAATTCCCATCAAAGTGAAGTCAGTAATGGCGATGTATATCAAATTATAAACAGATCTTTATTATATTTATTATTTATATACTAGACCTATATTTATGTAACAAAAAATATTTTAGTATAAAAACAATTGTATTCGTTCGTTAAGTTTAAAACGTTGTAGTCGTATGACCCAGTTAGTCTAATTTCTTGTCCACCCTTGACACAGATAATTGCGATAAATCAATCCCACGGCAGTCGGTTCTAAGTACCGGAGCGACTCGGCATTTTTTCCCCGACCAAGTGCTGCCACATCAGTGCAACCCCATTTTATTTGTTGCGTCCCTGCCACAAATTGTTATCCTCGGAGCAGTTCCCTGCAGCTGGTTTGCTCCATACCCTGCTTTTCGGGGGAGGTATTGAACCCAACCGCGGTCCAAGGAAGTGGTTCTGCTGAATCCGCGGAAAAAATCTTTTTAGGACGATCATACTCATGCCAGGGTGTCACGTGCAAAGGATGGTTGCATCTATCGGGATGTTCAGGCCTCGACCTCAACATTCCCCGTCCCCGAAAAGTTTTCAAAACATTTGTAGCTCCCTGCTGTTCACGTCTAACGATGTCCCGCGAGCGACGCAGAAGCGTACCTGCTCAACACTCCAGCAGCAGCCCTGCTTTGCATGCCACATCTACTGTCCGCTGTTGCTCGCGCCGATCGGCGCCTCCTACTCTTAAGGCCGCTCCAACCCATGACTACAATTATAGTAGCACGGTCAGGAGCAATGCCGAGTATCAGCCCCGCCCCCATATTACCCTATCTTTTCCAGCAACATCACAAAAGCAGGTCGTGGACACAATCTCTTTGTACCTATCCCGTTGTGCACTGTTTGCAACTTCAGAATATATACGTTTGCGTCATCCCTCCAGCGCAGTTCCTGCCTTGGGCGGTGTACTTTCATAGAAGTTCGGGAGTTGCCACCCCCTCCCTCCATGGGTGTTTTTGTTGCACCTTGCTGTCACGCTATACCCCAACAATTTCGGGTACTTCTGGCTTACAGCAAAACTCAAGCCCCAGCCTAACACAACGAAGGCGCATTCGTCCGTCTCCCCTTCGCACTTCCGAATACTGCAGTTGAACTGCAACGGGTTAACTGTGAACATTACGGAGATAGTTGATTTCATGAAAAGGCATAAAATCCTAATTGCAGCGCTACAAGATACAAAGCTTACCGCAATATCTACTTTAGACAGCGTCCTAAGGGGTATCCGTCCGGTCAGGTAATTCAAACCTAGAAATAATCAACATCTACATCCCGCCTACCACCTGCTGCCTTTGCTCACGGGCGAAAATCGCATTATCTTAGGCGATTCTGAATTTTTTCTGACAAAAGAATAACTAACAAACGAATATCGAAGCGTATCAATTATTATCAAACGACTATCAAACGATTAGCGTTTTAAAAAATAAAAAAAATTTAGTTGGGGGGGGCTAATTTCACATAGATATTTAAATTTGTTTTCTAACAAACGATTAACTATCAAACGAATATCAAATGATTAGCGTTTTAAAAATTAAAAAATTTTAGTTGGGGGGCTAACTTCTCATAGATATTTTAAAAAAAATTTGTTTTTCTAACAAACGAATAACTATCAAACGAATATCGAAGCGTATCAAACATTATCAAACGATTAGCGTCATAAAAATTAAAAATTTTTAGTTGGGGGGCTAACTTCACATAGATATTTAAAAAAAATGTCTCTTTCTAACAAATGAATATCGAATCGTATCAATCATTATCAAACGGCTATCAAACGATTAGCGGTTTAAAAAATTCAAAATATTTAGTTGTGGGGGGGGCTAACTTCACATAGATATTTTAAAAAACTTTGTTTTTCTAACAAACGAATAACTATAAAACGAATATCGAAGCTATCAATCATTATCAAACGGCTATCAAACGATTAGCGTCATAATATTTAAAAAATTGCTAACTTCACATAGATAATTTAAACAAATTTTTTTAGCGATTAGCGTTTTAAAAATTTAAAAATTTTTAGTTGGGGGGGGGGGGGGGGGCTAACTTCACATAGATATTTTAAAAAAAATTTGTTTTTCTAACAAACGAATATCGAAGCGTATCAATTATTATCAAACGATTAGCGTTTTAAAAAATTAAAAATTTTAAGTTGGGGGGGGGGGGGGGGGCTAACTTCACATAGATAATTTAAAAAATTCTGTTTTTCTAACAAACGAATAACTATCAAACAAATATCGAATCGTATCAATCATTATCAAACGGCTATCAAACGAGTAGCGTTTTAAAAAATTAAAAATTTTTAGTTGGGGTGCTAACTTCACATAGATATTTTAAAAAAATGTCTCTTTCTAACAAACGAATAACTATCAAACGAATATCGAATCGTATCAATCATTATCAAACGGCTATCAAACGATTAGCGTTTTAAAAAAATTAAAATTTTTAGTTGTCACACAGATAATTTAAAAAATTTTGTTTAGCGATTAGCGTTTTAAAAAAATTAAAAATTTTTAGTTGGGGGGGGGCTAATTTCACATGGGTATTTTAAAATATTTTGTTTTTCTAACAAACGAATAACTATCAAACGAATATCGAAGCGTATCAATCATTATCAAACGACTATCAAACGATTAGCGTTTTGCAAAAATTAAAAATTTTTAGTTGGGGGGGGGGGGGGGGGGGGGGGCTAACTTCACATAGATATTTTAAAAAAAATTTGTTTTTCTAACAAACGAATAACTATCAAACGAAGAATATCGAAGCGTATCAATCATTATCAATCGACTATCAAACGATTAGCGTTTTAAAAAATTAAAAATTTTTAGTTGGGGGGGCTAACTTCCCATAGATATTTTAAAAAAATTATTTTTCTAACAAACGAATAACTATAAAACGAATATCGAAGCGTATCAATTATTATCAAACGACTATCAAACGATTAGCGTTTTAAAAAATTAAAAATTTTTAGTTGGGGGGCGGGGCTAACTTCACGGCGTTTCTATCGACCTCCTCTCCCAGGATAAAGAAATTATCTCGGAATTAATGCCTGTGTCTGTAAAAAATTTCGAAGTTATCTTTTCGTTTATATTTACGCAGCCCCCCGCTGATCCAACGCTAAATGATTTCCACACAGGACAACCCTGTTTGGCCATAGTTGGGCTAATAAAATTCTTATTCGCACCCGTATCGACCAGAAAGTCCAGTGTGCGGCCGTCGGAAAGTTTTTATTCTATATATGGTACGGTAGATGGCCGATCGGTAAAAAATCCTCTTCTTGGACTGGTGCAGCTTCTTTTTCCGCGTCTTCGATTGTCACATGATAAAGCCGCTATTGCTTACGCGGCAGGTTTTCCGATCTAGCCCCACGTTTGAAGAGGTTTGGCCGGTTCATGTAGTTCACGCGGCTACTCTGGATGGACTGGTCTACGTTCATCTTTTCAACGGGTGGTTGCGAAGAAGTTGGTTGGCCAAGCCTTGGAGATTTATGTTGATTTGAATTTCGCTTTTCGAAAGGGATCTTCGCTCCTGGGGACGCCATGTTGTCTTTGGAGGTATTGGTGGTGCCCTGGTGGCACCCAAACCATGTATGTGATCTAGTATCGCGTTCATTGGCGCAACCACTCGATTGTCGGAGCGTGCGCTGTGAATCGTATAGTTTCGAAAATTAGTGTTTTGAATTTCAATGCATGCGGAATATGCTTCAGGTAGGGTTTTGGGACGTTGTATGTGGAGCATTTTAGCCAGCTCCCCGTTCAGGCCGCGGATGAAAACATCCAAGGCGCGATTCCTGTAAGTGTCTACGAGGACTCTTGTTGTCTCCTCAGAGTACGTCTCTGTTTTTATTTATGACTAAAGAGAATTGTTGATTCACGGCAGCGTAGAATTCATCAAGCCGTGAATTTTTTTGAGACAATTTATGGAGTTGATACTCCAAACTGCGGATATCGCATTTATCCGCGTAATGGAGTGATGGGCCCTCCTTAATGGCACTCCAGTTGGTGTCGAATATGTTGTACGATATCAGGGCAGTGTCAGCTGCTCCTCGTACCTTTTGACGATTGTGCTGTAAAATACCACGGTATCTTATAACCTTGAAGTCAGAAAGGATGCTCTCAACAGAGTGCACCCATGAAATATATTGGACGGAGTTGCCGTCAAAGGTTTGTAATTCTTTCACACAGTCAGGTAATCTGGAAATGTCTTTAAGATCCGCCTCTATTGCAGGAGCTCGCGGTTCTGCTTCCGCTACTGGCGGAACGGATGATTGGCTAGCACTTTCTAAACGGGCGAGCCAGGATCCCAGATTGTCCAAGGCAGATACCCGCCTATCGACGCTGTTGACCTGTTCCAGGAGTGCGTTAACCGCACCCATAAAATTGGTGACAGTGGTCTGTAGAGCTTCCATTGTGCTGCAAGAATATAGTAAGTGATATTTAGAGATTCTACTTACGCCCCTATCACGTATAGGTTTAGCATTAGTACAGTGTATGCTGCTTATATAATTTTTGGGCTATCGGTCCCTTTTTACTTTATAATTCAGGGTTTTCCCTTTTGTAATTTCTTGGGCTATCAGCCTCTTTTCACTTTATAATGCAGGGTTTTTCCTTTTTGTAATTTCTTGGGCTATCAGCCTCTTTTCACTTTATAATGTAGGGGTTTTTTCCCTTTTGTAATTTCTTAGACTACAGCCTCTTTTCACTTTTTACACTAGCTTCACGATCCCTGCTCGGGCGCCACTTAACGGATCAAAGATCCTTACACTAAAAAAAAAAATTAAAGGGCCAACTTGCCCTGCAAAAACAATAGAACAACACAGTTAAGTTTTAAAAAAAGATTTATTTTAGGATACTTATAATTCTAATAACAAATAACAAATTTAGTGAATAGAATAAAGCATCGGTTAGAACGAATACCCCAACGCAACTGCCCTTGCAATGTCTTCCGCTGCCTTTTATAACATTTTCTCTTGGCGTCGTTCCGTAGCCAGATATATGCGACATTTGGGTGTGAGTGTGGCCTTGACTTCCCGCAGGTGTCTTACTTGGCTGGCATGTGCAATGCAAAAGTCTCACAACAGTGTGGAATAGAAATATGCTGACTCCGCTGCAATGTGCATAGGTACTGAATTGGTTCTCATAGGTTTGATAACGTTGCGCAATATTTTCATTGTGCGATATGATGAAATGCACTTGGCCTTGAAGCGGGTGTTGGGTTGCAATTATGCTGCTTACAATAATTATGCTAATGCAGCTGCAGGTGGCTCATTGTACTGTGGGAAGAATTATTATGCTGATATAGCGGCACATGTAAACTTCAGCTTGTGGGAATCCAACATGTTGGGTGCCGCCAGCGTGTTAACTCCTGCTGACACAGCGGGACGTGTAAACTTCAGCTTGTGGGAATCCAACAGGTAGGGAATCCAACAGGTAGGGTGCTGCCAGCGTGTTAACTTAGATATATATGTATATTTCTATATATCGCGGCTAAAAGGCTATTTATTTTTTTTTTTGTTTGTTGTTCCTCAATCCTTATTTTTTTCTTTTTAAATGTGATAAGCCAAAGCAATAAATCCTGCGAGTTTAGGAATACTAGCAGTTGGTGAAACCCGAAAGCAAACTCCAGGTTCCAACTTCCCCAAAAATTAGGGAAAGCTATCCCAAAAATCAAATTTAGCGGGCCTGAGTTCACAAACAAATTGTGTAACAAAATTTATGAAAAAAATCCGCCGGGTGTGAACCTGAAATAAAAATAAAAGAACAATTTCCTGAGAATTTTTTTGTTTGTGTTTGCATGTATAAATATGCATATGTAGCTACGTAAATGTACGTCTTATTTATTCGCATTAATTATTTTATATTTTTATTTATTTGAAAATTTCTGTTGTTATATCGGCCTAGTGGTTTGTAAGTTCGCGGGTTTGAATCGAGCTCAAGCCCTACCAATAATTATTTCTATTCTAATTTAAAAAAAATTATCATAACAATAATAGTGATAAAATAATTATTTGTTAGGCCTTGAGCTCGATTCAAACGCGCGATCTTACAAATCAGTAGGCCGATATATCAACAAAACTTGTTAATACATCCCAGAGCACGGGGAAAAAGTGCCAATAAAATATGACACTATGGCATCATTGCCATGAAACAAGTGCAATTTTTACATCCATTCTGCAACAGATGTCGCAGTGCTGTGAATATCAAATGGCAAGAACCAGAATAGAAGTAGACATAATGAAGACAAACAAAAAACCGCTGTGATAGCTGAATGGTTATAGCAGAGGCGCCTAACGTTGCCGATGAAGGAATTTAGCAGTTCCCGAAATGGGTGTATACAACGAGCTTTGCCAGTTGTCTAAATTTTTTCTTTCTTCTATTCTAATTTAAAAATTTTTTTCTTACTTACTTACTTAATTGGCGCTTAACCGTCTAAACGGTTATGGCCGTCCAACAAGGCGCGCCAGTCGCTCCTTCGCTCCGCCAACCGGCGCCAATTGGTCACACCAATGGAGTTTAAATCGTTTTCCTCCTGGTCCTTCCAACGAAGTGGGGGCCGCCCTCTACCTCTGCTTCCATAGGCGGGTTCCGATAGAAACACTTTCTTGGCCGGAGCATCATCTTTCATTCGCATAACATGGCCTAGCCAGCGCAGCCGCTGCGTTTTAATTCGCTGGACTATGTTGATGTCTGCGTATAGCTCGTACAGCTCATCATTAAATCTTCTTCGGTACTCGCCATCGCCAACGCGTAGAGGTCCATAAATCTTTCGAAGAACTTTTATCTCGAACACTCCCAAAGCCGCTTCATCTGCTGTTGTCATGGTCCATTCTTCTGCCCCATATAGCAGGACGGGTACGATAAGTGACTTTTAGAGTATGATTTTCGTTCGCCGAGAGAGGACTTTACTTTTCAATTGCCTACCTAGGCCAAAGTAGCATTTATTGGCAAGATTGATTCTTCGCTGGATTTCAGTGCTGTCGTTGTTGCTAGTGTTGATGCTGGTTCCCAAATAAACGAAGTCTTTTACTATTTCGAAATTATGGCTGCCAACAGTAGCGTGGTTGCCAAGGCGCGTATGCGCTGACTCTTTGCTCGATGACAGCAGGTACTTCATTTTGTCCTCATTCACCATCAAACCCATCTTTACCGCTTCTTTTTCCAGTTTGGAGTAAGCAGAACTAACAGTGCGGGTGTTTAGGCCGATGGTATCAATGTTATCAGCATATGCCAGTAATTGCACGCTTTTATAGTATATTCTTCCAGTGCGGTTAAGTTCTGCAGCTAGTATAATTTTCTCCAGCATCAAATTAAAGAAATCGCACGATAGCGGGTCACCCTGTCTGAAACCTCGTTTAGTTTCGAACGGCTCGGAGAAGTCCTTCCCAATTCTGACTGAGCTGATGGTGTTGCTCAACGTCATTTTGCACAGCCGTATAAGTTTTTCGGGGAAACCAAATTCAAACATAGCGGCATATAGCCATCTCCTTTTCGTGCTGTCGAAGGCGGCTTTAAAGTCGATTCTCTTTTCACGGGTTTTTTCCAAGATATGGCGCAGTGTGGAAATCTGGTCGATGGTAGATTTACCACGTCTGAAGCCGCACTGATAAGGTCCAATCAGCCGGTTCACGGTGGGCTTCAATCTTTCGCACAATACACTTGGAAGGACCTTATATGCGATATTAAGAAGGCTGATTCCACGATAGTTGGTGCATTTGGCAGTATCCCCCTTCTTGTGGACTGGACAAAGAACACTTAGATTCCAACCGTCGGGCATGCACTCGTCCGCCCATATTTTGCTAAGAAGCTGCTGCATGCGCCTTACCAACTCCTCGCCGCCGTACTTGAACAGCTCCGCAGGCAATCCATCAGCGCCCACGGTCTTGTTGTTTTTCAATCTGGTTATTGCTATTCTAACTTCGTCATAATCGGGCGGGGGGACATATATTCCATCATCATCGATTGCGGGATCGGGTTCTTCATCTCTGCGCGGTGAATTGCTGCCTCCATTTAGGAGAGCCGAGAAGTATTCCCTCCATAATCTAAGCACTCTCTGGACATCAGTTTGCCCCAGTCTCAAAACCTTCCGTCTGTCGCCGTATTTTTTGGTAGAATTTTCGGGCGTTATTCCTGGTGGCTAGCAGAGCTCCTCGCACTCACGCCTTTCTGCTTCTGCTTTTTGCTTCCTGAAAAGGCGTCTCGCTTCCCTTTTCAACTCACGATAGCGTTCACACACTCCTCTTATCGCGCTCGCTTTTAACGTATCCCTGTAGGCAGCGTCTTACTTTCGGTTGCAACGCGGCATTCTTCATCGTACCAGTTGTTTTTTCGTGGCCGCCGGTAACCAATTTTTTCCTCGGCGGCAGTACGAAGTGCTTTGGAGATATGCTCCCACTGCTCCTGTATTCCTTCAGGATGAGCTGTGCTCTCAGAGAGCAGGTGTGAGAGTCGAGTTGCGAAATCATTGGCAGTCTGTTTGTGATTGAAGCTTTTCGATGTCTAGCTTTCCTTGTGTTTTTTGTTCCTTAGTTTTAGCCGCGTTGAGGCGGGTGCGTATTTTGGCTGCAACGAAATAATGGTCCGAGTCGATGTTAGGTCCTCGTATCGTGCGCACATCTAAAACACTGGAGGCATGCCGTCCATCTATCACAACGTGATCAATCTGATTGCGAGTATTTCGATCAGGAGACAGCCGCTTGATATATCTTTTTATGCATGAACCTCGTGCTGGATATGGCCATTTTTCGAGCACCGGCAAAGTCAATCAGCCTCAGTCCGTTAGGAGATGTTTCATTGTGTAGGCTGAACTTTCCGACTGTAAGGCCAAAAACATCTTCTTTGCCCACCCTGGCGTTAAAGTCGCCAAGCACGACTTTTATATCATGACGGGGGCAGCGCTCGTATGTGCGTTCTAATTGTTCATAAAAAGTGTCTTTCACCTCATCGTCTTTCTCCTCTGTCGGCGCATCGTCGCAGATGAATGATATATTTAAAAAATTTGCTTTTATTCGGATAGCGGCGAGACGCTCGTCCACAGGCGTGAACGCCAGCATTTGGCGACAAAGTCTCTCTCTCACCACGAATTCGACGCCAAAACTGCGCTTATTCGTATGGCCACTCCAATAGATGTCACAATTTTTGATCTTCTTTCTTCCTTGCTTCATCCAACGCATTTCCTGGATGGCGGTGATGCCAGATTTTGCTTTGACGAGGACATCAACCAGCCGGGCATCTGCACCAATCCCATTCAGGTAGCAGACGTTCCAGGTGCATGCTTTCAATTCATTGTCCTTCAAAAGTTTGACATGGTCGTCATCAATAGAGAGTGTATTTATCCGAGGTTTGTTGTTATATTTCATTGGAGTATGGTTTTACGTGGCGGGTCCCAAGCCCAGCTCACAACCCGCTCAGCGGGGGTGTAAATATTACTTGCACGTTTATATAGCGAGCTGCTTGCTCCAAGACAGATGTCCGCTTGTACCCACACCTAGAGGTGTACAGGCGCTGTAGATGAGATTTCCCCCGGCTAGCCCTTAAACCGATTATGTCAGAGTGGCCTAGCCAGGTTGTCGCCTTCTCACATTAGCTCACCGCTAAACGGATGTTTAGCGGCTACCCAGAGGATACTTGGCCGCAAGCGACCGGCAGTAGTGAGCTGCTTGAACCGCATGCAAAAGAATCGCTCTGGCCATTCCCAGGTGAATGGCGGTCAGAAGCTTTCCCCACTTTCGTGGACTTCTACACACGGCTCCACCCTCCAAGCAGCGGCGCCTAAAGGTTACCGATGAAGGAATTTAGCAGTTCCCGAAATGGATCTATACAACGAGCTTCAGCAGTTGTCTAAATTTTTTCTTTCTTCTACTCTAATTTAAAAAAAAATTTTCAATTAAGAAAAAATGTATCATAATAATAATAATTATAAAATAATTATTGTTAGGTCTTGAGCTCAATTCAAAGCCGCGATCTTACAAGTAAGGCCGATATAGCAACACAAATTGTTAGTACATCCCAGAGCACGGGGAAAAAGTGTCAATAAATTATGACACTATGGCATCATTGCCATGAAAGAAGTCCAATTTTCACATCCATTCTGCAACAAATGTCGCAGTGCCGTGAATATCAATTGGCAAGAACCAGAATAGAAGTAGACATAATGAAGACAAACAAAAATATGACACTATGGCATCATTGCCATGAAACAAGTCCAATTTTCACATACATTCTGCAACAGATGTCGCAGTGCGTTGAATATCAATTGGCAAGAACCAGAATAGAAGTAGACATAATGAAGACAAACAAAAAACCGCTGTGATAGCTGAATGGTTATGACAGCGGCGCCTAAACATTGCCGATGAAGGAATTTAGCAGTTCCGAAATGGATCTATACAACGAGCTTTGGCAGTTGTCTAAATTTTTTCTTTCTTCTATTCTAATTTAAAAAAAAAAAATTCAATTAAGAAAAAATTGATCATAAAAATAATAATGATAAAATAATTATTGTTAGGCCTTGAGCTCGATTCAAACCCGCGATCTTTATTTATTTAATTAATTTATTTATTTATTTAATTATTATATGACAGCTGCTATAAATTTAATTTATTTAGAAAAATAACAATATTACATTTTTTTCTTAAACTTATTTTTGGTGTAATTTATTTTATAAGATAGAATTATTTTTATAAAGCGCATTTGGATTTATTTAAGGTTTTATTTGTTTAATGTTTTTTTCTGATTTTAGGTTTTATTAAATTTTTGATTTAATTCAATTTAAGATTTTTTTAAATTTTAGATTGTATTAAATTTTTGTTTTTATTAAATTTTCGATTTACTTTAATTTCAGGATTTATTAAATTTTATATTTAATTTAACTGTAGGTTTTATTAAATTTTAGATTTAATTAAATTTTTGGTTTAATTTAGTTTTCGGTTTTATTTAGTTTTAGGTTTTATTAAATTTTTGGTTTTATTAAATTTTCGATTTACTTTAATTTCAGGATTTATTAAATTTTATGTTTAATTTAACTGTAGGTTTTATTAAATTTTAGATTTAATTAAATTTTTGGTTTAATTTAGTTTTCGGTTTTATTTAGTTTTGGGTTTTATTAAATTTTAGGTTTAATTTAATTTTAGATTTAATTTAATTAAAGGTTTTATAAAATTTTAGGTTTAATTCAATTTTATATTTTATCAAATTTTAGATTTTATTAAATTTTAGGTTTTATAAAATTTTAGGTTTAACTAAATTTTATATTTTATCAAATTTTAGATTTTAATAAATTTTTGGTTTTTTAAATTTTAGGTTTTATAAAATTTTAGATTTAATTTAATTTTAGAGTTTTTTGAATTTTTGGCTTTATTAAATTTTAAGTTTAATTTAATTTTGAATTTATTAAATTTTATGATTTTTTTAAACAAACTGTATTTTTCACTTACATACCTTATAGCTTGCTGCAGATGCGTTTTGAATATACCGGTGGCCGGTTCCGTATATTTGCGGTAAAAAAAGTTCGGCACTTTCAACTGCTTTTAATACTTTAAACCTTAATATATATATATACATATATATTTCACGCACTTTCTACCGGTAAGACGTCCTTTTCAGTCTTGGACACTTCGATAATTAAGTTTTATTTCGGCTATTAAGTGCAGCCACCACCAAAGTGCAACGGCAAGATTCCCTCGGCCGTTTTTATACTCAGCTGAGCAGAGCTCACAGAGTATATTAACTTTGTTCGCATAACGGTAATCCGTAACGGCATAAACTAACCGAGATAGATATAGACTTCTATATATCAAAATGATCTGGGCGAAAAAAGAAATTTATTTAGCCATGTCCGTCCGTCCGTCCGTCCGTAAACACGATAACTTGAGTAAATTTTGAGGTATCGTGATGAAATTTGGTATGTAGGTTTCTAGGCACTTATCTCAGATCGCTATTTAAAATGAACAAAACAGGACTATAACCACGCCCAGTTTTTCGATATCGAAAATTTCGATAAACCGAAAAAATGTGATAATTCATTACCAAAGAAGGATGAAGCGATGAAACTTGGTAGGTAGGTTGACCTTATGACGTAGAATTGAAAACTAGTAACAGTATACAGTATATAAGTAAATTATGTCAACATTCAACTCCAGTAATAATATGGTGCAACAAAATACAAAAATAAAAGAAAATTACAAAATGGGCGTGGCTCTGCCCTTTTTAATTTAATTTGTCTAGAATACTTTCAATGCCATAAGTCGAACAAAAATTGACCAATCCTTGTGAAATTCGGTAAGGGCATAGATTCTATGACGATAACTGTTTTCTGTGAAAATGGGCGAAATCGGTTGAAGCCACGCCCAGTTTTTATACACAGTCGACCGTCTCTCCTTCCGTTCGGCCGTTAACACGATAACTTGAGCAAAAATCGATATATCTTTACTAAACTTAGTTCACGTACTTATCTGAACTCACTTTATCATGGTATAAAAAATGGCCGAAATCTGACAATGTCCACGCCCACTTTTTCGATATCGAAAATTACGAAAAATTAAAAAAAAATGTCATAATTCTATACCAAATATGAAAAAAAGGGATAAAACATTGTAATTGGATTGGTTTATTGACGCAAAATATAACTTTAGAAAAAACTTTGTAAAATGGGTGTGACACCTTCCATATTAAGTAGAATAAAATGAAAAAGTTCTGCAGAGCCAAATCGAAAGCCCTTGGAATCATGGCAGGAATACTATTCGTGGTATTACATATATAAATAAATTAGCGGTACCCGACACATGATGTTTTGGATCACCCTAGTTAACATTTTGGTCGATATCTCGAAAAGGCGCCCACCTATTGAACTAAGGGCCACTCCCTTTTAAACCCTTCATTGATATCTTTAATTTGATACCCATATCGTACAAACACATTCTAGAGTCACCCCTGGTCCACCTTTATGGCGATATCTCGAAAAGGCGTCCACATATAGAACTAAGGCCCACTCCCTTTAAAAATACATATTAACACCTTTCATTTGATACCCATATCGTACAAACAAATTCTAGAGTCACCCCTGGTCCACCTTTATGGCGATATCTTGGAAAGGCATCCACCTATAGAACTAACGCCCACTCCATTTTCAAATACTCATTAACACCTTTCATTTGATTCCCATATCGTACAAACACATCCTAGAGTCACCCCTGGTCAACCTTTATGGCGATATCCCGAAATGGCGTCCACCTATAGAGCTATGCCTTTCATTGGCGTGTTGCGCCTTGCACTCACCGGCGTCACCCCAAATCGTCGACTCGTAGTTGTTTTTACACCCTCCCTCCCTCATGTAGGGGCGGAGCCTCCTCGTGGTGGCACCTGGTAACGCTTCGGCGGCTAATTCGAGCGGCGACCTTTTTTTCCCATCCCCTATCTTCCTTTCTTTTTTCTCTTCCCTTTTCTCTCCCTTCCTCCCCCCCCCCCCCCCCCCCCCCCCCCCCCCCAGGGGTGTGGCGGTGGCCGGCTCTAAGGTCAAGGGAGTTAAAAAGCCCAGTCACCAGGACAAACGCTGGGCTGCCCGGATCCTGCGTAGGAATGCCTCCTCGCCGATAAGGGAGGGGGAAGTTTCCGCGGAGGACTGGGCGAAGGCGCAGCGTGACCTTGCTTGGGCGAAACAGATGTTGCCGGAGTTCAGGCTGGACTGGGTCGACAGCGATGAAGCCTCGAAGCACCAGTGGTCTATGGATGAATCCAACCCTACGACACCGAAAAGGGCCACGACGCAGGGAGGCTGGACGCGATCTTCCGCCGAAATAGCCAAGGATCGGCAAATCATTGGTGTTATGGACGAGAGCAGCGAAGATGGCAGGATCCAGAAACAGCAGTGGAAGTGGATCGAGGCAGCACTCGCTACTGTGGCCGTTAAGGCCAAAAAAGACATCCCTGGTCCGCCGCCTTCTTATACCGATGCGGGGTGTTTCCAGGGCAATATTAATCTAATTGCATGTGACGACGCCAGGTCGGCGAAGCTTTACAAAGCCGCCGTCTCGCTGATAGGGGAGGTGTATCCGGGCGCCCCCCCAAGGCGGGAGTCTGGGTTCCAGTGACACCAACGGACCCAGCTGATATCCTGGGGCTGCTCCAGGAGTACAACCCGGGTCTATCGACCCAAAGCTGGAAGGAGGTTAACGTGGAGAACACTGAACGGGCCACGATGCAGATAGTCCTGCTGCTCGACAGCGCAAGCGTCGAAGCGTTGAAAAGGCAGGATTTCAGGGTAAGCTACGGCTTCAAGGATATAATCCTTAAGGTTTATAAGGCTGACGTTGAAGCCTTGGTAAACCTTGCGTCTCGTACGGAGGTGGTTGAACTCCCCCCAGTGAAGACGAGATGGATGTAGACGAGGGCGAGAAGCTGGTGGCTACGCTTCGTCAGGCTCGAGCGGAAGCTTGGCTCTCAGCGGGTCAGCTTCTAGAGGATGGCGATTCGAACGTGACGCTCACAGAAGAGAGCGCAAACAAACAGTGATTCGGGTTCTCCAAATAAAGCTGCATCACTGCAGAGCAGCATCAGCTGCACTCCTACTGCACCTGTCTTCAGTGTGGTAGACATCGTACTAGTCCAGGAGCCGTGGATCGCTGGCAATAGGATCTGTGAACTGCGGAAACCAACGTATAAGCTTTATAGCGCTCAGGAAAAGGGTAAGCCTCGCACATGTATACTGGCTAAGTCTACTCTTAATGTTTTTCTTCTACCCAATTTTAGCGATGGGGATCTGACAGCGGTTAGCGTCGAGGTGCTAGGGAGGAGCTTTAAACTTGCTTCCTTCTACCTAGCGCACGATCACCAAGGCTAATTACCACCGGATAATTTCAGGGAGTTCGTGAGAGCGGCAAATCCACGAAACGATTTCATCCTACTCGGAGGCGACGCCAACGCTCATCACGCCCAGTGGAGCAGCAGTGATACAAATGGCCGAGGAGAGTCTTTATTTAACTATCTTTTAGGCACTAATCTAAGTATATGTAATAGGGTTAATGATCTCACTTCCATTACGAATACCCGCGAAGAGGTCCTTGGCATAACCCTGGCCACAGACTCTTTCAGTGACCTGATCGTTTCATGGAGAGTTCTAAAGGAGCACTCCTTTTCTGACCATAGATATATAAGCTTTTCTTTTTCACAGGCGCACACAAGTCCTAAGTACATACAAAATATTAGAAAAACGAACTGGGGCTACTATAAGAAGATAATAGGCAAAAAGCTATCTAAAGAGGTGCGAGCCCCAGAAAGCGAGGAGGAGCTAGACCTATTTGTAAATAATTTCAGTCAAAAATGTAGGAATGCTTTAGATAGGGCTTGCCCGACTAAACATGTTTTGGAAACTCACAAACCACCATGGTGTTCGTCCGATCTTGATAAGCTTAGGAATTCATGTAGGGCGGTCTTTAATAAAGCAAAGCATGATGGACATGAATGATCATGGGCTGCTTATAAAGCGAAAATAAATATATATAAAAAAGCAATCCGAAATGGAAAGCAATCCTCCTGGAGGGATTTCTGCGGCAGGATTGAATCCACATCCGCGGCCTCCCGGTTAAGGAAGGTGCTATCGAAATCTTCGACTCAGCTAGTTACGTCCAAAAGCCGGATGGCCACTGGACGGACTCCAGCGCTGAAACCATAAACTTGCTAATGGATGCGCACTTCCCAGCAAGTGCGGGCGTGTCTTCAAGTATTGTCAGCGGAAGGTCACCTAATGATCAGCTTATAAGCGAAATCACAGATGATAAAAGGATAGATTGGGCTTTATAGACCTTCAATCTCTATAAATCGCCGAGGCCGGATGGAATTTTTTCGGCTCAGCTACAGTATACTGCCGTACTTATAAGGCCTTGGATTAAAGGGATGCTTATAGGTTGTCTTAGGCTCAATTACGTACCAGTATCGTGGAGGGAAGTCAAAGTGGTCTTCATCCCCAAGGCAGGGAAACATTCTCACTCTAAACCAAATGATTATAGGCCTATAAGCTTATCTTATTTTCTGCTTAAAGCACTCGAAAGACTCCTAGAGGACTACATCAGGAGGAGGATTAAGCCGCCGCTTCTTTCGCAAGCTCAGCATGCCTATACTAAAGGCAGGTCAACTGACACGGCCTTGCACTCACTGATATCCGTTATCGAAAGGTCACAGGAAGACCTCAAGAAATACACATTGGTGGCATTTCTAGATATAGCGGGTGCCTTCAACAGCGTTCTCCCGCAATCACCTCGGCGCTGACCAATCTGGGGTGGACGCGTGCCTGGTGGAGTTTATATACAATCTGCTTACGCGTAGGTAGATTAAAACTGAGGTAGGTGGATGTGTGATCCGCAGACCGGTCGGCAGAGGCACTCCGTAGGGAGGTGTTCTCTCTCCGCTACTTTGGGTGGTTACCGTCAACCAGCTACTACACCTCATGGAATCAGAAAGTCACCAAGTGGTCGCGTATGCAGATGACATCTGCGTCACCATGCGGGGGAAATTTCCGCAAACTCTTTGCAACCTAATGGAAGGGGCACTATCCAAAATTTCACACTGGGTCACAGCCACAGGTTTGGAAGTCAACCCGAATAAAACCGAGCTTGTCCTCTTCACGAGGAGGTAAAAAGTAACAAATCTAACACCGCCAAGAATTGGGGGTACGTTTTTAGTGTTTAGCGATCAAGTCAAGTATTTGGGAGTCATTCTTGATAGGAAGCTATTATGGAGTGACCATATAGTGGAGCGATGCAAGAAGGCAGCAGCAGTTCTGTTCACCTGCAAGAGGGCAATTGGAACCTCCTGGGGCTTCTCCCCTAAGGTGACCTACTGGATTTATAAAGCCATTGTGCGCCCGATTCTTATTTATGGGGGCCTTGGTCTCGTGGCCTGCACTACGTAAAACTACCTATCTTACAACGCTTCAAAAGGTGCAACGGAGTTCGGAGCTCTGAATCACCGGGGCTCTCGGCTCCACTCAATCTGAAGCACTTAACATAATGCTATACCTTCCACCTCTTGACCTGGTGGTGAAGGAAATAGCGGTCATCGCCGCTCTACGCATAAGGGAAACAGGTCTCTGGTCAAATGGAGCTAGTGGGCACGCAACAATCCTGGGCACGAACGCCCCAGTCTCAATACCGGTGCGCACTGAATAATGTACGCCAAAGAACGTCTTCGTTAAAAACTATAGTATATATATACCATCGCGACAAGACTGGAATACCAGACAACATACGCTACCGGCTGCCCTCAACATATTCACGGATGGTTCTAAGTTTAACGGGAAGGTGGGAGCAGGCCTCTTTTCACCGGATCTGGGTCTAAAGGTCTCTTTTCGCCTACCAGATCACTGTAGTGTTTACCAAGCGGAAATGCTGGCAAGACACAGGGCTATGAACCATCTCGGGTCTATGCCTAAGGATGGTAAACGGGTGTTTATTTTCTCAGACAGCCAGGCCGCATAAAAGGCCCTGGACTCATTCGTCTACAACGCAAAGTCGGTCACTGTATGCCGCAGATCTCTTATCGAGATGGCTACCACTTCAGTATCAGCCTTATATGGGTACCTGGGCACAGGGATATTGAGCGCAATTGCAGAGCAGACGAGCTGGCTAGAAGAGGCACCACCGACCATATCCTTCCGGGAAATAATTCGGTAGGTATACCCATGGCCACTCTCAGGCTTCGTGTGAACACAAGCACTATAAGAATTGCAAATGGACTATGGTCAGACATATCATCGTGCAAGACATCCAGGCAAACCTGGCCCTCAGGGCGCACAGAAGCGCTTCTGATTTCAAACAAATCAGTTCTATCGTCCCTGATAAGGGTTCTAAGAGGGCATTGCTTAATAGGCACACATGGTGCTACAATGGGGGTAACGACCTTCGACTATTGTCGCAGCTGCAGATGTACAGAAGAGGAAGAGAGTGTCCAGCACCTTCTCTGTCATTGTCCAGCGCTTAGTAGGCGTAGGTTGGCCATTCTTGGTAAACCTTTTCTACATGACCTCGCCGAGGTCTCTAGCTATGAAATAAAACAAAATTTATAATTTCCACGAGGTGGTTAGACCCGGTTTTGGCAGGGTAGGGGTCCTCTTTGAGACCGTATAGGGTATTACAATGGGCCTATTGGTGGCCTAAGTAGTGAGCTGTTACCATAGTGTCCAGCTCAGCCCTTGCAACCTAACCTAACCTAACCTATATACATACATACGCACGAATTGGGGTTTGAACTTGTTTTGTATTAGCATTGGCAACTGGTTTGAGTGTTCGATGTCGCTTTATATGTTCGACGATGGGGTACTTTGGTTTGACGTGTTTCCTAGGGCTCTGATCAATTCATGTAGCGTTCATGACAACAGGCTGTCGTTACAGGCTCGCAGACGTCGAGGTTGCCTGCAACTTGGAACGTGTGCGTAATAAAAATTACAAACGCTGCCTGTAGCCTATTTTCCTAACCTAACGTGTGGCTTCGACACATGCCCCAGAGCCGGGCTTGATCATGTCACCTAATCTGGTTGCCATAGCGATGCCCTTAAAATTGCGAAAGTAGCTACGTGTACATCATGCTTTTAAATTATTTCGGGTTTCTACTACGAGCTATATCACTGACTAGTTCAGTATATTACATATGTATATCACAGATAAAAAGCCTAAATCTATATCACAGGATTCTAACTATAACTAAACTAAAGAAAATAATGCTGTAAGAAAATCAGTCAAAGTCAATACAAAAAAAATTGAAATTAAAGAATAAACAAAAAACTGAAAATAAATAAATCAAATAAAGTTAGTAATGAATTTTCAAGTTAGACTGGGTCGATTTATTAACCGATATCGCGCCATCGATTTTTCGATAGGATTTGGGCTCAGGAAAAAAAATTGACTTTTTTTCGACTTTGATTTTTAAGTTTTTTTTCATGACTTACTAAAAAAATTTTCATTTTATTGTAAAATTTTCATGTATATGTATGTAGGGTATACATATGAAAATTTTTTAGTAGGTCATGAAAAAACCTTAAAAATCAAAGCGAAAAAAGTAAACAAAAAATGAAATTTCGCAGGCTCGAAAATTATTTTTCTGGGTACGCGTAGTGAAACTTTTTTTCCTGAGCCCAAATCCTATAGAAAAATCGATGGCGCGATATCGGTTAACTTTCGTCCATACAAATCGACCCAACCTAATGCACGTACTTCTGCATAAAAATAATTGCCTAACTAATTACATTGAGGTTAGATACAATTGATTCCTATTGGTATAGTTCGTCCAAAAAGGTACAGGTAACGTCAATCACAACAAACCTACATACATAGTAACGAACATCCACACATGCACTAAACATTTATCTAAACAGCAACTATATCTTTAGCGTGGTATACGCCGATATTCTTGCCACTGGAATCACCAAGCTCATACATGGAGTCCCTATCTCCCGTAACACCACGCACTTGACTTGTTTTGGGGCAAGTTTCGCGTTGTAATAGTCAATTTGGGAGCTTTTCTAGAAATTTCGGCGGTATACGACTTGTCCTATCTGAAACCTTACGTCCTTACTCCTTGCATTATATACTTTCTGACTTCTTTCATGCGCTAATTTTAATTATTTCATGATCTTTTCGCGAATATGTTGCAATCGGTCTGTCCCTGCCTCCACTTGGAAATCTGCATCTTTACGGAATGAAGTTTTCGACAAATTTCGTAAGACGCCGCGTGTTGCATCATCGGAATGCCGAATATTGCATAGTTAGGAGAACAGTTGATGGATGTATGCACCGCACTACGAAGAGCAAACGCTGCGTCGCTGATACATATGTCCCAGTTGCGCTAATTCTCATTTATGAAAGACCTAATTACCTGAAGAACTGATCGGTTAACCCTTTCGGCGGCATTGCTCTGTGATGAATAAAATGCTGTCCTTATATGCTTTGTTCCGTACTTTTCAAGAACTTCGAAAATAACTCAGAAACAAACTGCTTCCCATTCTTCGAGTGGAGGTATTCAGGGACACCGAAGACATGAAGACGTCGCGCTCTAAAAACTTTATTACTTCCGCGGAAGTCGCCTTTTTCATTGGTTTCAGAAACACAAATTTTGAAAAGTGATCAAGACATACATAAACATTACTATCACAAGTACGTGGGTATGGACCCATAAAGTCAATAAAAATACGTTGAAAAAGTCGTTCGGTGATGTGCAGTTTCCCCAAAACCAGCTTATGGAAGTTATTGAGGGTCTTATTTCCCTTACATATCTCGCAATCCTTAACAAATTTTTGCACATCCTTCACCATACCTCGCTAGTAGTACTTTTGCGGATTCTTGATAACATTTTGTGGATGCCTTCGTGCCCAACAGATGGCGAGCTGTGGGAAGATTCCACCAGCCCCGCTCTTAATTCTGACGGATCCCAGAGTTTTCAGGTTTGGTCCGCTTGAAGCTCGCCCCCGGTCAAATTGCGTTCGTCGATACACGTACCCGTCCGAGGTAAGCAATTCCGGCAGTTTGTCGTTGTTTTCGTCTACAGTCCTTATTAGTTCTATGTATTCGTCTGACTGAAAACATGGTGAATCGAGGTAGACTTCGACATTCCTTTCCCCTAGGCCCAACTCGTCCATATTCATTCTCGACAAGGTGTCGGGCACTACATTTTGCAAGCCTTTGTGGTGTTGAATGTAGAAGTCATACCCTTGCAGTTTTAGACTACATCGCGCTAGTCTACCTGATAAGTCATTTGGATTAATCAGCCACTTTAAGTTGCCATGGTCAGTTATTATCGTAAACGGCAGTCCTTCTACGTAGGGTCTAAACCGTTTTACGCTCACGATTGCGGCATAACATTCCAGTTCCCTTGCACTATAGTTCCTTTGAGCCTTGTTTAACTTGGCTGAAACGTATACAATAGGTCGTTCGTTGTTGTCCTCGTCTAACTGAAATAGAACCCCTCCCACTCCGTATGTCGATGCATCACATTGACTTATTTCAGAAGTTGACTGAGTTTTCTCTAAGTTATGAGCACGTTATTATTTGCGGTGATTTCAATATAGATATTCTTAGTAGTAACTCCCGTAGTAAGTCCATCATAGATAGCTTTTAATCGTGTGATTTACACATTATAAATCAATTCGCGACCCGTTTTGCTCCCAACAGTAAACCTAGTCTGCTAGACCTGGTATGTGTTAATAATGTCAATTTCGTAAATCATTTTGACCAACTTCCCATGGAAGGCATTTCTGACCATGAAATGCAGATATTAGGGTATGACTTGGAATTTAATACTAAAGAATCTGGCTTTGAATTAACATATAGGAACTACAACGGTGTTAACTTGGAAGTTCTAAATGAAGAGGCCTCTCGTCTGGATTGGAGAGGATGTGTGTATTTTTCTACGTTAGATGAAAAATTGCAATATTTTTATAACATTGTTAATTACCTCTTTAATGCACATGTTCCCCTAAAAAGCATAAAAGTTCAAAGCCATAAGAAGCCGTGGTTTAGAGCGGAAATTTTAAATTTAATAAAAAAGCGTGGGAGAGCGTACAGGGAGTGGAAGCGGTCTCAAAATGCAACCCATTGGGAAGCTTACCGCGTTTTGCGAAATCGGGTTAATCTTTGCATCCGCGATGCTAAGGTAGCTTATCTGAATGCTAAGTTTGATACTAATTTACCTCCTAGAATGATTTGGAAAAAACTTCGTTCCTTAGGAGTATCCAAGAAAGATCGTCTTGAGTGCAGCATTGACCCCAATGTTATGAACTCGTTCTTTTTACGCGGCCAATCAAATGATAGTGAAAATAATGCTATTATTTATGAAGATGATAACGATCATAGTAAAATAGCTGTAGCCGGGGTTAAAAGTCGGCCTACCTCAGGTACTTTTGATTTCACTGTGGTAACTGAGAATGATGTGCTAGGAGCTGTTATGGCTATTAAGTCTAATGTCGTGGGAATCGACGGCATTAGCTTGCGTTTTATCAAACTTATATTTCCCTTTGCCATCTCTTCTCTGACACATATATTTAATTTTTCTATAATAATCAGTGCATTTCCAAGTGAATGGAAAACGGCGAATGTTATTCCCATTCCTAAATCAAATTCTCCTGATTCCTGCAAAGACTTTAGACCAATTAGCCTACTGCCTGCTTTATCCAAAGTATACGAAAAGCTACTATCAAAGCAGATAATTGACAATATTCATGACAATCACTTGCTATCTGAAGTCCAATCAGTTTTCAGAAAGGGCATAGTTGTGCTACATCCATGTTAAAGATTCTGGAAGATATACGTCCAGCTTACGACAACAACGATCTTACGGTATTAGTACTTCTAGACTTCTCAAGAGCTTTTGATATGGTTGATTTTAAAATACTACTTCGCAAGCTCGAAAATTACTATAATTTCAGCCCTTTTGCAATTAAGTTAATGCAAAATTATCTCACTGGTCGATTCCAGCGAGTTCAGTGCGGTGGTAGACTCTCTGATTTAAAGTCCATAACGTTGGGCGTTCCACAAGGATCCATCCTGGGACCAGTATTGTTTACACTTTTTATCAACGACATAGTCGCCTGTTGCCGCCACGCATCTATACATCTTTACGCTGACGATACCCAACTCTACATGTCGCGCCCGATCGGGCTCTCCGAAGACTTATTTGTTAGGCTGAATAATGATTTAAAGCGCATAAGTAACTGGGCTCGCGCAAATAAGCTACATCTTAATGCGTCAAAATCTAAGGCGATTGCAATATCGAACGTAGCATACGATTTATGCAGCCTTCCTGAAATTTTGCTAAATGATGATAAAATAGGTTTCCAGTATGTGGTTACCAATCTAGGCTTCAGAATTAATTCTAGTCTTACTAGTGCTAACCATATCAGCTTTGTGGTGGGTAAAATCTATAACACCCTTCGCCATCTTTACAGAACTGCCTACTTACTACCGCGAGACACTAAACTGAAGCTGGTAAAAACTCTTATAGTACCTCAAGTTTCTTACAGTGAACTTATATATGGTAACCTTGATTCGGTATCGCTTAACAAACTTCAGCTGACCATAAATAATGCCGCCCGATTTGTTTTTTCTAAAAGAAAGTACGATCACATATCTTCGTGTGCCGTGCAAATACTCGGGAGTGACGTCTGCAATTTCTTAAAAATGAGAAATCTATGTTTCTTGCACAAACTTCTGCATTCTCAATATCCCCCTTACCTATTTAATAAGCTAACCTTGAGTCAGTCCACTCGAACATTGAATCTGTTGATACCGGCTTTTAAATACTCTACATCCTCTAGAATGTTCTTTGTCAGTACAATCCGTCTATGGAACTCACTTCCTTCCAAGACAAAAGCAATTCGTAAGGCAGGATGTTTCAAACAAGCATTATTATATTTCCTAAACTCTTAACTTACCCTAATTTACATATCCCAAACCTTCATTCTTCAAATATTGGTCTGGAATTGTTTCTATCACACTATTGTTAATTAAATACGTATAACCTTTTTATTATTTTTAATCAAAATTTTGTACTCATTCTTTATTAAGTTTATTTATATGTAACTTCAATTTTTTTGATGTGTATGATGTACTACCTAAAAGACAGTGTCTTACTTATACAAATAAGTTTTAAATAAATAAATAAATATGGAAGTGTTTGCCGAAATCCCGATATTTGAGTACTGGAGCCGTAATCAGGCTTTGCTTCCGTCTGTCAAAGGACCTCCGTGCATCATCAGTCATGGTAAATCGTTTTATTTTGTCTTTTTGGAGGTAGTCGTGCATTGGTGCTGCAATAGTCGTCCTGGATAAATCTACGGTACCAGCCGCATATCCCCAGGAATCGTAATTGTTTCGGCGTTTTGGGTTCGGGGAAATCCCTCACCGCTGCCACCTTATTGGCATCGGTACGGATGCATCCGTCTCCGACTACATACCCCATATATCGAACCTCCTTGTAGCAAAACTTGCTTTTCTCCACGCTAATTGTTAATTTTGCTTCTCGCAAGCACCAAGTGACCTTTTCAACAAGGACACATGAGACGAAAAATCCTCAGAACACACCAACAAGTCATCTAAGTACACAAAAACACATTCACGTACCGAAGCGGGTACGACCTTTTCCATTAGCCTGCTCATTTTTTGCGCGACTTTGCAAGGACCAAAGGGCATTACTGTAAAATGATAAAGGAGTCTTCCTGGTACAGTAAAAGCTGTCTTTTCTCTGGACTTCTCCTCCGGGGGTATTTGCCAAAATACGTCTTTAAGATCTATCGCGGAAATGAAGCGGTTATTTTGCAAGCGGCTAAGGATACCATCAGTGTGAGGAAGCGGGTAAGCATCCTAAACCGTGCGTTCATTCACTTTCCTCGCGTCTAAACAAAGCCGGTTCTTCGTTCTCTTCATCACTAATGAGACGGGAAAACTCTAACTACTGTTGCTCTCCTCTATAAATCCCATCTCGATCATCTTATCTAGCTCCTGATATACCAGTTTTTTATCGCCGGGGATATTGGGTAGTGTCTCTGTTTTCCTGGTAAGTTCTCATTTACTACTTCAATAACGTGTTCTTCTATATCGGTGCGTCCTGATCCTAACGCAGCAAAGGAGGGAAGCTTTGCTTTTGCCCTCTCCAAGACTACACTTTCTTCTTGCGTTAACGTATGTTGCACCGCATCAAACGACAAGTCACCCTCGGCGGGCACAATTTCTGCAACCGCAACCTGTTTCGAACGCGGCATCTATCCCCTACTCACAAGGCTCAAGTCAAACGCTTGTCAGAAGTCAATACCTAGATACACTCATGCTGCAACCCCGGGATAACAAAAAATTCCAAATCTCTACTCATTCTATCCCAAAGCACAGGAAGGGTGATTACTCCTACCACTGGCGTTTCTCCGCCGTTCGCGGTACGAATATTTTGCCCATTTATCGGGATTATCAGGTTCTCTTTGACCTCTAACAGTTTTTCACAGTTTTTGCCTAAGTAGCAGCTACAGCACCTGAATCCAAAAGAGCTACCGCGTCACGGCCACCGATGGTCGCCTGGAAAAAAATCCTATTGTCTCCCTTAATCGTTACTATTGTTGAAATAATCTTATTAAAAATCCTCTTAAATCTTTTTGCCTTTTCTCTCATCTTCCTATTTTTATCAAAGCTTCGATTCTTTTTCTCCTTTATTACTTCCTCACAAAAAAATCTTCTACGTGCTGCGTTCTATTCAACTTCACTTTGGTGCAAACTTTTTAGTTCTCTTTTCACTCCCGATCCTATGTCCTCTATACCACGAACGGTCCTATCCCTTCTTAAAACTCGATATTCCTGTTGGTTGGTTGCACCTGTTCCTGGCTTGGAGGTCCGGAAATCTCCGCCAGTGTGGAGTTTCCCTTCCCGGGCTTAAAACACACAAAAAGAAGTGTCACTCCCACACGCAAAACAAACCATACTGTGAAAGCAAGACTTACACCCATTCTCCTTCAACGCCTCAGACGGATTCACAACAAAATAGTTCACAGGCATACCACATGAAACACGCAACATTAAATGGAACGGAAACGCACAGAAGGAGTTAACGGTGGATTTGGGACCAGTCGTGGATGTAGTTCCAGTAGACATACCACCATTAGTGGGAAAAGGCCTAGAATTATTATCGTTACGCAATTGGTTAAACCCTAGTCTTGGTTTGGATGGCTTGTCGAGCGCCTCGACGAGCTTACCCCCAACTGCTTCACCCTCAACTTCTTCCACGGAAAATACCGTCTCGTTGACTGCCCTTGCCGACCTACCCCTATTTTCTTTACTCAGGCGTTCCGTAAGTCTACACTCTGTCTTCAGATCAGCCAAAGTCTCCATTTTCGTGGCGAATGTCAAGTTTGCAGGTAGAGCTTCAAATTTCCTTAAATTATGCCTACCAGATCCTTTTCTGGGATTTTTTGCTTCAGCCTGAACGTGAAGTCGTGGACCTCGCCATAAAAATCATCAAAACTCACTTGACCCGACTGCTTCCTCTCCTTGATTTCCCTGATTTTCTCGTAATCAGACTCTGCAGTTTTAAAATGGGTCAACAGCTCTGCCTTGAGCTCGAAGTAGCCAAAAGTAGGGTCGTCGGCATGGTCCTCAAGAACCTGCCAATACCACTTAAGCGCAGAGCCTGTCACTAGATAATGGAAATCAGTGAAGAGACGATTGTATGAGATGTCATACTGAGCCCTTAATTTCTGTATTCTCAATAAAAAGCTTTCCACGGTGATCCCCGTAGCAGACCCGTCGAACTTGACGTGCCACTTGTCTAGGTCGACCTTCCTCCAATTTGAGTGCTCAGGCTCCCCATTTCTGTCCTTACCCGTCGCAGCTTCGGCATTATTCCTGGTTGGGCACCTATCTCTCCCCCCCCCCCCCTTGCGGAGTGGATGCGTTAGCGGCTTGCTGGTTTGTCCCCTGAGCCGACAATTCTAGTTCCCCCATACGGTTGCTGAGGTGTGAAACGTCGGTCCTCAGGTCACGAACTGCGTTTATATACTGCGCCATTACCTCATTCTGGGTGACCATCATCTGCATCATTCTTTCAAGCTGTTCGGTATTGGCAGCACCTGAGCTTGGTTCGTTGCCTGAGCCCTTCGAACCCCCAGCTCTCAAATACATTGGCTGTCCATCCTGTACGGCATCCTCACTTCCGTTGACTCCTGGTGCTCGGGTTTCTGGCATTCTTAAAAAGTGTTCAATCTTCGTAGAAAAACTCAGGCTGTTATTGGACTCGTCGACGGATAGCTGGTTTGTTACCGACCCTGCGGAACGCCTATTCGTATCGCCCGCGCTTGAACGGAAAATCCTAGCAGCGCACCGCATAAATAGGACGGTAGGTACAAAGTCAACTGGGAACGGTATCCATGTATCTATTTGATTAAACAGGGATCCCTAGTCACACTCCTGGTGATACACCTATCAGTCTAAACAATCCCAACCCACCAATAATTTTATTTGGGTTGTCTCGTTCCTCCATTCACTCACACAAACACACGAGCGAGGGAAGTTTGGCACACCTGGGTGCTTCTGGTTCACCAAGCTGGACTTTTCAACGCCGAAATTAGTTGGTTTGGCACAAAACAAAATAAAACAACGTTGCAGCGATTGCTAATAAAAGTAAATCCAAACTTTAGAAAAGAGATTCGATTATGTATAAAATGCAGTGACGAATACATTAATAATTTGTAAACTACGCAACTAAACAGGATTTTTAAAAATTTATCCGAACTAAATTCAGTACCTTAAATTCGGGTGCAAATAAATACATAAATAAATAAATGTAAGGCGCGATAACCTCCCAAGAGATTTTAGGCCGAGCTTCTCTTCCAATTTGCGCCGTGCTCCTTTGTACTTTTTCCTACAAATTGGCCGGACGGGACCTACTTATTTTATGCCGACTCTGCGAGGCAGATGAATGAATTTATTTTGGATAAATTTTTAAAAATCCTGTTTAGTTGCGTAGTTTACAAATTATTCGTCACTGCATTTTATACATAATCGAATCTCTTTTCTAAGGTTTTGATTTACTTTTATTAGCAATCGCTGCAACGTTGTTTTATTTTGTTTTGTGCCAAACCAACTAATTTCGGTGTTGAAAAGTTCAGCTTGGTGAACCAGAAGCACCCAGGTGTGCCAAACTTCCCTCGCTCGTGTGTTTGTGTGAGTGAATGGAGGAGCGAGACAACCCAAATAAAGTTACTGGTGGGTTGGAATTGTTTAAACTGATAGGTGTATCACCAGGAGTGTGACTAGGCAGCCAGAAAATCGGTGGAAGGATCCCTGTTTAATCAAATAGATACAGGAATACCATTCCCAGTTGACTTTGTACCTACCGTTCTATTTATGCGGTGCGCTGCTAGGATTTTCGGTTCAAGCGAGGGCGATACGAATAGGCGTTCCGCAGTGTCGGTAACAAACCAGCTATCCGTCGACGAGTCCAATAACAGCCTGAGTTTTTCTACGAAGATTGAACAATTTTTAAGAATGCCAGAAACCGGGGCACCAGGAGTCAACGGAAGAGAGGATGCCGTACAGGATGGACAGCCAATGTATTTGGGAGCTGGGGGTTCGAAGGGCTCAGGCAACGAACCAAGCTCAGGTGCTGCCAATACCGAACAGCTTGAAAGAATGATGCAGATGATGGTCACCCAGAATGAGGTAATGGCGCAGCATATAAACGCAGTTCGTGACCTGAGGACCGACGTTTCACACCTCAGCAACCGTATGGGGGAACTAGAAGTGTCGGCTCAGGAGACAAACCAGCAAGCCGCTAACGCATCCACTCCGCAAAAGGGGAGAGATAGGGGCCCAACCAGGAATAATGCCGAAGCTGCGACGGGTCAGGACAGAAATGGGGAGCCTGAGCACTCAAATTGGAGGAAGGTCGACCTAGACAAGTGGCACGTCAAGTTCGACGGGTCTGCTACGGGGATCACCGTGGAAAGCTTTTTATTGAGAATACAGAAATTAAGGGCTCAGTATGACATCTCATACAATCGTCTCTTCACTGATTTCCATTATCTAGTGACAGGCTCTGCGCTTAAGTGGTATTGGCAGGTTCTTGAGGACCATGCCGAGGACCCTGCATTTCGCTACTTCGAGCTCAAGGCAGAGCTGTTGACCCATTTTAAAACTGCAGAGTCTGATTACGAGAAAATCAGGGAAATCAAGGAGAGGAAGCAGTTGGGTCAAGAGAGTTTTGATGACTTCACGTTCAGGCTGAAGCAAAAAATCCCAGAAAATGAGCTGGTGGGCATAATTAAAGGAAATTTGAAGCCATATCTGGCAAATTTGACATTCGCCACGAAAATGGAGACTTTGGCTGATCTGAAGACAGAGTGTAGACTTACGGAACGCCTGAGTAAAGAAAATAGGGGTAGGTCGGCAAGGGCAGTTAACGAGGTGGTATTTTCCGTGGAAGAAGTTGAGGGTGAAGCAGTTGGGGGAAGCTCGTCGAGGCGCTCGACAAGCCATCCAAACCAAGACTAGGGTTTAACCAATCGCGTTACGATAATAATTCTAGGCCTTTTCCCACTAATGGTGGTATGTCTACTGGAACTACATCCACGACTGGTCCCAAATCCACCGTTAACTCCTTCTGTGCGTTTCCGTTCCATTTAATGTTGCGTGTTTCATGTGGTATGCCTGTGAACTATTTTGTTGTGAATCCGTCTGAGGCGTTGAAGGAGAATGGGTGTAAGTCTTGCTTTCACAGTATGGTTTGTTATGCGTGTGGAAGTGACACTTCTTTTTGTGTATTTTAAACCCGGGAAGGGAAACTCCACACTGGCGGAGATTTCCGGACTCCCAAGCCAGGAACAGGTGCAACCAACCAACCGGAATATCGAGTTTTAAAAAGGGATAGGACCGTTCGTGGTACAGAGGACATAGGATCGGGAGTGAAAAAAGAACTAAAAAGTTTTCACCAAAGTGAAGTTGAATAGAAAGCAGCACGTAGAAGATTTTTTTGTGAGGAAGTAATAAAGGAGAAAAAGAATCGAAGCTTTGATAAAAATAGGAAGATGAGAGAAAAGGCAAAAAGATTTAAGAGGATTTTTAATAAGATTATTTCAACAATAGTAACGATTAAGGGAGACAATAGGATTTTTTTCCAGGCGACCATCGGTGGCCGTGACGCGGTAGTTCTTTTGGATTCAGGTGCTGGAGCTGCTACTTAGGCAAAAACTGTGAAAAACTGTTAGAGGGCAAAGAGAACCTGATAATCCCGATAAATGGGCAAAATATTCGTACCGCGAACGGGGAGAAACGCAAGTGGTAGGAGTAATCACCCTTCCCGTGCTTTGGGTTAGAATGAGTAGAGATTTGGAATTTTTGGTTATCCCGGGGTTGCAGCAGGAGTGTATCTAGGTATTGACTTCTGGCAAGCGTTTGACTTGAGCCTTGTGAGTAGGGGATTGATGCCGCGTTCGAAACAGGTTGCCGTTGCAGAAAGTGTGCCCGCCGAGGGTGACTTGTCGTTTGATGCGGTGCAACATACGTTAACGCAAGAAGAAAGTGTAGTCTTGGAGAGGGTAAAAGCAAAGCTTCCCTTCTTTGCTGCGTTAGGATCAGGGCGTACCGATATAGAAGAACACGTTATTGAAGTAGTAAGTGAGAACTTACCAGGAAAACTGCGACACCACCCAATATCCCCGGCGATAAAGAAACTGGTATATCAGGAGCTAGATAAGATGATCGAGATGGGATTTATAGAGGAGAGCAACAGTGGTTAGAGTTTTCCCGTCTCATTAGTGATGAAGAGAACGAAGAACCGGCTTTGTTTAGACGCGAGGGAAGTGAATAAACGCACGGTTAAGGATGCTTACCCGCTTCCTCACACTGATGGTATCCTTAGCCGCTTGCAAAATAACCGCTTCATTTCCGCGATAGATCTTAAAGACGTATTTTGGCAAATACCCCTGGAGAAGAAGTCCAGAGAAAAGACAGCTTTTACTGTGCCAGGAAGACTCCTTTATCATTTTACAATGATGCCCTTTGGTCTTTGCAAATTCGCGCAAAAAATGAGCAGGCTAATGGAAAAGGTCGTACCCGCTTCGTTACGTGAATGTGTTTTTGTGTACTTAGATGACTTGTTGGTGTGTTCTGAGGATTTTTCGTCTCATGTGTCCTTGTTGAAAAGGTCACTCGGTGCTTGCGAGAAGCAAAATTTACAATTAGCGTGGAGAAAAGCAAGTTTTGCTACAAGGAGGTTCGATATATGGGGTATGTAGTCGGAGACAGATGCATCCGTGCCGATGCCAATAAGGTGGCAGCGGTGAGGGATTTCCCCGAACCCAAAATGCCGAAACAATTACGATTCCTGGGGATATGCGGCTGGTACCGTAGATTTATCCAGGACTATGCGACTATTGCAGCACCGATGCACGACTGCCTCCAAAAAGACAAAATAAAACGATTTACCATGACTGATGATGCACGGAGGTCCTTTGACAGACGGAAGCAAAGCCTGATTACGGCTCCAGTACTCACACATCGGGATTTCGGCACACACTTCCATATTCAATGTGATGCATCGACATACGGAGTGGGAGGGGTTCTATTTCAGTTAGACGAGGACAACAACGAACGACCTATTGCATACGTTTCAGCCAAGTTAAACAAGGCTCAAAGGAACTATAGTGCAAGGGAACTGGAATGTTATGCCGCAATCGTGAGCGTAAAACGGTTTAGACCCTACGTAGAAGGACTCCCGTTTACTATAATAACTGACCATGCCAACTTAAAGTGGCTGATTAATCCAAATGACTTATCAGGTAGACTAGCGCGATGTAGTCTAAAACTGCAAGGGTATGACTTCTACATTCAACACCGCAAAGGCTTGCAAAATGTAGTGCCCGACACCTTGTCGAGAATGAATATGGACGAGTTGAGCCTAGGGGAAAGGAATGTCGAAGTCTACCTCGATTCACCATCTTTTCAGTCAGACGAATACATAGAACTAATAAGGACTGTAGACGAAAACAAAGACAAACTGCCGGAATTGTGTACCTCGGACGGGTACGTGTATCGACGAACGCAATTTGACCGGGGGGCAAGCTTCAATCGGACCAAACCTGAAAACTCTGGGATCCGTCAGAATTAAGAGCGGGGCTGGTAGAATCTTCCCACAGCTCGCCATCTGTTGGGCACGAAGGCATCCACAAAATGTTATCAAGAATCCGCAAAAGTACTACTAGCCAGGTATGGTGAAGGATGTGCAAAACTTTGTTAAGGATTGGGAGATATGTAAGGGAAATAAGACCCTCAATAACTTCCATAAGCTGGTTATGGGGAAACTGAACATCACCGAACGACTTTTTCAACGTATTTTTATTGACTTTATGGGTCCATACCCACGTACTTGTGATAGTAATGTTTATGTATGTCTTGATTATTTTTCAAAATTTGTGTTTCTGAAACCAATGAAAAAGGTGACTTCCGCGGAAGTAATAAAGTTTTTAGAGCGCGACTTCTTCATGTCTTCGGTGTCCCTGAATACCCCCACTCGAATAATGGGAAGCAGTTTGTTTCTGAGTTATTTTCGAAGTTCTTGGAAAAGTACGGAACAGGGCATATAAGGACAGCGTTTTATTCATCACAGGGCAATGCCGCCGAAAGGGTTAACCGATCAGTTCTTCAGGTAATTAGGTCTTTCATAAATGAGAATTAGCGCAACTGGGACAAATGTATCAGCGATGCAGGGTTTGCTCTCCGTAGTGCGGTGCATACATCCATCAACTGTTCTCCTAACTATGCAATATTCGGCATTCCGATAATGCAACGCGGCGTCTTATGAAATTTGTCGAAAACTTCACTCCGTAAAAGATGCTGATTTCCAAGTGGAGGCAGGGACAGACCGATTGCAACATATTCGCGAATAGTGCAAGAAAAAACTTCAAAAAAATTCAAATCGAATTCGAAGACGAAATGGTTCAATAAACTTCAAAAAATAAAAAGATGATAAAAAAATTTAAGGACTAACTTTATATAAATGGGCCAAAACATAGAAGGCAATTTTTCCTTTAACACAGACATAGGCTTCTTGAATTTTGACTAAAAAACTTCAACAATAGCTCTTGTAAAAGAATTTTGGGATTTAAAACTATAAAGGTGGAGCGCAATATTTCAATTTAAGGCAAACCATGTACTTGGGATTAACTAATTGATTATTTAAAATTTAAACACGCGCTCTACCTTTATAATTTTAAACCCCAAAATTCTTTTACAAGACCCATTGTAAAAGTTTTTTAGTCAAAATTCAACAAGACTATGTCTGTATTAAAGAAAAAATTGCCTTCTATTTTTTGGTCCATTTATATAAAGGTAGTCCTTAAAATTTTTTAGCATCTTTTTATTTTCAATTTTTTAGTACTGCCTACAAAAAGGCAATTGCAACATTGATTAGTAATTTAAGTAATTCCCAAGTGAAAATTCGTATCTTTATTTATTTGTTCAAAATAGCTAAATCTGCAAATACAAGACACAAAGCCTTCTGGTTATATGTATATGACCATTATATCCAGCAGATGTCGCCGTAATTCTCTTGGCTCTGGTGCATCACCTAGCGACATCTTTTGGATACAATGGCATTTAACCAGAAGGGTTTGTGTCTTGTATTTACATTGTGTATTGCTATGGTTAGTTTCACAGCTTTCAGCTACTCAATTTACACATCTAAAAATCGTCCACTGAGGGAAATGCTTGGGCTGCTATATCATTTTTGCTATTGATAGCGACGCACATAGGTAGATTTTAGACATTTAGGCGGCCATAATTGAATTTCTGAAAGTTGCCACAAATACAAAAAAAAGCACTCCAACAGCTTAAGAATAGACAGGGGAACAATAATTATACCCCTTCCTTCCATCGCATATCTGGCGTTAGCTGTCAAGTAATCGGAATTTAGCTAATTCTGAAACGCGTGTTATGGTTTTTTTTAACCTATGTGAAATCGCATGTTTTAACGTGAATATTTTGAGTTTTAAGACAATTGAATTGAGTAATTGTGATGGATTCTGATATTTCAGGTAAATACTAACACTACTAATGGTGTTTGTGATTTTTAAAAGTTATAAATTGATAAAGAACCTATTGTAACGAATTTGCTTGCAAATCCTCTTATTTGCAATCCTCTGCTAAGTTCGAATCACTAAACTGTTGAATAAATAACTCCAATTTGTAATAATGCAAAATGGCCTTTATTAAAGTACTTCACAATAACAAACTGTGCAACGAATAGCTTGCTTAATAACCACACTGATTGATAGCTCAATGAAACTCTACTATTCAAAATAACACTGCTATTGCTCGCTAGATATCGTCTTAATCAAACTGCTTGACAACTCAAATCAAACTGAATTACTTCTTACTCGCTGGCGCCGCTTTTATAGTTTACGCTGCATACTTCTAGGCTCTTCGATTTCCAGAAGTTACTAGTTGTTTCGGCTACAAAATCGCCAGCCACAACTACGTGCACAAATTATTGCTCTCTCTTGTGACAACTCAGATAAGGTATATGCATGTGTTTGTAGTTTACAGTCTCCCTCACACACATAAGCGTATAAGTAAATTCATCGGTGTGTGACATCTCATCTCTTGCTGCCTTGTATGTAAATGTTGCTCGTCGGAATGTGTACATATGTGTAGACGCAATTATTTATTCGTTTATGTAGATACATAATGATTGAATTATTGATGTGCATTCACGTCACTGCTTAGATCGGCTTAGAGCTGGCAGCACTCCTTAGTTTTGCTAATATTCGTAACACTGCCCTCCACCTAAGTCTGATCGTCCCGATCAGACAAATCTCTCGATCTAAACGCTGCTAATCTCTCCAAATGAACCACTTTCATTTTGGTTCGTGGTTTGGTAGTGGTTTGTATGCGGTACACTACATCGTTGATCCGTTTTACAACTTTGTATGGTCCTTCCCAGTTACACTGCAATTTCGGGGACAAACCTTTTTTTCGTTGTGGGTTGTATAGCAGCACCAAATCTCCTTCCTGAAACCCTTCCGAATTAATTGCTTTATCGTACCTCGCTTTCATCTTGTCACTCATAATCTTTGCTCGTTGCCTTACCAGATCGTGTATCTCTCTCAGCTCTTCTTCTAAGACATCAGTGGATTTCTTGACATTCCTCTCCGCATCGGCATCTATCCCATACTTCAAATCAGCTGGCAGTCGAAGGTCATTGCCAAAAATTACCTTTGCGGGAGATTGGCCCGTTGTGTCATGTACTGCCGATCGGTAGGCCATCAAGAATAATGATATGTGTGTATCCCAGTCCTTATGGTACTTGTCGACTACTTTCCTTAAATGCTCCTCCAATGTTCTATTGAAACGTTCCACCATACCATCGGACTGAGGATGCAATGCAGTTGTCCGTGTTTTTCGAATGCCCAACTTCTTGCACAGTTCTTGGAACACAGCTGATTCAAAATTCCTGCCTTGGTCAGAATGTAACTCCATTGGTACACCATACCTGGCAACCCATTCGTTTTTAACCACTTCTGCTACTGTTTCTGCTTCTTGGTTTGGGATTGGGTATACCTCTGGCCATTTACTGAAATAATCCATAACCACCAGTACGTATTTGTTTCCGCGGTTGCTAGTAGGAAATGGACCTGCGACATCCATGGCGATCCTTTCAAATGGTGCACCTGAAATATACTGCTTCATCTGGCCACGACTTCGGGTTTTGGGCCCTTTCGCTCTGTTGCATACCTCGCAATTGGCAATCCACTCGGTGACCGACTGACGGCAACCAACCCAATAGAATCTCTGCTTAATTTTCTCGAGTATCTTCGTGATTCCAAGATGGCCTCCACTTGGACCATTGTGCAACTCGCTGAGCACGTCAGGAATCCTCTTTCTGGGAACAACTATAAGTTTCTTCTTGCACTGACCATCCTCACTCTCCCATACTCGATGCAAGCAACCGGATATCAATTCCAAACTGTTCCACTGTGCCCAATATGACTTCGCAATGGGACTCTCTGCTGACATATCCTCTCTGCTTGGTCTTTCGTTTCGTTCGAGCCCTTGCATAACATGTGACAGATCCGTATCTTCTAGCTGACACTTTCTTAGTTGTTCCTTGTCCCATTCATCCGTACACGTTATAGTCATTAGCCGGACATCTATAATGTCTTCTTTAGCCTCGGCCTTTGAACAGTGCTTGCATTCCAAACTACATGGCCTTCGTGACATTGCATCGGCATTTCCATGGGTACTACCTTTTCGATGCTCAATGGAAAAGTCATAGCTTTGAAGTCGCTCGATCCACCGTGCCAATTGTCCTTCCGGATTACGGAACTGCAGAAGCCATTTCAATGCTGCGTGATCTGTCCTGACATGGAATCGCTGGCCGTAGAGGTATTTGTGAAAATGTTTAATGCACTCTACCAATGCCAACAGCTCTCTCCGCGTAACACAGTAGTTCCTCTCTGGTTTTCCAATCGAACGGCTGTAATATGCAACTACCTTCTCCTGTCCATCGACCAGTTGTGATAAAACGCCTCCTATAGCATATCCACTTGCATCTGTATCTAGAATAAATGTTGCTCCTGGAATCGGATATGCTAACATTGGGGCAGTGCACAAACGCTCCTTCAATGTTTGGAAAGCCACTTCTTGCTCCTTCTTCCATTCAAAAGCTTTGTTTTTTCTTGTAAGCTCATGGAGGCTATGGGCTACGCTGGAAAAATTTGGTACAAATCGGCGGTAATATGTGCACAGCCCAAGAAAACTTCTCAATTCATGTAGATTCTGTGGTCTTGGCCAATCCTGTACAGCCTCTATTTTTTCGTTCGCAGTGCAGATGCCCTCTGTCGTTACCTTGTGACCCAAATAATTGACTTCCTTTTTAAACAGCGCACACTTTTTGGGACTTAACTTCAGACCAGCGCCAGCTATTCTCTGGAAAACTTCCTCCAAGTTCTTAAGATGTTCATCAAAGTTCTTGCCCAATACGATGATGTCGTCCAGGTACACCAAGCATGTTTTCCAATGTAGTCCTTTCAGTACCTGGTCCATGAGTCTCTCAAAAGTAGCTGGTGCATTACAAAGTCCAAAAGGCATCACTGTAAATTGCCAAAGACCATCACCGACACTGAAGGCTGTTTTCTCTTTATCTTCCTCCTTCACCTCCACTTGCCAGTAGCCGCTTTTCAAGTCCAGCGTGGAAAACCATTTCGTACCAGATAGCAAGTCCAGAGTGTCGTCAATTCTTGGCAATGGGTAGCTATCCTTTTTCGTTACGTCATTCAACTTCCGGTAGTCCACGCAAAACCTCATTTTTCCATCCTTCTTTTTTACAAGTACTACCGGTGAGCTCCATGGACTAGCTGATGGTTCGATGACGCCGCTGTCGTTCATTTCTTGAATGATTTGACTCACAACTTCCCGCTTCGCCAGTGGAACCCTACGTGGAGCTCGACGGATCGGTCTCGCATCTCCAGTGTCAATTTGATGTTTCACAACGTTGGTGCGGCCTGGTTTGGAACCATCCTGGTCAAATATGTTCGCGTATTTTATGAGCAGTTGTTTTGCCTTACTCTGATAGGCTTCCTCTAGCCCATGCGTCCATGCCGTGATATCATTTGAAAGATCAGTATTACTAGATGAAACGTATTCCTGGAGCTGTTCACAGTTAATAACTACTTCGGCCTCTTGGCATCTTCCCAAAATAGCTCCTTTGGTCAAATTGAATGGTGACTTGAACTCATTGAGTACTCTTACCGGAATACGTCCATCTTGTTTTGTCATAGCCAGGGTTTTTCCTACAAGTATGTTCAGTGCTGATTTATTTGCTGCTTCGACAACCCACAATTTGTTTGTCCCACAATCTCCATCAACCTTTGCCCAGATGACTGCTTCTGATTTTGGTGGTATTTGCTGACTCTCTTCCACCAGCACTCGTTTACTGCTGTAGCCTCTTTCGTAGCCGAAATTAAGTGGCACATCCATGTTCTTATATCGCATCGTCTTGCTTTGCATGTCGATCTTGATGCCCTGGTCGATTAAGAAGTCCACTCCAATTATGATTTCATCAACAATCTCTGCCACTATAAAATTGTGTACTACCGTGACGTTCCCAATTGCGACTTCACATGATACTTCTCCTAGAACCGTGCTGTCTTCTCCAGTGGCTGTACGCAATCTTGCTCCATGCAATGGCTTTACTCTCCTGTAGACCAAATCAGATCGAATCAAGGAATGAGATGCCCCCGTATCTACAGTCAGTACACGCTCTTTACCATCCACATTCCCTCTGACGGTAAGACTGCTTGATTTCCTTCCAATTTGCGACACAGATATCACAGGACATTCAATAGCCGGGGCAAGTTTTCGTTCTTTACATTCGACACGCTCTTGCTCATTTCCGCCAGCTTTGCGTTTACGGCCACCCACATTGTTGGAACTATTAGGACCAAGATCGCAATGGCGTGCAATGTGACCTGGGTTGCCGCACTTGAAACATTTAATAACTGCGGCATTCTTCTGTTGTGATCCCTTCAGTGCTTCCAAAATAGTGTCTACCCACTCTGGCCTTTCTACTTCCACACGGCGTGCTTTGAAAACTGGCTTACACAGAAGCGACGCTGTTTCCTGAATCAGAGCTTGTGACACCGTTTCTGCGAATGTTTGCTTTGGGTTTGCGTATGTAGCTCGCTTTGTTTCGACGTCCCGTATGCCATTTATAAAGCTCTGAATCTTTACCCTTTCAGTGTATTCCACGGGTGCATCCGCATTTGCAAGATGAGCCAATCTTTCAATGTCCGAAGCAAACTCCTGCAAAGTCTCGTTAGCTTTTTGGTAGCGGTTTTGCAACTCAATTTGGAATATCTGTTTTCTATGCTCGCTTCCATAACGTCTCTCGACAGCGGCCATCAATGCTTCATAGTTGTTCCGCTCTCCTTCGGGAATCGTCTGTAGAATTTCCGCTGCTGGCCCCTTCAATGCCACGAATAGTGCAGCAACTTTATCTTCCGCATTCCAGTTGTTCACTGCTGCGGTCTTCTCAAACTGTAGCTTGAAGACCTGGAAAGGAAGAGAACCGTCAAAAGATGGAGTTTTTAACTTCGTATTGCTCGCTGAAGCAGTCGGCCGATTAAGTTGCAATTCCTGTATACGACCTCTCAATGCATCCACCTCTGCCTCGAATTTTTCTTCAAACTGCGTTATTTTCTCGTCCATACGCGCTTCGAGTTTTGATGATATACGCGCCTCTTGCTCTTTCAGTTGTGTTTCCATCATTGATGTAATCTGTGTCGACATTTCTGAAATACGTGTCTCATGTGTTTCCAGCTGGGATGCCATATATGCCTTTTGCTCTTCCAATTGTGATGTTATACGGGTTTCCTGCGATTCCAGTTGGGATATCATATTGGTGGATATTTGTGATGACATTTCTGTTATACGTGCCTCTTGCGCTTCCATCTTAGATGTTACTGTCGATGTTTGAGCAGTTATTGCAGCCAATATCATGTTCAAGTCTGTGCTGGTAATTGTCTGTGATGATTCGTTTTTCTCTTCAATTTTTGTTATCTCCTCGCCATCAAGATGAAAGACATACTCTTCCACATCAATTCTTTCTAATTCCATTGCCTCTCGTAGTCGTGCCTGAAGTTCGAGTTTAATGCCAGTTGTATTCAATCCACGGTTCTCCAACTCCTTCTTCAGTTGCGGGATCTTCAATTCACTTAACTTTGCCATGTCCTTGTTGTCCTATGGAATTTATTCAACAATTCCTCTTCTGACACCAATTGTAACGAATTTGCTTGCAAATCCTCTTATTTGCAATCCTCTGCTAAGTTCGAATCACTAAACTGTTGAATAAATAACTCCAATTTGTAATAATGCAAAATGGCCTTTATTAAAGTACTTCACAATAACAAACTGTGCAACGAATAGCTTGCTTAATAACCACACTGATTGATAGCTCAATGAAACTCTACTATTCAAAATAACACTGCTATTTCTCGCTAGATATCGTCTTAATCAAACTGCTTGACAACTCAAATCAAACTGAATTACTTCTTACTCGCTGGCGCCGCTTTTATAGTTTACGCTGCATACTTCTAGGCTCTTCGATTTCCAGAAGTTACTAGTTGTTTCGGCTACAAAATCGCCAGCCACAACTACGTGCACAAATTATTGCTCTCTCTTGTGACAACTCAGATAAGGTATATGCATGTGTTTGTAGTTTACAGTCTCCCTCACACACATAAGCGTATAAGTAAATTCATCGGTGTGTGACATCTCATCTCTTGCTGCCTTGTATGTAAATGTTGCTCGTCGGAATGTGTACATATGTGTAGACGCAATTATTTATTCGTTTATGTAGATACATAATGATTGAATTATTGATGTGCATTCACGTCACTGCTTAGATCGGCTTAGAGCTGGCAGCACTCCTTAGTTTTGCTAATATTCGTAACACTATTTTATTTAGGATGTTAAAAACAATTTTTTTTTTTTTTTGATTTTTGGTGTTCAAAACCAGTTTTGTTATGTTCCCAAGTCCGTCCAAATGAAAATTAGTTTTGAACATGGTACTTGGCACAGTTTGTCAACTGCATTAAGTTTAGCTGCAGCTACTTGCAGATAGGGGGTTAGATAGAGGGTTTGATACACCCTTGATGCTGTACACTGTGTAATATCTATTCTAATATAACCGATTAGTTATACAAATTATTATAATTTTGCTTAAAACCTATTAAAAATTTACCCTAAATAAACACAGAATTAAGTTATTACACTTCTTGCCGTACAACAAGAAAAATAACCTCACTGGGCAGAAATTTTTTAGTGTTACACAGTGTAATATCTATTTTTTTAACATACCCGATTAATTACACAAATTAATATAATTTTTCATTTATTAAACAGTTTTAACAAGATATAGGCAATAAAATATTTTTGGCCGCCTAAAACTTGAAAATCTACCTATGTGCGACGTATTTCGTGCGATATCTATTTGGAATGGATCCACTATCAACTCTTATTTGCATCTAATAAAAAGTAATATCGCAGTTTAAAAATTTTTTTTTTGATGGGACTTTAATATTTTTATTTGTATAGGAAAAATATTTATGGACGGCACTGTATGTTGGAGACATGAACTCCAATTTAATCGAATTTGATTAAAAGAAAAACACTTTTTTATGATCATTATAATTAATATATTTATAAAATAATGAATTCCTGAATATATAATGAAATTTTAAAATATTTACATACATATATCCAAAACACTCACCTTGTATAAACACATACCTTTTGAAACACGCTGTAAAGATAGAAATACTTACCGTTTGCTAAACCTTAATAATTTACTCCATATACATGCGTATGTACAATTAAATATAGTTACATATTTAAAGTTTCCTGACTCCTAGCGGTTCAGGAGACAAAGCTATGAGTCAGTTCGATTTATATCGTCTTACGACCAACTACGTCTTTCTGTGGCTCGAGTGTTTCCACCATAATTAATTATAAATTTACCGCCATTTTTAATGTTATAAAAATTGAAGTTCATTAAAGTTAAATAGTTAAAAAGTGAGTGATTTTGTTGACATACACAGTTGAAGTGAGGATAGGTAGAATGAACCCAGTATATACATAAGGGATACATGACCGCCAGGTGGAATAAACCCATTAGATACCGAGAGTATACATGGTCCTTGGTGCCATTAAGTAAACAGTGACCTATGAAGAAATGCTATGCGAGAAAAGAAGGCTTATATTAAAAAATAAATAAACTTACCTACCTACAAAAAAGGGCCAGAAAGTTAAAACGTGAAAGTGCGAAATAATTGAAAATTTTTAAAATTAAAAAAGGAGAGTGACTTGTGCTGAAAAAGATACCGAATGCTTACTTACTTGTGGAAAATCCTAAGTATAAAGTGAATTTATAGAAAAAAAATTACAAAAACAATAAAATAAAAACCGGGTACGGGCCGCGAAAACAAAAATTGTGAAAACAAAACTAAATACATAAAATTTTGTGACAAATACAAAAGTAAAAAATATAATAAAATATACAAATATAAAAATACAAAAAAAAAGGAGATACAAGACTACTTATTAAAACCCAGTGATCAAATTTATTTCAAAAAGTAAAAAACAATTTTTATTAACACCACGAACAGCAGACCTGCACAAATGGTAACCCAACAACACATCATAGAATCCAGACAACAACAACATTTACATACATACATCAGGCAAGCAAACACAAGATATCAACAACACTCAGCAACTATAACAGGTGGTACAATTAACAGGATGCCAAATTGAGTGTATTCTACACAAAATTATATACGTATAATTTGCATAAGTACAGCTTACGCTTTCCGCTCTAACGGTACATAAAACCGCCTACATACCCATAAAATCCGCAAATCTTCTCCAATTCAAACCCACAAAGTGGTACAGTACCACCCTTGCATTTTATAGGCACTTAAATTAAATTCAAACCATAGCGGTTAACCCCAAGAAGCTGTACTTATCCCCATACATAAATACGTATAATTTATCATCATACATGTAATAATAATAATTATTGTTTAAAGTTGTTTATTGATTAATTACAATTAATAGTTTGGTAGTGAAAATTAGATAATTAATTTGGATTTTAAAATATTCAACTTAAACAGTTCAACTTAAATGACACGACTTGTACTACTTAACGACCGACGATTCTCTCTTCGACTTTCAACTTCAACGACTGGATAACGACTTGACTTCTTGATATCAATGACACCAATAACTGGAGTGCATGGCTATTATCCGAGTATTGCAGGGCTGCCACCGTTTTACACCCGGCCATCCTGATCATCATCTGTCTCAGATGAAAAATCACTAACATCGTCTTGGTACTTCCACGGTTTTATGTTATCTGCACTTGGGGACGTGTGTTTTGGCCCCTCGAAATCTGCAACTTTTTCCACATCATATCTGGCATTCTGTCTCACGTCGATAATTTTGTATGGGCCGATGTACTTATTGCTGAGCTTTTTTCCAGCTACAAATTGAGTATTTTTAATTGCTACGAGATCAAGCTTTTTATACCCAGCATGAGGGTTGCGTTTTTTGTCATAGCTCTTTTTATACTGTGCTTGTGCTTTTGCTATGGCCTCTTTCGCGTTTAATCTAACCTTTTGTCGTTAATCTGAAAATAAAATTAAGATTTCTTCTTCAATCGCTCTTACCAAATCTGGCTGTGCCTCGCTACGCATTTTTACTCCAGACAAAACTTCGAACGGCGTGAATTTAGTTGATGCGTGGACATGCGCATTAATCGCTTTCTGTACCTGCCCTATATACTTGTACCAATTGCTTGGTTCGGTTGGTGATAACTTTGCCAAAACCGATATGAATACTCGGTTTACTCGTTCAATTTGGCCATTGCCTCTTGAAACACCTACAGTCGTTTCGACATGCTCAACGTTATGTGTGCTGCAGAACTCTTTAAATGCTTTCGAAGTGAAAGCTGAACCCTTATCGCTAACGATCCTTTGTGGGTTGCCGAATATATCCACCAATGTTGTCAGGTGTTTTACAACATCTGCTGCATTTGTCGACTTTGTTACAAATAACCAAATGAATTTACTAAAACCATCCACTATTGCAAAAATGTATTTGTAGCACTTTGTTGTGGCGTCTAACTGCCCTAGATGGTCGACATGTATAGTACATAGTGGTGCATCACCCTTGTTTATCACATGAAAGAAGTCATCTTGTCTCCCTATTTTCTGATTATGTAATATATATTCAATACAGTTGGAAATGTGTTGCCTAACCTTCTGCTCCAAATGCGGTATAAAGTAGTCTTTTTGAACTGTGTGCATAGTTTTCGCACACCCATATGCCCGATATTATGCGCTTTTTCTACGATTTCCTTCTCCATTCTCTTTGGCACTGCTAAAACATCATTTCCATTCAACTGTTTATGAATTAACCCATCTTTTATAACAAAAACTCCGTATGCGTTCTTCGTAAGAATTTCGACTACTGCTTTTAAATGTTCGTCACTTTGTTGCGCTCGCATCAGCCTTGCTCGAATCTCTGATGAGATAAAATAAACTGGTTAGCGACTTAGTGAGTCCACATGATTCATTCTACTACCAACACGGTGTTCAGTTTTGAAATTGAAATCCTGCAAATACATTAGCCATTGCCCGAATACAACTATATCATCAACGTAAAGCTCCATTATACCTTCGTTACGTAAGTGCTGAAATATTATGTTGAGATATCGTACGAAAACCGCAAGCGAATTGCAAAATCCAAAAGGTGCTTTATTAAATTCAAAAACGCCCAGCCTGGTGATAGAAGCCGTATACTTTTTACTTGCCCCCTCAACCGGCACATGAAAAAACCATTCTTTAAGTCCATAGCCGTTAAAAACTTGGCACTTTGCATTTTCTCTAAAACATCTCCTACAATGGGAAAACGATCTTTTAAAACTAGGCGATTAAGCGTTCTATAGTCGATGCACATTCTGAATGTGACATCCTTCTTCTTTGCCAGAACCACTTTACTGACAACGTCAGACGTAGGCTCACGAATTACACCTTCTCGTAGCCAGTCTTCAACTCGTTTTTTTACAACTGCGTTCTCTGCTGCTGAAAGCCGGCTTGGATTTTCTCTAATTTGATCCACAACTGTTTTATATTTAGGTGGTACATCTATTTCATCCAACCCATTTACATTAAAAACTGATGCTGTATTAACCACTGCTGTCTTCCCAGTGAATGTGTACCCATTCGTACACAGAGTTAAAGTAAACTTTTCGATGAAATCAAACATCAAACTGTTGTCATCTACGACCAAAATATTGTGTTCTACTTTTAATCGCCTACTTCAATCATGGCTGTAAACATACCGCGAACATACGTATTTTTGTTGCCTAAACCGAACAACTTCATGGCGCCTGATTTTAACAAATAGTCGGCAAACATATTTTTATAAGTACTAAAGTTCATAAGCGTTACTTCAGCACCAGTATCCACAAGACAATCCAACTCGTTTTTTGCTTGAGTCTCTTGGAAATAAGATTGACGTTTTGCTTTGTGCAGTTTTTCGCAATGTGACCACTTCCATTGCATTTTAAACATTTCGTTTCTTTTCATATTGTTCCATAAGCTCTTTATAGGTTTTCGCATTAAAGAGAAGGCATTTCAACTCGTTTCGAAGTTTTAACCCTTCAACAATATACCGGAAGATTGAGGTTTGGTCCCCGTTGCCTATGGCAGCAAGCTTTCGCATATGTAAAACATAGTCGTGCATACTCTCGGAAACTTTCTTTTTCCTACCCCTTAGTTGCTGATGGATCTCAGGGCTGCTTAAATGTTTATCAAATTCTGCTATAAGCACCTCGCGTAGAGTGTTATAATTTGCTATCGCAACTGTCTCTAGGAACAGTTTCGCTGTGCCCTTCATTTTGCTTCGTGCGTTTACATACTTTTGTTTTTCGTTTAACTCATATGCTTCTGCATATTCTTCGAAATTCCGTAGCCACTATTTTACCGGCATACTAATTCATCGTAGTCCGGCACGATTTTGGAAAAGCTCCCGAATTGAGTGGAACTTTTTGCATTGCTACAGAGCTTTTCTGTTAATAAACATAAAAGTTCGACCTTTCCATTATCTTTTCCTGTAGCAACTGTGGTTGAATCGTTATTAGGCATTTTTTTATTATTGATGTTTTTTTGGTCTAAGTTATTTTCACTTTAGCTTTCTGTTAGGACTTTTTGAGACACTTCGTTATTAATAGTAATTAGAGCACCTTTTTCTTCTTCGGTTTCACTCTCTGTTAAATCTGCACCACCTATTTCTGATATTATTCCTTTTCCAGATCTTAGTAGCATCATACAATACTGACATTTTAAACTGATATCTTTCTTGTGTATTAGTTCCGTTATACGAAAAATTATTTTAATGGTGTGTAGGTTGAGCCCCCATGTTATATAATTAATAATAATTAAAGTTTAAAGTTGATTATTGATTAGATATTCAATATTCGATGAATTCAATCAATTACAATTAATAGTTTGGTAGTGAAAATTAGATAATTAATTTGGATTTGAAAATATTCAACTTAAATAGTTCAACTTAAATGACACGACTTGTACTACTTAACGACCGACGATTCTCTCTTCGACTTTCAACTTCAACGACTTGACTTCTTGATTTCAATGACACCAATAACTGGAGTGCATGGCTATTATCCGAGTATTGCAGGGCTGCCACCCTTTTACATACATACCCGCATACATAAAAAAAAAATAAATGTAAGGCCGAAGGGATCTAAGGCCGAGCTTCTCTTCCAATTTGCGTTGTGCTCCTCTTGATTTTCCCTACAATTTGGCCGGACGGGACCTACATGTTTTATGCCTACTCCGAACGGCATCTGCAAGGCAGATGAGTTTTCACTGATACCGGATACATCCGGAGCGCTTGCCAAACACTGCCGAGGGGTGACCCCGCTTAGACAAATTTTCTTCTAATTGAAAAACCTTATTTCTAAAATGTTGATGTTGCTTTGCCCGGGGTGTGAACCCAGGGCATACGGTGTAGTAGGCGGAGCACGCTACCATCACACCACGGTGGCCGCATACATACTCTCCCAAAATTATCTAACTCTCACCCAAAGTTAGTTGTTACCCAAAATTAAAAAACCCGCTGCATTTTTCCGCAACATAGAAAACTCCTATATATATATATATATATATATTCATATCCATATTCATATTCATATCTTTATTAAGTCAATGGCAAAAGACCTCAGTGACTGGATTTACAATATTATTATAAATTAACTTAAAACTAATTAACAATGAGTTCAAGGAATAGTTGTATTTGCTCAGTAGTAAGACTCAATCAGTAACTTAAAGAAAGGTCTTGACATCGCAAAGTCAAGATCCACAATTCTAGAGATCATATTAAACTCTTCAAGTCCTCTAAAGAGAGGTGCAAAATGAAGGTATTAGATCTCCGAACTTCAATGCAAAATATATTATAAGAACGGACAGTTCCATTTGGAACATTAAAACAAATTTGTACAAGAAGAGCTGGGCAGTCAATTATACCAGGTATAATGTCGAAGATAAGCATTAAATTTTGAACAGAACGTATGGCTTCGAGCGGCAAAATTTTGATAAGCATGCACCTAGTAGTATATGGAGGCAACGGATTATCAAAATAGAGAATTTGAAGAGCGAATCGAATGAATTTGCGTTGAACCCTTTTGATTCTCTCCGAGCGTGTGGAGTAAATCGGATTCTAAATGACAGATCCATACTCTAACTTAGATTGCACTAAAGAACTATAAAAAATTTTCCTAGTATATGCCTTATGCCTTCGGTATGATATAGTTAACATGGTTAACAAAAGTGAAAGAAGAGCCAAAAATTATACCGAGATCACGAAATTCGTTAACCGAAACAAGATCTGTACTTGCGATATAGTATGTTGCAAAAGTGCACTTATAGATTTAGTAAACGTCATATGACAACATTTTCTTATATTAAGACGCAGATTATTGTGGAGAGCCCAGGAATTAAGAGAATTTAAATCATCCTGCAAGAGTAGTGTATCTGATGGACATGTTATCCTGCTATACAATTTTAAGTCATCTGCATAAAGTAAGTATTTTGAGTGTTTTAGACATAAACCAACGTCATTGATGAAGATTAAAAAAAGCATTGGGCCAAGGATGCTACCTTGCGGCACTCCGGATGTTGCTAAAAACTCATCTGACTTCATATTTTCAATCTCAACAAAAGACGTTCTATTTGACAGGTATGTTTCCAGCCAAGACAGAAATGTTGAGTGGAAACCTATATTTTTAAGTTTTAAAAGGAGTGGTTTGTGGGAAACTGCATCAAAAGCCTTGGAAAAGTCGGTATATATGGTATCCACTTGATACCCTTCCTTGAAACCAGAAACACAGAACTGCGAAAAACAGCAAGATTTGTAATAGTTGAACGACCTGCAACAAACCCATGCTGGCAAGGATCGATTATCCCATTTATAGAGAAAGCTGTCTATAACAACTTTCTCGAAAAGTTTGGAGCAAGTTGACAATTTAGCGATTGGCCTATAGTTGGTGACTTCGTTTTTATTTCCCGACTTAAATATTGGAGTGATAGATGCCAATTTCCATCGATCAATGAAGGGGACCGAAGAGAGCGAGCTATTGAAAATAAGACGGAGCGGAACGCACATAGAACTACTGCATTTTTTGAACACAAAGGAGGACAAACGATCAATGTCATTTTTCATAGAGACTTGTAAGGAGGATATCCCATTAATAATATCTGCTTCAGGTACCGACAAGAACCCAAAGTCTAACGATTTGGGTGTATCAATGCAATACCTATTATGAGTTATATCAGAATCAATCACAAAATTGGATTTGAAGAAATCGGCAAAAAGAGTTACTGTCTCGGCTAAACTATTTGAACTAATACCATTAAATTTGGCGTAGGTTGGAATGTTAGATGAGCCTTTTTTCGATCGGACATAGTTCCAGAATGACTTAGGATTTTCCTTTAGCTCCACCTCGAAACGAGAAATATATTTGTCATACAAAAACTTGTCAAGTACATTGAACTGTCTCATATAACTCAAATAAAGACCTCTAAAGGCAGTGTCGTGTGTTGTTTTATACATTTTAAAGTACTTATTCCTCTTATTTTTTTAACCTTTTTAAGCTTTTAGTGTACCATGGTAGTTTATGGATTTTATCAGGCTGCAATGAGAGTTTACTACGAAATCAGTCGAAAAGTTTAAACAGAAAAATATCATAACTTTCGGAGGCATCTTTTCCAAGGAAAATAGACTCACAGTCAATTTCGAAGATACTCGAGTTGAGAGATGCAAAATTCGCATTCCTGAAGTTAAAGAGGGAATACCTTGATTTGCGTCGTTTTTAGGCACAAAATCAACTAATTATAATGTTAGAGACAAGGATACATGATGCATATCCGATTTACAAAGACGAAAATGACTTTCCGTTAAATCCGTAATTAAATTATCATCAATAAAAATAAGATCTAAGACATTCTTTAGCTTATTCACAAATGAGTTAATCTGAATGAAGTTTGCACTAAAACGGGTATCCAAGAAATTTATTTCATGAGTGTGGTTAACATTAGTTGGGGTTAATATATTATCATTCAGTAGATTAGACCAAACGATCTTATTTAGATTAAAATCACCTAAAACGCAACAGTTACTATTTAAACTATTTTCGTAAATTTCGTAAATATTATTCACGTGGGCACAGTACAACGAATCGTTACTGTGTAACGAAGCTTTTTCGTGCCCCGTTGCTTCTTTGATATTTGCTGGGGTATACTCGCCGTGCCCAGGGTTCGTTTACAATAAATTTGTATTAAAGGGGGCACCTTGCAAATCGATTTAATATAAAATTCACTTTATTGCTTTAACTCTATATACTACAACTGTAAAAATACAATAAAAGGAAGATTTGTGTATATTCTTCACTTCGCTTTATGCTTGCTCCGTGATTGGTGGTGGGCTAACGGTCCTCGCGTCCCGTTAGGATCGTTCCGTTAGGACGCCCTGCTGGGTATGTGTAAATGTATCTCAGTGACGCCGTGCGTCGGCGTGTTTCTCTTATGGTTAGCGACTGCGTATCTCTGCTGCGGCCAACGTCGTATGCTAGTGTTGCGCTGCTGCGACCAGCGTCGTATGTTAACGTACATATCTCTACTGCAGCCAACGTCGTATGTTAGCGTTGCGCTGCTGCGACCAGTGTCGTATGCTCGTATAATTCTGCTGCGGGGCTCTGTCGCGCCTTACGTCGGCGTCTACTTGTATTGCTGAGGCGATGCTCTGTCGCCGTGTTCCGTTAGACGGGTCCCGTTAGTATGTGGCGTCGGTGCCTTGACGCGCCTTACGTCGGCGTCTCTCTCTTCTGCGGTGCTCTGTCGCGCCTTACGTCGTTACCGCTCTGTTGCGGCCTTTGCCGGCGTGCTTCTACTGACGGAGGTGAGCGGGTGACACCTGTCGCGGTTGCGCGTTACTGTGGCGGGGCCTTTGGTCTCTGGGGGTGATGCGTAGAGAAGGTCAACCGCAATCACCATTCCACGACTCGCTCCTATGAAATGGATTCCTATTGCATAGAGTAGGTCAACTGCGATAGGGATCTACTTCGCTAGTAACTCTGGTCACGACCACAGCTCCGTGCTGACTTGAAGCGTTTACTTGTATTACTCTGCTGGTGTACCTCTACTGACGGAGGTGAGCGGGTGTCACCTGTCGCGGTTGCGCGTTACTGTGGCGGGGCCTTTGGTCTCTGGGGGGTGATGCGTAGAGAAGGGCAACCGCAGTCACCATTCCACGACTCGCTCCTATGAAGTGGATTCCTATTGCATAGAGTAGGTCAACTGCGATAGGGATCTACTTCGCTAGTAGCTCTGGTTACGACCACAGCTCCGTACTGACTTGTATTGCTGAAGCGTTTATTTGTATTACTCTGCTGCGCCTTGTGTCGGCGTCTATTTGTATTGCTGGTTGTTGGGTGATTCTCTGCCACGTCTTGCGTCGGCGTCTACTCGCGTGTGCTGGGCGATACTCTGTCGCGCCTTTTCTTACTCTGTCGGTGTACCTCTACTGACGGGGGTGAGCGGGTGTCACCTGTCACGGTTGCGCGTTACTGTGGCGGGGCCTTTGGTCTCTGGGGGGTGATGCGTAGAGAAGGTCAACCGCAATCACCATTCCACGACTCGCTCCTATGAAGTGGATTCCTATTGCATAGAGTAGGTCAACTGCGATAGTGATCTACTTCGCTAGTAGCTCTGGTCACGACCACAGCTCCGTGCTGACTGACTGCTGTGCTGCTGTGTCGCTCCTTTTATTGCCTTGTTTGGCATTGCTTGCTCAAATGGTTGCGTTGGTATGGTTGCTGTTCGATGTTGCGAAAGCTCGTTGCGTTGCTGAAACTTGTTGGTTGGTCTGTTGCTATAGCCTTTTGTGACTGGCTGTTGTGTCAATGCTGTGTTGAACTTGTTGGTTGGTCTGTTGCTATAGCCTTTTGTGACTGGCTGTTGAGTTATTGTTGTATCGAATATGATGTATGCTGTATTGGACTTGTTGGTTGGTCTGTTGCTATAGCCTTTTGTGACTGGCTGTTGAGTTATTGTTGTATCGAATATGATGTATGCTGTATTGGACTTGTTGGTTGGTCTGTTGCTATAGCCTTTTGTGGCCACTTGTTGTGTTAATGTCGTGTCAAATATGTTGTGGGGTCGTTTTGTGTGGGCCAAATTAATGGGAATTGATTTGGTCATCACACTCCCCCCCCACTTCAGAAATTTAGCCCTCGGTGCCCAGTATTCGTATGTGGGCCCTGCCTTTTACCACCGTGACGGCGTATTCGCGTCTGCGAAAACTTACGCGGGAGCGTCCTTTGCCTTCGGCGATGCGTCGGAAAATGCCTCGCACGTTTTCTGCAATTTTCGGGAATTGGTTTAGCATTGGTCCATCCGCGTCGGGGGCCTCGATTATCACCTCTTGGTGGCCGGCTGTTGTTTGTTGTGGCTCTGTTTCGGCGTCTGGTGCTACCGGTTCAGTGTTGTCTTCCGGGATTGTTTGTTTGACTGTGTAATGGTTGTATGTGGTGGTTATGGTTTGCGTAGTCTTCGTGGACTCTCGACCGTCCCGTAGAAATCGGTTCAACATTTCCGTGCGCTTCTGGTTCGCCATTTCCTCGGTGAACGGCTGTCTGCACAGTCCGGGTACTCCTTCTCCGCTCCCTGTGTATCGCAATACCCTCTCCATGTTCTCGGCTACGTATACGCCACAGTCGTTGTTGTTGCATTGTTGAGGGACCTCGAGTACTAGCTCCTGGGCCTTAAACCCGTCATACCCGTACCGCTGTACATACTCCCACCGAAGGAAATCCACCCAAGCCTGTGTTGCGTGCGGAACTTTGGCCCTGTGCATCGAGTCCGCTATCCATACGTACCGCTCCTGCCAGCATTCCGTGCCAGTGATGTGGTGTGTGACTGCTGCGTTCGCCAGGCCGAGTAGGTACCAGTGTTTGGCTACGTTGTGGGGCGCAAGGATCACGCTCTTGCCAAACATGTCGGCGTTCCGGAGCCAGCGGTGTATGCGTCGGTAATTTTCCTCCGTGTTCCCCTTCTGGGTCAGCTGCCAGATCACGAAAGGGCTGAGAGTCGTATTGTGTTGTCCGTGTTGCTCTTCCAGTCCCTTTGCCCAAGCGTTAATGACGGTGTCGGTCAACCATTTCGATTCTCTGAGAGTGTCGAGGTCAGTCGTATAGAGGGGTATGCCGGCTGGTCCTGCCGGGAATATTATTTTAGGCGTGTCTCTCGGCGGTGGGGCTGTGTCCTCATCCGAGGAGAGCTCGATAATTTTCGGCGGCTGTGGCTTTTCCGGTGGAGCTGTGTCCTCATTGGAGGAGGACTCGATGGCTGCCGGCAACTGCCTTGCCTTCACTTCTATCCTACCGAGTATGAGTGTTATCGGCGATGCTCCGGTCTTATTGTGGGCCTTGGCCGTGACTGGTTCGGTGTTCGTGGTGTTGGTGTAGGTGTCTGCAGTGTTTGGTGATGTAATGGTGCGTGCGACGTCAGTGTACCTGTTTGCGCGTGTAGTTCCACGCGTGTTGTTGACGTCGCCGCCTGTAGTATTTAATGGTGTAATGCCGTGTACGACGTCAGCGTACCTGTTTGCGCGTATAGTTGCACGCGTGTGGCTGACGTCGGCGCCTGTAACTCCTTCCAGCAATACGGCCCTCGGGCGTTTTGCTTCCTCCTCCTCATAGCGCTGCCGCATACGCTTGACGCTGTTGGTTAGTCTAGCGTTATAGCTCTGCATTGTAAATTATTGGTTTGTGAAAAAAAAATTCGTAGCAAAAGAAAACGATGTTCTCACCTCGGTGGTTTGCGTTGGAATGACCGGCGCTTGATTGTCCTTGATATTAATTAATAATATAAGAAATTGTTCTCACTGAATTTGTTTGGTTTCACGCGATGATCTCTGCTGTATGATATGCTTTTAGTTCCGCGATGTTGACAGTTTTTTCCTTTCCTCCGTTGGGTTTTCGTATTTTGAGTATCACTGGTGATACATATCCTAGGATCTGGTAGGGTTCGTCATATTTGGGGGCCAACTTTGCCGCGAAGTTTTCGCCGGCCTTGGAGAGATGGTGTTCCTTTGCGAGCACTAGTTCGCCGACTACGGGGGTCCATTTTCTCCGCCGTAAATTGTAGTTCCGTTCTTGGTCTGCCGCCGCTCGTTCCATGTTCTGCCTCACTATTCTGAATTCCTCTTGCATTCTGTCGGATTTTTCTTCTGCCGTGGTGGTGGCTGTGCCTGTCCCCAGGTTGACCTCGTCAAACAATGCCCCTGGTAGTCGCGGTTCCCGTCCTTGTACGAGGAAGTCTGGACTGTACCCTGTGGACGCGGTTACACTGGTGTTGATGGCCAGCTCGATCTCTGGGAGAAAGTCGTCCCATTTGTTGTGTTGTGATTTGGTGAGTTGCGCTATGATCCTCTTTACCGTTCTGTTCGCCCGTTCCGTCGGCTTTTCTTGCGGTGTGTAGGGCGCCGTGAATTGTTGTCGTATCCCCAATTCCTTGAGGTAACGCTGCCACATTGTGCTGGTGAACTGGACGTCGTTGTCCGATATCAGTATCTTGGGAGCACCAAATCTTGCTAGGATGCGTTCTCTGAACGCGCGGCGAAGGCCTTCTGCTGTCGCACGCCTCATGGGGACCAGTTCCACCCATTTGCTGAAGCGGTCGAAAAATACTAGTAGCATCGTGTTCCCGTGTGTGGATCGTGGGAGCGGTCCAACGAAATCGACGCATACCGTGGCGAATGGTTCTTGGGCCACTTGTGTGAGCATCTTTCCGGCCGACTTTTTCTGTGTTTCCTTGTACTTCTGGCAAGACTCGCACTATCGTACATATCGACTGATGTCCCGAAACATGCCGGGCCAGTAATACCGATTGGCAATCCGTGCTACGGTCCGGCGGATGCCCATGTGTCCAGCGCTTGGGATGTTGTGGTTTTCTTCTAACACTCGTTATCGCAGTGGTATTGGTACACAAAATTTCCAAGGGACCGTTTCCTCATCGTGTGACCGGCAGGGAATATGGCGGTACAGTTGCCCATCTTGTATCATGTAGTCAGAAAATTTCTCGGTGTTAGTGCGTACTTCGCCGACGCGCTTGTGCCACCACTTGCATTGTGGCTCCGTTGTCGTTGCTAGGCGTAGGGTCTCCAGTGGCTGCCGTGATAGTGCGTCCGCTACCAGGTTCAGCTTCCCTTTCCTGTACTCGATGTCGAAAGTGTGTTGTTGAAGCTCCAAGGCCCATCGTGCTATACGGCCTGAAGGGCTTTCGATGGAGTTTAACAACTTTAGAGACATATGGTCCGTGATTACCTTGAATCGGTATCCTTCCAAGTATGGCCTCATCTTGCGTATTCCCCAGACTATCGCGAGGCACTCCTTCTCGGTGGGCGAGTAGTTGGTCTCCGCCTTGTTGAGTTTCCTGCTGGCGTAGGCGATCACGCGTTCTCCGCCTTCCAGGTCCTGTGTCAATACGGCACCCAGCCCGAAATTGCTGGCGTCCGTTTGTAAGGTGAAGGTCTTGGTGAAGTCCGGGCAGGCAAGTATCGGTGCTTCCGTGAGCTTTTGCTTTAAGACCTCGAAGGCCTCCTGTGGTTCGGCCCCCCACTTCCAGTGTTTGCCCTTTTTCAGCAGGGTTGTGAGTGGTTGGCTGATCGTGGCGAAGTCGGGTACGAAACGTCGGTACCAGGATGCTATACCGAGATATTGGCGTACCTCTTTCACGTTCGTTGGTGGCTTCAAGTCTTTGATGGCTGCGACTTTCTCGGGGTCGGTGTGAATTCCCTTGTCGCTTACTAGGTGTTCTAGGTATCGGATTTCCTTCTTGAAGAATTCGCATTTCTCCGGATTTATTCTGAGGTTGGCGTGCTGTAGTCGTAGCATTACTTCTCTCAGATTACGATTGTGCTCCTCCACAGTGGATCCTATGACGATTATGTCATCGAGGTATGCGAAGGCGTGGGGTTCCATTTCAGGCCCAATAACCTGATCTAGTGCTCTTTGAAACGTTGCGGGTGCAGAGTTTAGGCCGAACGGCATAACGCGCCACTGGAATAATCCGCGTCCCGGTACTGTGAAAGCTGTGTAGGGCCGGCTCTTGGGCTCCAGTGGTATTTGCCAGTAGCCATTTTTCAAATCCAAACTGCTGATATACTTCGCTCGTCGTAGTTTGTCCAGGATGTGTTGTATTCTGGGTAAGGGGTATGCGTCGGTTACGGATCGGGCGTTAAGCTGCCGATAGTCCACGCATAACCTCCACTTCCCGTTTTTCTTCTTGGCTAGTACGATTGGTGCGCTGTGTGGGCTACAGGATGGCTCGATGCATCCTTTCTGAAGTAATTCGTCAATTTCGTTGTTGATGATGGTCTGCATAGCTGGGTTGCGTGGGAAGTAATGTTGCTTGATGGGGCGGTCGTCCGTCAGGATAATCCTGTGCTCGGATATTGTCGTCACCCCACTCATGCTCTCGAATTTTCGGAGTTCTTTTGCTAGAAAACCGCGCACTCGTTCCGCTTCTTCTTGTATGCCGTCGTCGTTGTTTTGCATAGTGCCGTCGTGCTTGAAGTTACTGCTGCTCGGTGCTGTTATACTCTGAATGGTTCCAGATGAGGCTCCAGGGGTGTCGTACCTGGCGATATCCGTTCTGGCTGATGGTGTACTTTGAATAGTCCCAGGGCTGTCGTACCTGGCGATATCCGTTCTTGATGATGTTGAATTTTGAATAGTCCCAGGGCTGTCGTACCTGGCGATATCCGTTCTGGCTGATGGTGTACTTTGAATAGTCCCAGGGCTGTCGTACCTGGCGATATTCGTTCTTGAGGATATTGAATTTTGAATAGTCCCAGGGCTGTCGTACCTGGCGATATCCGTTCTGGTTGATATTGAACTTGGAATAGTACCAGGGCTGTCGTACCTGGCGATATTCGTTCTTGATGGTGTTGTTCTCTGAATAATTTCTGGCGCGGCTCCAGGATTCGGTGTGTGCTGGACAAGGGGTCTGGTTAGCACGAGGTGGCCTTCTCCACATGATATGGTGGCTCCCATGCTTCCTAGCGTATCTAGGCCCAGTATGATGTCGTCGATCGCTCCGGGCATGACGTGTAAAACTGTGTGGAGTGACGCTTCCCCGAGGCGTACCTCAGTCCTTATGGCGTCGAAGATGGTAGTGCTAGTCCCGTTTGCCATCGTTATTTTGATGGCCACTCTCATCATTTCTCCGCTTCCCGAGTTTACCACACGTTCTGCTAAGCTGCTCGAGACGAAACTTCTTGATGCCCCTGTGCCGATGACCGCCTCGGCTGATTCCGCGCCGAGCTTGGCTACGGCGTAGAGGCGACCGTGCTCTTGGTACATTGTTACTGCCGATTCGGCGCTGGGTTCCTTGGGCTCACTGCGCCTTGTTCTTCGTGAAGCCCTCTGTCGTTTCCCTGACGTCGACGGCAGCATTCGATTGTGCGTATATCACTGCGGCCACACTCCCAGCAAAAAATTTTCTGTGGGTTTCGGCACCTATTGGTGTCATGTCCTCGTTCGCCGCATCTCCTGCATACGCCGTTGGGGTCGTATCTCTGATTGCCTGGAGGCGTGCGGTTCGTTAGGTTCGGTGGTGGTGGTGGTTGTGTTGCAGGTTTTGATGGTGACACCCGGGTTGTGTCACCGGCGATGTGTAGCGTAACTTCGGGGTGATGTCCACCTGATGATCTGTGATAGTCCTCACGTATGTTCTCGTATTCTTCGGCAAGTGTCAGGAGCTCTGCGAGATTTGTGAAGTCCCTCCGACGAATGTAAAGTTGGTAATCGGGGTGGCTGTTACGGAAGATTCGTTCCAGCCTCTGTTCGCTGGTGTACCCTGCGTGTCTATCAAGCTCTGGATTCCTAGTACGTAGTCCTTATACCTCTCCTTGTTGTGCTGCCTTCGTTGGCGTATGTCGTCGTCGAGCCGCTCGAAGTACCTGACTGGTAGGAAGAAACGTAAAAAATCCTTTTTGAAGCTTGTCCACTCTCCCCAGTGCGCATTGTTGTTGCGGTACCATTGTAGCGCGGCGCCCCCTAGTAGCTCGGGCATGGTTTTTGGAAGGAGGTCCACGTTTAGCGCGTACACTTCGGCTAACTCCTCTAACCGTTCGATGAACGCTAACGGGTCCCGTCCGCCTTCATACCTTACGGACCACTTTCTTACCTGGTCGATGATGGGCGCGAACACCACGGTCGGTGCTTGAGTTACCTGGCATATATAGTTCATGGCTGGTGCCGTCATTCCCGCTGGTAAGTACGGTTGCGTGGGTTGAGATGTGCCGTTTGATGATGCCGTAATTTCTGATGGTACGTGCTGTCGTGTGGGTACTGTACTCCTGGGAGGTGCCTGAGATGTACCGTTGGGTGGTACCGCTATTCCTGATGGTAAGTACAGTTGTGTGGGTACTGTATTCCTGGGAGGGAACGCGAGTTGAGTTTGTTCTACCGTTGTAACGGCGACCTTCGGTGTGCCTCCTCCGTTCGACGGGGTCGGTGTCTTAACCTCATTTACGTCGCTCATGTGCGTAGTCTCCTTGTAGGTGGCTTGTAGGGATAAAAAATTTTCGTGGATTTCCAAGTCCGTATTTGCCTTTGAGGCCAGTGCTGCTATGCGCTTTCGGATTTCTCGGGTGGTACCTGTCTGCTCAATACCCAATTCCTGTGTGATGCATATCAGCTGATCCTTTGAAATTGTGTCTAACCACGTGGTATCGATCTGGTCGACCATTTTGTGGTTAGGTTTCTCGTCAGGAATGTTCCTTCTGACGTGGTAACGATTTGCAGGGTCCCTGCTCGGGTGCCAATTGTAACGAAGCTTTTTCGTGCCCCGTTGCTTCTTTGATATTTGCTGGGGTATACTCGCCGTGCCCAGGGTTCATTTACAATAAATTTGTATTAAAGGGGGCACCTTGCAAATCGATTTAATATAAAATTCACTTTATTGCTTTAACTCTATATACTACAACTGTAAAAATATAATACAAGGGAGATTTGTGTATATTCTTCACTTCGCTTTATGCTTGCTCCGTGATTGGTGGTGGGCTAACGGTCCTCGCGTCCCGTTAGGATCGTTCCGTTAGGACGCCGTGCGTCGGCGTGTTTCTCTTACGGTTAGCGACTGCGTATCTCTGCTGCGGCCAACGTCGTATGTTAGTGTTGCGCTGCTGCGACCAGCGTCGTATGTTAACGTATCTCTACTGCGGCCAACGTCGTATGTTAGCGTTGCGCTGCTGCGACCAGTGTCGTATGCTCGTATAATTCTGCTGCGGTGCTCTGTCGCGCCTTACGTCGGCGTCTACTTGTATTGCTGAGGCGATGCTCTGTCGCCGTGTTCCGTTAGGCGGGTCCCGTTAGTATGTGGCATCGGTGCCTTGACGCGCCTTACGTCGGCGTCTCTCTCTTCTGCGGTGCTCTGTCGCGCCTTACGTCGTTACCGCTCTGTTGCGGCCTTTGCCGGCGTACTTCTACTGACGGAGGTGAGCGGGTGACACCTGTCGCGGTTGCGCGTTACTGTGGCGGGGCCTTTGGTCTCTGGGGGGTGATGCGTAGAGAAGGTCAACCGCAATCACCATTCCACGACTCGCTCCTATAAAGTGGATTCCTATAGCATAGAGTAGGTCAACTGCGATAGGGATCTACTTCGCTAGTAGCTCTGGTCACGACCACAGCTCCGTGCTGACTTGAAGCGTTTACTTGTATTACTCTGCTGGTGTACCTCTACTGACGGAGGTGAGCGGGTGTCACCTGTGGCGGTTGCGCGTTACTGTGGCGGGGCCTTTGGTCTCTGGGGGGTGATGCGTAAAGAAGGTCAACCGCAATCACCATTCCACGACTCGCTCCTATGAAGTGGATTCCTATTGCATAGAGTAGGTCAACTGCGATAGGGATCTACTTCGCTAGTAGCTCTGGTCACGACCACAGCTCCGTGCTGACTTGTATTGCTGAAGCGTTTATTTGTATTACTCTGCTGCGCCTTGCGTCGGTGTCTATTTGTATTGCTGGTTGTTGGGTGATTCTCTGCCACGCCTTTCGTCGGCGTCTACTCGCGTGTGCTGGGCGATACTCTGTCGCGCCTTGTATTACTCTGTCGGTGTACCTCTACTGACGGGGGTGAGCGGGTGTCACCTGTCGCGGTTGCGCGTTACTGTGGCGGGGCCTTTGGTCTCTGGGGGGTGATGCGTAGAGAAGGTCAACCGCAATCACCATTCCACGACTCGCTCCTATGAAGTGGATTCCTATTGCATAGAGTAGGTCAACTGCGATAGGGATCTACTTCGCTAGTAGCTCTGGTCACGACCACAGCTCCGTGCTGACTGACTGCTGTGCTGCTGTGTCGCTCCTTTTATTGCCTTGTTTGGCATTGCTTGCTCAAATGGTTGCGTTGGTATGGTTGCTGTTCGATATTGCGAATACTCGTTGCGTTGCTGAAACTTGTTGGTTGGTCTGTTGCTATAGCCTTTTGTGACTGGCTGTTGTGTCAATGCTGTGTTGAACTTGTTGGTTGGTCTGTTGCTATAGCCTTTTGTGACTGGCTGTTGAGTTATTGTTGTATCGAATATGATGTATGCTGTATTGGACTTGTTGGTTGGTCTGTTGCTATAGCCTTTTGTGACTGGCTGTTGAGTTGTTGTTGTATCGAATATGATGTATGCTGTATTGGACTTGTTGGTTGGTCTGTTGCTATAGCCTTTTGTGGCCACTTGTTGTGTTAATGTCGTGTCAAATATGTTGTGGGGTCGTTTTGTGTGGGCCAAATTAATGGGGATTTATTTGGTCCTCACAACTGCAAGGTGGAATATACGATACAATGATATATAAAATTCGAATGTAAACTTCTCCCACTAGTTTAGGAATTACACAACTCTTCTAAATATAACATTGGTTTATTTCTGAAAAAATCGAATTAAATATTGGAGCACCCTAGTCTGATTTTAATACGAAAACTTCTATCCAATTTTCACTCAAACCAATTAGGTATATCGCCAATAACACATTATTGCACGCCATAGTGATCGACACTCCACCCACACCTTTTTTACAATTTCCCTTCTTTGCACATATTTCTGTTACATATACACACACATACTTGTACTTAGAAGCGCTAAGACAAGGAGTTCACACCCTCATAAGCCAAAGCGCTCATTATCCCCTTGCTTGAGCGAATCCCGCTATACAATACAGTACAGTGGGCCTGAGCTTATAAAAAAGCAAATAAATTTACAGTGGGCTAAACTAGTAAAATCTTAAGAGTTTTTAATCCCAAATTTTAAAATGACGGACAAACAGGAAAAAACCCAAAACCCTATCGGCACCGGCGGGCAATACCCGGTCAAAATCTCAGTCCAATGATGATGAATACAGCAGGATCGAGAAAGAATTCATGTTCGAAATTAAGAAATTGGAACAATTCTGCGAAAAATGGTGGAGGATATCGGAGACGGATCACACGGAAAGCGGTCTCAGGATGTACTTAGAGGGACTCAACACACGTGTAAACGCGGTAGAATCAGCATACGAGACGGCACACCTTAGTAGAACGGAGCAAAAATCCATGAATGCATGCGAGGAGACATATGACGGCACACTCGACACGGCGATGAACACAAAGCTTAGGATCAACGAGTTGATCAGCACCCGCCAGCCTATTCAACAAACAGTAAACCCCATCATACAACAGACCCCCAACCCCTGTGACACGGAAGTCTTCTACGGTGGTTATGAAGACTGGCCGTCGTTCCGGGATATGTTTACTGCGGTCTACATAAATCACCTTAAATTGTCTCAGGCCCAGAAATTGTATCACCTGAGGGCAAAAACCCAGGGAAAAGCAGCCCTTTTTATTAAAAAATACCCCCTTAATGACCAAAATTTCGAATTAGCCTGGGGGCCCTTAAGTGTCGCTACAAGAACCACAGAATTCTCGTAGACAATCTATTAAAACCCCTTTTTAACATGCAAACAGTTTTTTTCGGAAAATTGTGAAAGGATTCAAGAGATTCAAACCACCATTAATAACTGTATCTCGACCCTAAATGCGAGCGATGTCCCGACCGATAACTGGGACCCCATCCTCGTATACTTATGCTCATATAAACTCCCTGATGAAACCCTGGCACTGTGGGAACAATCACTCGACTCTAGGAAGGAACTACCGCTTTTGTCGGAGATGGACAAATTTCTCACGACAATGTACGAAGTGGTAGAACGGCTCGGTACGTATAGGCCGAACAAACCCCGCAACACAAACTCTAGCTTCTCCCATAGATCTTCAACACCCCAAAACTCCTCGAACTTTAGGAATAAGACCCAAGCGTTCCATGCAAACTCTTAAAAACAACAACCATGCAAGCTCTGCAACTCAAACCACTCGCTGATGAGTTGTGTAAAATTAAGAGCCCTCACTACTCAAGACCGGAGTAAATTTGTGGGAGAAAACAATTATTGCACAACTTGTCTAGCTTGCTCACATTTGGAGAAGGATTGTGGTAGTAATTTCACATGTGTGTATTGCCAGAAACGGCATCACTCACTACTCCACTTCCAAACAAAACAGCAATCTCAAAACTCAAGACCGATACAGCAAAGGAGCAAAACGGATACCACACCCCAAACTGAAGACCCGGACAGAGCGTCGAACTGAAAGGAGGCCAGTCAAAAAAACATAACCTCAACTCACTTCGCAAGTTGTAGCGAAACCACTATTTTGCCAACAGCCATAGTCACAGTGACAGCCAATGGCGAATACCATAAAATAGACCAGGTATCGGAAAAGAATTTTGTAGCTTCTCGAATACAGCAGCTTTTACAATTTCCAACAACCGAAACCCATTATAAAATATCGGGAATGGGGGAGATCGGTGGTTCAAAATTCCAAAAGATCTGCGAGATAATACGGTGCTCGACGAATCTAAGGACCGAAATAAAAACCCAAGCCATCTTATTACCCAAACTAACGCACTTCCTACCAAGCGTCAAAGTGACGAAAGTAAATTTGAGGGAAATCGCAACAGTGCCATTCGCTGACCCGAACTGTTTCACGCCCTCAAAAATTTACATGGTGATAGGAAGTGATCTCACCCCTCAAATACTTCTCCAAGGGCTGCAAGCCAATGTAAGTGGTTCCTTCATAGCTCAAAATACCATATTTGGGGGGATTCTCAGACCAAATAAAAAGCAAGTGTACTCGTTTTCTACCCAAGTACTGGAAAATCCCGATGACACTGACTAAGCACATTATAGCAGAAATTTTGGCAAGAAATACCCTTTACGCAAGCTCAATCGGAAGAAGACCAATATTGTGAGGAACTCTACCGACAATCCACTGATCGACAAGAAGATGGCCGACATGTGATAAATTACCCTTCAAGAAGGAATTTCCCAGCACTCTTGCTCTAGGACACTCGCGAATTGCAGCACAGCAAGGGTATTTAAGCGTCGAGCGATCTTTGGAAAAAACATTAGAGTTGAAAGAAAAATACTCAGAAGTTTTGGAGGAATACATAACAATGGGTCTTATGGAAGCAGTCTCAGCACACGAAATCATCGAAAACGGAAAGTATTCTTCATTCTATCTCCCCCACCACGCTGTCTTAAAACCCGACAGCAACACAATGAAGGTACGCGTTGTTTTCAATGCGTCAAAAAAAACGCACTCCGGACACTCCGGCAGTGCACTATAGACTCGCTTCACCAAGTTATCCAAGCGCTAAAATCAGCTGGTTTTCCGTTTAGGAAAATAACGGCACACCACCATGAAATATTGAAATGTATCCCAAAATCTGACCTCCTTGATGAAGATTTTCTAAAATTTCATGACGCTAGCTCAATGTCATAACCGACTCATTTTCCTATACATGTGACTCTGCCCCAGCAGCAAGCTCCAATACAAAGCGACACATTTTTTCAGCGGTCGCGAAGTTGTTTGACCCGGCAGGGTGGCTATCGCCAATAATGTTAATGGCTAAAACTCTCCTCCAATAACTCTGGCTAGAGGGAACAGACTGGGATGAAGAGGTTAAACCTTACGCGTTCCAAAAGTTGAACAGCTTTCGCGAAAATCTCTCCGCGATAAATACAAATACCCCGATGGGTCGAATTTTCTACAGACAAACCTTTTCAGTTGCTCGGATTCTCAGATGCCTCCGAGAAAGCGTTTTGCCCTTGTATTTATCTCCGAGAGCAGAACAGCAACACCACATTCTCTGCTCATTTTCTCGTGGCAAAAAGCAAGGTCGCTCCTTTAAAAACAGTAAGTCTGCCCACAAAACTGGTGAAACAAATTCGCTCCCTTAAATCTGACCGCGCATGAGCTCTTTCTCTGGTCCGATTCCGCTATTGTATTGGCGTGGTTGGAAAAGCCACCTCATACATGGAACACCTATGTCGCAAATCGGACGTCGCAAATCCTCCAGAACGCTAGTAACGCTACTTGGCGTCATGTACCCTGCGGAGATAACCCAGCAGATCTTAGAACTCAGGGATGCAAACCACTAGAACTCGCCAATTGCGCTCAATAGTAGAATGGCCCAAAGGGGCTGTCGAAAGCTTCCACCTCCTGGCCCAAATTAGCGACCCCAACTACCACTCCTCCGAAACAAAATCGTATTCAAGCCTTTCACGCAGTAGAAACCCCTGATCGCTAGAACGGTTTTCGTCTTTTGCAAGAGCTCTACGAGTCGTATCGCTTTTTTCATCGAGAAAAAGGACTTGACGTTCCACAAACGGTCGTACTAACCAAAGAGGAAGTTCATAACGCAAAAGTCTATTTAATCTTAGCAATGCAGCAAAAACATTATCGGACAGTTATCGCTGACCTACCATCGCGCAAAACACTCAGCAAAAAATGTCCCTTATTATCTTTGAACCCTGAGCTCGACCAAACGGGCATAATGCGCGTAAAGGGTCGACTCGTAAATGCTGATATGAGTTATGCTGAGTGCTGCCCTATCAAATTTCCCGAGGATTCAAAATTCTGATCCTTATTCCTGAATTTTATTCATTGTATCTTGTTGCATGCAGAGAAGCAATTGATGACCCGCATGATACAGCAAGAATATTACATCCCTCGACTTAAACAAAAGGTGAAAAGTGTATGTTCCATTGTAAAACATGCACGATTTGCAAACAAAAACTCAGGTCTCAAATAATGGCGGCACTACCCCCAGAAAGGTTCACATTCTCGCTCCCATTTCACAACACCGGCGGTGAGTTCGCGGGACCTTTCCTAGTTAGGACCTCTTCTTTGCGAAGATCATCTTATTCAAAGGAATATGTCTGTGTTTTTGTCTGCTTCTCAACTAAAGGTGCATCTGGAAGTGGGCTCAGACCGCACCACCGCCGCATTCCAAACAGCATTCGCTCGGTTTGTCGGTCGTCGCGGACTCCCGCATAAAGTCATATCAGACAACGGAAAAACCTTTATTGGTGCCAGCCATGCCTTTTAGAAGGAATTTGACTCTTTCCTCAAGGAAGCCGCCGCCGACATAGCTGCAAAATATGCTACTCACGGATTGGCATGGCAGTTTATCCCGCCGTACGCTCCTCACATGGGCGGATTATGGGAGGCAGCAGTTAAAAGCTTCAAAACCCATCTGCTCAAGATAGCAGGAAGCCACAAATTCACGTTTGAAGAACTCACTACACTCCTCACTAGAATTGAAGCGGTTCTTAATTCTAGACCTCTATCTCCATTGTCGCAAGATCCCATGGATCTACTCGCTCTTACCCCTGGACATTTCCTCCGTGGCGCTCCGTTACTCTCATTACCTGAACCTAACGCTGAAAAGCTCTCACTCGTAAATAAATGGAAAAACTGCAAGTTCTACACCATCAGTTTAGCACGCGCTGAAAGAATAAATACATTAAGGAGCTCAATAAGCTGACCAAATGGAAAACCCAGCAACCAAATGTCAGGGAATGTGATCTAGTTGTCATCCGGGATGAACTTCTGCATCCGAATGAATGGCGACTCCGACGCATCACTCGACTCCATCCCGGCTCCGACGAAAACGTTCGAGTGGTAGATGCCCGCACTCAAGGCGGCATCTACACACGGCTAATAACAAAATTGTGTGCACTCACCCCAGCAGTATAGAAGTTTCACCATTACTCTATATATCTCTCCCCAACATGTCAAACTTAGGAACTCTATCATACCCCCTCTAAAACCGCTTACCCACCTAACATCAATTCATCTTTCCACTTGTCTTTGCAGACCACATTACGAGAATTTCAGAACTTGCCTACTTTGTTGCCAAAACTACTCTTTGCGCTACAGCCGTGCATTCATGGCTATGTCCCCTGAAGAGCATTACAAATCGGTGCGAGCTTACAATTATTGCATCAACTGTTTGGAAAATTCCCACGTCACGGGCGCATATAGTTCGCCTGACAGCTGCCGCCGATGTGGTATAGATCATCATACTCTGCTTCATCGCCAGCGTCCAAGAGAGGAACAGAAGAAGAAGTCGACACAAAGAGTCGTAGAACGAAAGCAAAGAAAGCCGGCTACCCCCAATTTAATCGAATTTGATTAAAAGAGAAAAACTTTTTTATAATTATTATTATTAATATTATATGACCGTGGTGTGATGGTAGCGTGCTCCGCCTATCACACCGTATGCCCTGGGTTCAACTCCCGGGCAAAGCAACATCAAAATTTTAGAAATAAGATTTTTCAATTAGAAGAAATTTTTCTAAGCGGGGTCGCCCCTCGGCAGTGTCTGGCAAGCGCTCCGATTGTATTTCTGCCATGAAAAGCTCTCAGTGAAAACTCATCTGCATTGCAGATGCCGTTCGGAGTCGGCATAAAACATGTAGGTCCCGTCCGGCCCATTTGTAGGGAAAAATCAAGAGGAGCACGACGCAAATTGGAAGAGAAGCTCGGCCTTAGATCTCTTCGGAGGTTATCGCGCCTTACATTTATTTATTTTTATTTATTTTATATATAAATACTTATATATATATATAAGTGAATAAAACTCTTTTAAACTTTTTATTAATATTAATTAAATTTATTAATAAAACATACTTGTGTCGCTACTTTTGGTTGTACAACCTTCGTAATCCAATTGGCACAATATTCTGATTAGAAAAATGATCGAACACGAATAATCATACCGCTAACTCAATCTCCGCTGTTATCCGCAACTGGGGCCCTATTCGCTAACTGTGAGTTTTAAGGTGTACACAAGAAATTGTGCAAAATTTGAAATTCTGATTCTGTAAAGCAAAACTGTGAACAAAAAAACTCACTTTTCTTGGCAGTCAGTGTACATTTTTATGACATTCAAAACTCATATGCACTGTTGCGGAATGACATTTTTGTTTTCAGGGCGTTTGATGAATATTTTGTCACTGACATACGACTTTTAAGAATCGCATGAAAATTTAAACTGTAAATTGTGTGTGCAAATGAGTTTTCAATGAGTGTACATTTTTCAGTTTTTCACAGTTAGAGAATTGACCCCCTGTAGTTACTTATTCAATTCCAATAAGAATAGGTGATCGTTTAATTGCTCTACCAGAGTAACTCAGAAGTTAAGTTCTCTGACTCTGCTCAACATACCAGTCAAACAACTCTCTCACTTGTTAACCGCAAATGTTAAACTTCATTATTAGCTTAAGAATGAAGTAACTGCTAGCTGGCTCTAGGTTATCATACAGACAGATCGCTCTCCCAGCAATCAACTTACTCTTACTTTGCAAGTGTTGGCGATGCCGTTTGGTGTTAATGAGTACATTAATGAACAGAAATAATTACGAGGGTGGCTGCTGGACTATTGTGGCTTAACTCCTCCCCTTCTTAAAGAGGGACGTCCTCGGTCCTGGATATCTTGTGTGTTGATTTGTCTTTACAAATAATATATTTATTGTGACATAGTTAAATTGTGTTGCAAAATTTAAATCCACAATCTGATAGGACATCTTACCTCCAATGCGTATGAGGGAGTAGCAGATCAATGTGGCCAATAAAACTGAATGCAGAGTAATAATTTACGGTGCAGCTAACAAAGCTTCCTACGTCACGCCGTAAGATATCTTAATGATATACCCGTATGCATTGAGTATATTGCTTTAAATCATAAGTTAGTGGATTGAGCGGTAGAGGTTTCATACAATTTTCCTTACTTACTAGATTACATATCGCTTGCACTAATTGTTGAAAAACTGAATTGTTGAGTACCAAATGTGTATTAAACTTTTTTTAAATGAAATACTAATCGATTTTTAAATGAAAACAAAAATATGAAATGCTCAGCTTAGTGCCGTTGATTTGAAATTTTTTTTTATGGCTTTAGGCCGGATAAAGCACACTTATCTTAATAATTTAATAATAAAGACAAATTTTGTGTTTCTGATTCAGGTAAAAGTTATACCTATTTCAAATTATCTTTGTGTACCACCCTCCTTTTGATAAGAACTGTAGTTCTCAAGTCTTTCAGTTATTATCTGTTCATCGTAAAGGGGGTTTAATTTATTACCAAGTCTGGTGTTTCTTTTTACCAGTACCTTGTCGCCTGCACGAAATTTACGTTCTATTCTTTTTTTGTTATGAGTATTTAGCTCTAGTTGCTCTGCGTGCTTTAAACGTGCCGGTATTTCCGTGCTTATATTTGTATTTTCGTTCATAGGTCGAAATATATCAACTGGCCTTTTGTTGGTTACCGAATGAATTGTTTTATTGTATTCGATAGTCGCCAATAAAATTAAATCCCGCGTGTCCTCAATGCTCCTTTCCAATTTAATGCATCTAGCAATCTCTATCAATGTGCTGTGGAACCGTTCCACCTGCCCGTTAGATGCACTGTGGAAGGGTGGAGCATTAACAATTTCAATGCTAAAACTGTTGGCAAGGAGATATCTGACAGTATTGGAATTAAATGACTTCTCATTATCACAATAAATGGTTTTAGCATTAGGGAATATGTTCAGAAGTTGCATGAGCTGGGGCTTTATATCTACAATAGTTCTAGATTGTACAGTTTGCACAACTGCAAATTTGGAAAATTTGTCCAAACATGTTAAAAAAAATTTTGAATCCGTTGAAAATATATCAATGTGCAATATTTCTCCTAAATATGTGGGGATTGGTGTTTCAGCTATTTTATGCCTTTTATGATGTCTATTATATTTTGATTTTGAACAGATTTTGCAGTTCCCTTTTGCTTTCTTTTCCAGTTTTGGAAAAAAGTAATCGTTTAAAATTTGTTTTACATTTTCTTGTGCGGCGCGGTGAGCGCGATTATGTTCTGTAACTATTATTGCCATCTTATCATTTGAGTCAAAGATATCAGTCACAAATTTCTTAGCATATTTAAATTTGGTATCTGGAAATAATTGTACAAGATATGGGCTAGAATAGGCAAGCTGAAATGAATTGCATTAACTACGTTTTTGTTTGCAAGGCCTTGAATAGTTCCTGACAGAGTGTTTTTGTCACAAAATTTAATAACATGTCTTGTCCTATTTCCAAATACAATAAAAGTTCGTTTAGATGGGTTCTCAGCTTCTTCAATAATAATTTGGATTTTGAAACAGTTTATGGGTTTTTCGACTGCCTGTATGGTATACGTCAAAGACCGTTCACTATGAATTGTTGCACAATCGGAATTCGACTCCTGTTCCACCAAGTTAACCTGCTGCCGCGACAAAGCATCTGCGACATTGTTCTCCTTTCCTGGTTTGTAGTGCAATTTTGCGTTATACTCATCAATAAGTGTCCTCCAACGCTTGAGTTTTGCGTTCGAGTTTCTATCTGAAACTGCAAATGTTAGCGGTTGGTGGTCTGTGAATATGTTCAAGTGCTTTACACTATAGCGATAGTTTCTGAGATTTTTTAATGCCCATACCATGGCTCCCTTTCGTATGTTGCAAAATTAAGCTCATTACCTTTCAAGGTTCCAGATATCATGGTGATTGGCCTGCCATCCCGACAGAAAACAGCACCCAGACCATGCTTAGAGGCATCGGTTGTCAAATCGAAAGGTTTTTTGAAATCGGGGTAGGCGAGCATTACATCTTCGGATATTAAAACACGTTTCAAAGTATCATAAGCTTGGTATTGCATTGAATCTTATGTTATTTTTACTTTCTTCGACTGATTAGCGCTGACTTTTCCATTCTCACCTTTTACAATGTCGGTCAAAGGTTTGGCTGTGTTGGTAAAGTCTTTGATGAAGCATCTATAATAGCTCGCCAGTCCCAAAAATGATCTTAGAGAGTATAAATTTTCGGGGCTGGGAAGTTCAACATTGTATGGACCTTGTCTTGGCACGTTTTAATACATCCTCTTGAAACGATAAACCCGAGATACTCGATTTCGTTTTTAAAGAACTGAGACTTTTCTACTGATACCCTCATATTGGCATCATGTAAGCTCTTTAAAACCCAGTTTATGTCCTCAACATGTTGCTCTTTTGTTTGCGAAAATATTATGACGTCGTCTACGTAAACATAACAGCTTTTGCCTATTCGTTCCCGTAGTACGTCGTCTATGGCCCTCTGGAATGTGCTAGGGGCGTTTTTTAAACCGAATGACAGTCTGCAAAATTCGTATTTGCCATTGCTTACGTAAAATACTGTTTTCTCCCTATCTTGCTCTGCGAGTTAGATTTGGTGAAAGCTCGATTTTAAGTCAAGATCGATGTTACATTAGGTATTGGATACTTGTCATCGATGGTAACTTACGGAAAATACTGTTTTCTCCCTATCTCGCTCTGCGAGTTCGATTTGGTGAAAGCTCGATTTTAAGTCAAGATCGATGTTACATTAGGTATTGGATACTTGTCATCGATGGTAACTTCATTTAACTTTCGGAAATCTACCGCCAAGCGTTTTTTCCTGTTCCCTAACTCATCGAAGCCTTTTTGTCTACCACCCAAATTCGATTATTATAGGGAGATCTAGAGGGTCTAATAATGCCATTATGCAAAAGTTATTTTATTTCCTTTTTCACAAAATCTGCTACGCCTAACGGATAAGGGTATAATTTGGAGTATATGGGCTCTTGGTGTTTTGTACGAATGGTTGCGACTATATTAGTGTTATATTGTAAAGACTCATTTGGATCAGCAAACGCGTTTGATCGTTTACGTATCATTTTTAAAAACTCATCTTTCACTGCGAGCGGTACGCTTTCATGTTTAATTTGTATAATATTTATGTTTTCACATTCAGTAAATGATTACTTTTCTATACCAAAGTCGTGGGTAACGATATCTTTTTTCAGGTACACAATGGCATTAACCTGCGTTAGCAAGTCAAGCCCAATTATCGCATCAAAGTTTATTAAAGTTGACAAAATAACAAAATCAGAACTCATTCCAAATAAATGTACTTTACATTTTTCACTTACTTTAGTTTCGCCATGAATTGACTTAACTAAAAATGGTTTGGCTAAAGGTGCGATTCCTTTGAGCTCCGTTAAGGGCCTTATATAACTTTTTGAAGCCCCTGTATCTATTAACATTTTTATAATTCTTTTCTCATCTACTATTGTTCTGCTAACCCAAGGCAGCAGTACCTTTCCCTAAAAAATGTATCTCTTCCTCAATATCCTCAACTTCGCTCTTTACCAAGTCGTCGTAAGAAATGTTATCAACCCTATCTTGGGTAATATGGTTAATTCTTTGCATTTTAGGCCCGGTATTTCTCTCAAAATCAGAGCGACGCCTAGTTTGTTGTCCTAGGTTACCAGTATTTTGAGGAAATTGTCTTTGCCTAGATCCTTGAAAATTATTGGCTTTGGTTTGATCTAAGGTATCGTTCGGCGAATTTTTGAGCTCAAACTTTGATGGACGACGAAAGCGAGACGTGGACGGATTTATTTCCATTGGTTCAGGTCTTTCATGCGTACCGTTTTGAGTAAAACTACGTTTTTGTTGCCTATTGTAATTATGCTGGAAATGTGGATTGTTATGGGTATTCAAATATTCCAACTGACTATTATTGTTTTCAAGAGACCTTCTGTGAGAAGGTTGGCTTCTGCTATTATCATCAAAGCGCTTCGAAAAAAGTGGCGCGAAGGTGTAGCGTTCATGATTCGCTTCTAGCTCCTGAGCAAGTGCCAAAGCAGACGGCAAGTCAGTTGGCCTTGTAGAAAATAAAATGTCACAAAGGGGTTTTCTGAGGCCAGAAATAAAAACGCGTAACGCATCCGTTCTGTATTTTTCATTTATGGAGTTCGCTAAATTGTAGGTCATTATGGTTTTATTCGTAAGAAGTTTGAGCTTTCTCTCCACTTCATCATAAAATTACATAACCGTCAAATTCCCCTGCCGTAAAATACTAAGCTCCTGCTCAATCAAATAAGTAGGCCGTTTATCTGCATAGGTAAAATCTAGCCTAGCTATAATGGCCTTGAAATTTAGCACAGTATTGAATGAAGCTAGAATATTGCCTGCCGGACACCTAATTTTGTTCCGAATTACTGCCACCGCTTGGTAATTCTTTGCGCTTCCTTCATACCTCTCATAGAGTTTGTAGGCCGTGTGCGCAGCCTTCCTCCATTGTTTGCCGTCAAACTCGGGTAGCGATTTGACAAGGTCAAGGATTTCGTCACATTGTACATTTCCTACAATTCTAACCTCTTCAAATGGTTCTACGTTTTCAGACAATGTAGTAGCAACCTTTTTTGTGATTTGTTCTAATTTTTTATCAAAATCTTCTTGCTGTAATTTTAGTGCAGCCGAAACCGCTGCAGTAACTATAGCCGTCAACTCATTAGGGTTCATACTTACTTCGCTTTCGTCCTCTAAGACTAACGTGTCAAAAAGGTTAGCTAATTCAAAGTCGCACATAAACTTTAGGTATAACACGCGGTTTTAAAAGGGATTATTTTGCATAAGCGAATGTTTAACAGGTTTGAAAGAAAAAACTGGGAAAACAGTTCAAGAAGGGAAAAATCAATAAAGAAGGAAAAAATAATATTAATTAAATTTATTAATAAAACATACTGGTGGCGCTACTCTTCATTGTACGACCTTCGTAATCCAATTGCCACAATATTCTGATTAGAAAAACCATCCAACAAGAATAATCATACCGCTTACTCAATCTCCGCTGTTATCTGCAACTGTAGTGACTTATTCAATTCCAATAAGAATCAGGTGATCGTTTACTTGCTCTACCAGAGTAACTCAGAAGTTAAGTTCTCTGACTCTGCTCAACATACCAGTCAAACAACTCTCACACTTGTTAACCGCAAATGTTAAACTTCATTATTAGCTTAAGAATGAAGTAACTGCTAGCTGGATCAAGGTAGTCATACAACCAGATCGCTCTCCCAGCAATCAACTTACTATTGCTTTGCAAGTGTTGGCGATGCCGTTAGGTGTTAATGAGTACATTAATGAACAGAAATAATTACGAGGGTCGCTGCTGGACTATTGTAACTTATATATAAAATAATGAATTCCTGAATTTATAATGAAATTTTAAAATATTTACCTTTCTTAAGATACTTGCCTTTGATTAAATTCTTAACTTTGTTTAAAATATTTACATACATATATCCAAAACACTCACCTTGTATAAGCGCATACCTTTTGAAACACGCTTTAAAGATAGAATTACTTGCCGTTTGCTAAACCTTAATAATTTACTCCATATACATATGCCTGTACAATTAAATATAGTTACATATTTAAAGTTTCCTGATTCCTAGCGGTTCAGGAGACAAAGCTATGAGTCAATTCGATTTATACCGTCTTACGACCAACTACGTATTTCCGAGGCTCGAGTGTTTCCACCAGTTTCCACATATTAATTATACATTTACCGCGATTTTTAATGTTATAAAAATTGGAGTTCATTAAAGTTAAATAGTTAAAAACAAGGGTGTTTTTGTTGGCATACACAGTTGAAGTGTGGATAGGTAGAATGAACCCAGTATATACCGAAGGTATACATGACCAACAGGTAGAATAAACCCATTAGATACCGAGAGTATGCACTGTACTATTTCATATTAGCGTGAGAGCAATATTACAACTTGTTGAAATGCTTTTTGGATTTAAAATTTTTTTATATTTCATATATTTGAATATTTCTCTGGAAATTTCATAACATGCCTAATGGTAGAGCACTGGGCTCATATCCCAGATGAGCAGGGTTCGAATCATGCTAAAGCCAAAAGTCAAATAAATTTTTTTTTTAAGAATGCCGAATTTATCAATAGTTAATTGATTTCTTACGCGTCTTTGTTTGTATACCTGTTCAATATTGATTCATCATTCGTACAGTGATAGCATACCCATATTTATTGATGGGACCGGATTAACAATTTTTATTTAATGTAGTATCAATAGTTGTGGGTGATCGAGCCATAGATTTCCCGCCATGTGGTGAAAGTTGCGAACGCCTGCAATAACTTGGGCCTTAAAAGCCTTTAAGGCCCAACTCCATGCACGTCCTTTCAAACTTTTAGGCGCATGCGACTTTCACCACGATTTTTAGCTGTGTAGATTGAATAGGTAACAAACGAGGTGGAATTCTAGAATGCCTGCAATGCCCACGAGGCTATCCATGGAGTTCTGGCTTAACTCAATAAGCATAACAATTTTGTGCCGGCATATTTTAGAAAATTTTAAAGTCTAGTAACAACATAATTTGTTTACAGAATTACCTCTTGGCTGTGGTGCATCACCAGCACTAATAGTTCATTCTCCAGAACCGGTGATTCGCCACTTGTTAGGTCATTGCTCCCAAAAATTCACCAAAGAATATTAAAGTATAAGAAGCTTCATGATAAAGAATAGTGGGTTAAGCGGCTGATAGAGAACGCAAGTCCGAAATTAACTGCCTTGATCGGAATTAACTTGAAGATAATCCCCATAGTTAATTCCCAAGATTTAAGAGAATTAGTGGAATTTTTGCTGACAACACTGGCGGAAACAACAGAATTCCACCTCGCATCATAACAAGAGAATTCCACCTCGTTTGTCAGCTACTTAATTTGCACAGCTGAAAATCATGGTGAAATTCGCATACGCCTGAAAGTCTAAAAGACTCGTGGTGCAACTCGCGTACGCCTAAAAGTATGCAAGGACGTGCATTGAGTTGGGCCTTCAACGAGGTGGAATTCTACAACGCCTGCAACACTCATGAGGCTAGCCATGCAGGTATGACCTAATCTTCTAAATAGTTCGACTTGTGCGTTACATAGCTCAAATCTTCTTTGATCAAACATTGCACTGTCACCGAATTTTGAACTACATTTCAGGTTTGAAGACTCAAGATATCCAGGAAGATAGTTAAAAATCGATTGGAAATTCCCAATTTAAAACTAGTTTTCTCAATATCTCGATCCATGCGCCACCTAGCGGAATTTTTTTTTTATAAAATATTGCATTGTCACCGGGTTCTGACTTACGGCCCAAGTTTCTTGTCTCTAGCTCATCGGGAAGTTACTCGAAAATCGATCGCAAAACTCCCCCCGTTTTTAAAGGATTTGCAGTTATTTGACTAGCGCTACAGCTAGCGGAACTTTGTTTTCTATAAGTTGTATTGTCACCAGGCCCCTAACTAAGTGCCAAGTTTCAAGTCTCTATGTAATCGGGAAGTTAGTTAAGAATGGATTGAAAAATTCCCAAATTAAAATTTATTTTCTACTCTCTCGAGCCGCGTGCCACCTAGCGAAATTTTTTTGATCAAATATTGCATTGTCACCGGGTTCTGACTCACGGCCCAAGTTCCAAGTCTCTAGCTCACCGGAAAGTTACTTAAAAATCGATCGCAATATTCCCTGCGTTTTTGCAGGGATTTTCGTTTATCTCGATTCGTCTGCCACTTGGCGGCATTTTGTTTTCCACGAATTGTAGTGCAATCGACTCGCAAACTATGTGCTAGTTTCAAGTCTCTGTATCACCGAGAAGTTAGTTAAAAGTCGATCGCAAAATTTCCATTTCAAAATTAACTTTCTGTATATCTCGATCCGTGGGCCACCTAAGGGATTTTTTTCACTTGCATTGTAATGTTCTCCAGATTTGAGCTATGTTCTAAGTATCAAGTGTCTAGCTCAACGGGAAGTTACCGAAAAAAGACTTTTCCGTGGGTCAAAACTCGTATGGAAATGAGGGGACAAACATGAAAGGGACTTAATATAAAGGTTGTAAAATATAAATGTGCATGTAGGTATTTTCCAAACAATAATATGTATATTTCAAAAACTTATATACGTATGGTATTATATACGTAGCATGTATGTTTAAAAAGTGTTCAAGACAGTATTAACCTAGTGCTTACCTTATACAAAAAAAAAAAATTGGATCGAAATGTGCATAAAAATCATTTGGTGTATTTGCACCGTAGCAATGTCGTAGTGAGTGTGCTGAGTCCGTATATTTATCACCCGTCCCAAGTCAAAGTCAGATAAATTTCCCCCAGTGTCGAATGCGGTACAACAGTATTCGCTTCCTTAGTTCGAATCTGGCAGCGACATTCTCCCATTACCCATTACACCCTTTACCTCCATTGTGTCCACTCACTGCAATCCTTACATGCACGCAATGCTGTACTGCGTCTACGGTAGCGTGAGCAGTGGCCGACTAAACAAAAACAAAACTCTCAAACTAATCCCCTCTTTTCCACCGCCCTCACCTATAATACCTGTAAACAAAAATATAGGGATTCATGCTTGTGTGTTCAAATAGAGATAGGGTGAGAAATAGACAAGGTGATAGGAAAGAGAAGGCACGTCCAGATCAGGTGGAGTCTGCCCTCCCTCTTCTACATATAAGATGTGGCCTTGGGCTCCGCTATGTCTCCTTATCCCGAGCGAAGCCCCCTTTGCCTGATCCTAGTCCGTCCGTCAAAAGTCTAAGAAGTCCCTAGTTATCCTCACATTTTGTCCCTGTCAGTCGACATACCCACGTCCCCTCTTCCGCACCTGCGCAACGCCTACACCAAATAAAAAGGGAATCATATCTATACATAGTGGTATTTCAATCCATTAACCCAAAAAAATACCGAAAAATAAAAATAATCCAACTCGATTTTTTTTCTTAAACGTTATAAACATATTTCATAATGTATATTTCAGTTAATAAAAATATCAAAAAAAAAACGAATTAATGATTCTTACACATATGTGCCTAAACCTCTAAAAATTATATAATGAAAAATTCAACTCGAGATTCAAGTTTATATGGAAGATCCATTTTGGATCTAGGGAAAAACTAGAGCTCTAATGCGCTCGCACACTACACGCGCACTCACCCCTTAATTTTCTTCTTTTAATTTCTTTTAATAAAATATTTATTTTCGTTGTGTCAATAAAAGAAAATCGTTTATTAATAACTTTTTATCGTTTCTTAAACACTTTTAGTTTTAGATGTAAAATCGCGCTCTTACGCCTAATTTTTAATATAAAACTCTTTAAATTTAGGTTCTTTATATGTTCTATAATTTAGTATTAAACTTTTAGATTGTTACTTTTACAACTTTTTTAGTTCACTCACTGTAAGTTGCGGGTTTTAAAAATTGCGCGTGTCAATCAGGTGCCGGTTCACTTTAAAACTAACTCGAATGAAAAATTTACGCTTCGAAAGCAGCCCTGCCGCATTGCAAAAGCGCATAGCGGTTAAATCGCATGATGAAGTCGAATAACGGGAGATTCAGGCAATCACAAAATTCTCCGCGTTATTCGACTCAACATTTTTAGTGATGCCAAGTGCATCTGATGCATGGTTGCATCTTGCTTTTGGATGTGAGGGGGAGTTGCCAGTTTTAATTTAATTTGATGCAGTGATTTACTATGGCACTACATCATCCCCCTTTAGAAAAGAAGAATTTGGTAAGATTAGTGGTTAATCTTGCCACATTCTTCTTTAGGCTTTAGTATGTTGTTGTAATGTTATGAATGAATAAGTTTGCTAGCATTAGAGTGTTCTCACCCTTGACTCGTTCATTCACCACAGTGCAACTTTTTTGAAAAAGAGAATTAAAATTGAAATATGCAAAGAAATTAAAAATATTTAAAAGTTAGTGTTAAGATATTTATGATTTATCGAATTTTCAATTTTGAAGTGAACCGGTTTTTTCCTTATTGTAGAATCTACGTAAGTAAATGTATATTTATTTGTTACATTGGAAAAAATTTGTTTTCTTTAACCTTCATTGGCGGATTCTTAAAATAGATTTATATCTAAAGATTATTTAGTAAAGTACAGCCTATCAATTTAGCTAATTTTTTGTACTCTATTTTTATATATTTTTTTTTCAATATTATTAGTTTCATCATAAATCTTTATATTTGGTCCATCAATATTTTTTACAATGTAGGGACCTTGATATATATTTTTAGGTTTATTTCTAGGTTCTGTTTCTACTAACACTCTATGATTAACTTCAATGTCTAAAGGCTTAGCCGTTTTATCGTATAAATCTTTATTTCTAATCTTATGTTTATTAATCAAGTTTTTTACCATTTTATGCGATGTTTGTATTCTACATTTAAGCTCTTTTGTGTAATTTTCTACATTATAGATCGGATCAATTTCTTCTTTTTGCAATTCATGTGGCATTGTAGTTTTTCTGCCAATTATTAATTCAAACGGAGTAAATTTATTATCAAAAACCGAACTACTTGTAGTATTGTGTAAAAATGTAAAGTATTTTAAATATGTATCCCAATCTGAATACGTTTCGTTTAGATATGCACGAAAGTATTCGTTAAAGATTTTATGATTTCTTTCATACCAACAGTTTCGTGGTGGTAAGCTGTTGAGAAATCATGATCAATCTTTAAAAGTTTTGTCAATTCAGAGAATAATTCCTTTTTATATTCCGTTCCTAAATCGGATCTAATAGCTTTCATTGTACCATATGTTAATATAAGGGTTTCAAAAATAGCGCAAGCAATAGTTTTTGCTGATTTATCTGGTACAGCTACTGTTACCAGGTGTTTAGAAAAGTCACAAATCATAGTAACAGCGAACTTGTTACCATATTTGGATTCCGGAAGTGGACCTATTGAATCGACAAGTACTATGTCAATGGGTTTGTAGGGCGTTGGAGTCAAGACAAGATTTTCCTTTGTTTTTGGTTTTACTTTATTTAAAAGGCATTTATTGCAATTTTTTACAACTTTCGCAATGTCTCTTGTCATATTTTTCCAATAGTATTTTGTTCTTAATTTGGAATATAATCGTTTTGTACCGCAATGGCCGCCTAACAAAGGGTCCACATGATAAATCGTCATTAGTTTTTGTTTTTGCTCTGTTTCTATTAAAGTTTCTACAGGTTATGTCAATATTATTTGTAATGATTTTAAAATTTTATTACCGTTGATATTAAAATTCGTAATTGGAAAATTATTGAAAAATTTATAATTTTTTGGCCATTCTAACTGCTTAATATTGTGACTGCCGGTTGTTTTTTCAAGCCTCCAAAATAACTCATCTAAATTGGTTTTTCCGTTAGCATTCACAAAATTATGTAAATTTAGTTTTTTATGTTTTAAATGCGCACAAATTTGTATATTGGAGATCTCATTATTTTTATTAAATTCTATAGTCGACTTTATTCGCGGTATCTTTTTTGAAAAATCGTATGAAAAATTGTCATAAACTTGTACTTTAGGCGTATCGCAAAAAGTATCATTAAAATTATCGTCTTTATTTTGTAATTCCTTTTGTTTGGTTTGTGATGGCGTTTGGACTGCTAAAACATGCTTTGTATATTTTTATTTCGTCTATACTAATGCGTGAAAGGGCATCAGCCACAACGTTAGATTTTCCTCTTATATATTCAATCGTACATTTATATTCTGTAGTTCTAATCGAATTCTAGAAAGTTTCAACGAAGGGTCTTTCATGTTAAAAAGATAAACTAGTGGTCTATGATCGGATTTTACTATGAAATTTGCACCGCAAACATATGAACGAAATTGCTTTATAGCGAAATGTATTGCTAGGAGTTCTAATTCGATAATTGCTTTTTTCTGTTCTTCTTTATTAAAAGATTTTGACGCGAAACAAATTGGTAAATCGTTATCACCATGCTTTTGGCTTAATATAGCACCACAGCCACTCTTAGAAGCATATACTGTAATTATAAATTCTTTTGTGAAGTCAGGGTATTGTAGAAGTTTGGGAGACATTAAGGCAAGTTTTAATTTTTCGAAAGCGTTTTCGCTCGCTTCGTCCCAAACAAATTCAACTTTTTTCCGATTTAAACGATTTAAAGGCGCTGCCAGAGACGCAAAATTCGGTATAAATCGCCTATAGTAATTTGCAAACGCGACAAATCGCCTAACCACACCTTTGTCCCTTGGCTTAGTATACCTTTTAATAGCGTCTATTTTCGAATCATCTGACAGCAAAGCTTTTGACGTGCATTTATGGCCTAGAAAAGTTACTTCGGAACGAAGGAAATTGCACTTGTTTGGATTTAGCTTTAAATTAAACTTTCTACAGGTTTCGAAAACTTTGTCTAAATTTTTGAGGTGGTGTGTCTCACTACAACCAATGACGATAACGTCGTCAATATACATAAAAGCCTGATTTGGCGAAATGCCTGAAAATGCTATTGACATCATACGAGAAAAAGAGTTTGGTGCTATATTTAACCCGAAAGGTAAAACTTTCCAACGAAAAGCTCTTCGATCTGTACTGAAAGAAGTTACGTCTCTAGATTTAGGGTGAAGGGGTATTTGGTGAAAACCAGAAAAAAGATCTAGAGTTGAAAAGTATTTGGCTCTGCCAAGATTGTCGAGTATGTCATCAACGCGCGCTAGTGGAAATTTGTCGACTATAAGCTTTTTATTGACTACTCTGAAATCTACGCACATACGATATGACTTTTTGCCTCTTGGATCTTTTTTCGGTACCAAAATTAAAGGACTGTTATAATTTGAAAAACTAGGTTCGATTAAATCATTCTGTAATAGGTTTTCGACTTGTTTATTTATTTCCTCGCGTTGTGTGTATGGCAAACGGTAATTTTTAATATAGACAGGAGTTTTGTCAGTTAATCTAAGTTTTTGTTCGTAGAAATTATTAAGTCGGTTTTTAATGCAAAAATATCAGAATATTTCAAACATAAATCAAGTAATTTCTTTTTAGCATAACAAAGCATTTATTTTGCTAAACTTGATTTAAGCTCTTCTGTGCGTTTTGAATCGATAGGTGTATCATTTATGCGATAGACATTGAAGTTTTTAATGTCTTCAGTTTGAATATTGAAATCTTTTACGTACTTGACCTCGTCGGTGGTGTTGACAACTTTTATTATTGGGTTTTTTGTATCAACCATACATTTTGCTGTGAAAACACCGTTACAAAGTTCCAGAAAATCTACAAAAACTGGATTTGTCGAATTTTTCAAACTAAAAACACGAAAAACTTCGCATCTTGGTGGAATTACAAGAGTATTTGTTCAAGTGCTGTGCAAAATTTAAATATTTACCTTTTCTGTCCCTTGTCCGAATGTAATTGTGTCATTAACATAATTGATTATGCATTTTTTCGTTTTTAGAAAGTCTTTCCTATTATACCGTCCGAAGGAATATTAAAGTTGTCACTGACAACGTGAAGAGTCAGAGGAAAAAATGTATTTGATGCGATTATACTTGTATTGACTGTTCCTAGTGTTGTTACCGTGTCTGTTGTTACGCCTGTTATATTTATCACGTTACTATCGTCTACTTCTACATCGTTTGACAAACTGGAAATTTTTATTAGTGAAATGTGTAATGAACTAATCGCCTCATGCCTCCGTTGACTCCCTCATAGTGCACCATCTATGCAAAGAAGCTGGCCTCATTAACGTTTGTCTTTTCTGCCACAAACTTCTTCACATATACGAATATTTAGCTTACCTTGCACTGTATTAGGGAACTTCAGTTCTGCTTTGCGATAGCTCTCCGAGTGGGTATAGGGTTTAAGGAGCGGGTACTCTGTTTGCTACAGCCGGCTAGTCTACGGCGTATATGGGGGGGATCTTGCTCCTACACTGACTTTTACCTCGGTTGCTCATAAAAAAATCAAACAGAGATTTACAAAAAAAAATTTAAATTTAGAGGCCGTCGAAGGGTTAGGCTCATCTCAATCAAACAAATTCCCAAAGGAACGTGTCAAATTTACTACGGAAATAAATAAGTAATACGTTAACTAATACATACCGCTACCTGCCACAAGTTGCATCGTTTGGGGTTCTTCCGGCAGAGGTGGAAGGCTAAGCTGTCGTTGCCCTTCCATCTACACCCACCCAACCTGCTAAAAGATTGGTAAACGTTTTTCTTTTAGCCCACACATACTCACCATTGCCCCTACCACAAATATCAAATAGAAGTTACACCTTCATTTTTCTCATTTTTCCAATCCTTAAATTTTAATTAAAGTTTCTTCAATCATACATTTCGTTTTTGTTTTCTATATCTATTCCTTTGTGCTATATGTATTTATGTAAATGTATGTTAACGTACCTAAACTGTTCCTTATATCATTTATGTTAGCTTACATTTCAACAGGTTGTTCGAAATCAAATTCTCTATATTACATTTTTCATTTCCAAGTCTCTCAATGGCAACAAAAAAATAAATTCACGGATTACAAAAGCATATATTTAACTTAATTCTCTTGAGAAGAAGAAAACATTTCTCTGGTTTCTATGATTTATTCACATTCTCCAAAATTCTTCTCATCTCTTATCACTAATCAAACATGTTAATTTGAGATTTCATCACTACATACAATTTAAACAAGAGTCGCTCAGTATATAATTCACTTAGTACTCTTCTATTAATTCAAAAAAAAAACAAAGTTATTTCTCAATACTATCTCTCTCACATACAACATAATTCGTATAACCTGAGATCTCTGTATTTACATATGTAACATAGTTTCAAACATATTTATACATCGCTCACAGTTTGCGAGTGAGCGAGAAGCACCGCTTGCACTTAATGCGCAGTATGTTAACTCTTAGAGTTGCGCTCTCACATGCTCACAACACTTAGAATTAATTGAGTTGGTACCTGGAGAACCAACAACGAAAGAAATTTGAAATTAATGAGCAGCTGAGTATGGGAAGTTAGCAAACGTATTTATGCAAATGAAATTCTCTTTCCATTATAAGAGAAGGGAAGCAAAAAAAAATCTTCAGCAGAAAATCGAACTTATGTGAACGCTATAACATAGCCTTCTTGCAACATAATCTGTTTAAGCGATGTTACATGGCCCAATTAACAGAGCAACACAAAAGAAATGAACAAAATAAATTCACAACCTACTGCGAAATTTAATAATAAAATCTTTGTTACTAATACATTTTTTTTTTTTTTTTTGTACTATATTTTTATCGTCAAATTTCTTTTGGAATTTTGGTGACGATGTTAACCCCTCAAGTGGTGCAAAAAAAAAATAAACATGAATTGGTGAACGAATATATATATACAGACAGGTTAATTTTTACGAAGATAACTCACTTTTTCTTTTCATTAAGGTGATCACTTTAATGGAAAGAAAAACAATGTGTCGAACTTTCATCGCAAAAATAAAATGCCAAGGTATATATATTATACGGACGGTTTAACAGAGAAAGCAATTAAACCAACTGAATGGATTAGTTAATTTCTCCGCTTTTACCCAATTAATAAGTAGGGCGGTTTATACGAATAAATTTATAAAACTTTTTCCTAGTTTATCAATAATTTAACCAGTCTGTGAAACGTACATGTGTTAAAAGAAGAGGCACTTACCGAATCATCCTCCTTCCGCTGGCCAGTTGATGGAGTGTTGACGTTGGTTGCTATAAAATTTTGAGGGGGGGAGAAACACAAACACTTTTTTTTTTTTTTGTTATTTAGCACCTTTTCCTAACCATACTCATGTTCTCCAGTGGTATACTTTCTGGGGCTTTTTGGACTCGCTCGCTCGCCCACATTCAACTTTTTACATTAAAATATTTTTTTTTTGTGTATGTTAAAAAAAAGCCTAAGAACCTACTTAAATTTTAATTTTTCTTTTACTCTTTTTTTTTTTTTTTTGTTTAGTAAGTCCTACAAACTAAAAAAAAATATTTAGCCGCTGTGCCTCCTTATCCTGGAAACTCCTGCCGACTTTGGGGACTCCGACGTGTAATTCTTCTCCTTCAAAAAAAAAATTCCTTCCTCTTGATCTGATTAAATTTTTTTGTTTGTTTGTTATTATAGTAAGCATGCAAATAGATAGGTAAACTGTTCCTTGCGCTACTCAAAACTTCGGCAAATTTCTACTTTACTAAAAATTTTGTTCATTTATGTTCCGTGTAATTTTTTTCCTACGATTTTTCAAAGTTCAAAAATATTTTCTTTTTCATCTTCTGATAAAGTTTTACTTTTTTTTTTTTTCAAATTTAAAGTTTTTTTCTTTTTTTTTTCCGTTCAAAAAAATCTCTTTTTTCGATTTTTCCAATAGTTTTCGTCCTTATTTTCTTCTGCGTCCGAACTTCACATCTACCTTTTTATAACTTTTCGATTCTTTGTTTCCGTGTGGACGTTTTCCGCAATTTAAAATTTTTCATTTCTTCTTCACTTTGTCCTTTTTTTTTTTTTTGTACGCAGTCAAACTTCCACATAATACAATTTCCGTTCAATTTTAATTACTTTTTTCCTCTTCCACCAATTAAAATTTTGGTTTTTTTTTTTCTCTTTTTTTCAAAAAAAATTTTGGTATGTATAAATTTCGGTTCACTTGATCATTTATTTAAAAAAATTTTTTTTTTCTTTTCGATTTTGATAAACTATAAACCCATTTCACCTAAAATTTTCCTTTTATTTTTTTTTTTTTTTTGGTTGTTTTGTAAGTTTTCAAAGTTTCTCTTATTTTCTTTAAAAATAAAAATTTTCTATTCACGAATTCATGAAGTTTTTGTTTCTTTCTTTACTTTTGATAAATTTTACAAAAAAAATTTTTTTTTTTTTTTTCTCAAGGCTCACTGCCAATTCTTAATGTATTTATTAACTTAGAAAAATTTGGTTTATTAGTTTAGCACAGAAGGGATTTCAACGGATCCCTTGGTTTTATTATATTTAATTTTTTTTTTCCTTTTTTTTTACACGTATTTCCGCAATTACAAATCTTTTTTTTTCCAACAAATATATATATATATATATACATATATATATATATATTTTATACAAATTTTCGGTTCCTTGTTCACGTGATGTTTTTTTTTTTTTTTTTTTTTTTTTTGAAATTAAATATTTTTCATTTCTTCAAATAATAAAATTTTTTTCAGCAAATTTAATTTTTCTCTTTTTTTTTTTTGCATAACTTTTCCCACTTGTTCACGTGTTCATATAAAAATTCTTGTTTTTTTTCCCCTCGATTTTATTAACTTAAAAATTGTATTTAGTTTTTTTTTTATTTCCACTTTGTAAATTTTTATTTTTATTAACTTTAAAAAATTACACACGGGCGGGATTTCAAACAATGTATAAATTTTCTTTACTTTTTTTCCGCGAACAACCGATCGTGATTCAACTCCTTCAGCAACTGTCTTGTCCAACTTTTTGCTATCCGTTTCTAAGTTCTGTAACTGCTGCAATTAAGCCATTTGCTCTCCAAAAAAATTGTTTGCGAACTATTTTCTATTCAAAAAAATGTTTACGAGCTATTTTTCCCCGTTAATTGGCTGTTTTCGAACTATTTTCCTTTGTGTAGTTTTTATATTTTTAGTCTCTTCAAACCTATATAATTTATATTTCTCCCATACTTCCCGCGGTTATTTTAACAAGCAATCTCTCACACAATTTCAGCAACATTTTCCTACAATACGTCCACCGTGTAAGCCCGGCTGTTATGATACCTGTTACCATCTGTTCTCACTTCTGTTATTGGAATTTGTGTTGGAACTCATTAATGTAACATTAACTTGAACTTCGAAACTGCTCATATGCTGTTAAATCATCTACCAGGGCTTGCCCTGTTAACAAGCTACAGGTTTGCTATACCTCTTACTGATATACGAGAAGCATTTCCTATGGCTACCGGAAATAGAATGCTTATATCTGGCGGACATCCGTCGAACCTCACAAATGTCTGGCTGTGAATCTAGTAGAAAAGAACATATTTTATGAGAATCGCTACAAGCAACTTCGACGAAATCGGAAAAATTTTAATTTAGACAATATATTGACTGAGAAGTATTTAGCCGAATTGCTCCTGCTCCCTCAGTGTTCGCGCCTGAGGGGCTTCGGCATTTAAAGAACGAACATTGGCTGGCATTTCTAGAATTTGAACCCTGATTATTGGAATTTCTGTTATTTACGGACCGATTATTATTGCTATTGTTGGAATTTTTATTACCTCTATTGTAATTACGATATTGCCTCTGTTATTATTGTTATTTCGGAAATTTGTATTATTGTTATGTCTATTTGCGTTATTGTTAAATCGAAAATTACTATTGTTGTTATATCTGAAACTACTGTTGCCTCTGGAATTTTCACGGAAGTTACTATATCTTATCGGACGTGATCGAAACGCTAACACTTGCCGCGTTTTAACTTCCTGTTCTCGCTCTATAATCATTTTCGCTACAACGTCCTTTAAATTTTTGAAGGTTGTTGACGCAAGGATTGATTTCACCATATCTGACCTACTATTTAATCTGCAAACGCTAATGGTTTGCTCAACCGCCATCTCATGGCCGTTTGCCTGCGTCATACCTTTAATGATTAGACAGCGCTCTAGCGAGTCAGAAAGCTCTTCTACCTGCTTGGAAAATTCTGAAAAATTGTTATTGGTTACTCTTAAGGCTGCAATTTCTCCCGCGACAACTTTCGAGTTGTCTGGCCTAATTTAACTACATAGCGCTTCTTTAATTTGGTTGACTGATTCTATATACGTTGGTAGGGCCTCGCGAGCTTTGCCTTCGAGCTTGGATTTTAAAAATGCAGTGAAGGTAGGAGTTAAATTTTCGTCAGAGAATATTTTCATTAATTCAACTTTATTTATAAATGAGCCAAGTGCTAACGCGTCTCCACTGTAGTTTTCTCGCATAATCGAGGCACACGTACTAATAAACGATTTTTTCTCCTCGAGTGTGGCCATGGTTGTAACGTTAAGAATCGGAGCTAGAATAGAAAAACTAGAATTTGGAATTACAGGTTGATCAGCAAATCCTAAAAAGTCTGCACTCAGGGATAATTTATTATGTTCACTTGTTAAGGTATCAGTTGAAGATGCAATTGAAGCTTAATCGGAATCTGAATTATTGGAATCTAAATCTTGCTCTGAGTTTTTGAAATCTAAATGTTGCTCTGAATTTTTGGAATTTGGACCTGGAAGTGAATATTTAGAAACTACCTTCCCGTTTCTTAGGTCCATACGTGTTGAAACGAACAGACGAAATATTAAAATTTTACTGGAGCAAGATATGTGGAATTTGTGTATGAAGATTGAATAGAAATTGAATTTGAACGAGAGAATTATTCGAAAATGGATTATGCTGGATTAGAAAAGTTATGCAGAATTGAAAGACAAGTGGGATTTGAGAGAGTAAAACTGAAAGAATTATCCGGTAATTTAACGAAAATCTGAATTTTTTGAATTTGAAATGTATGGCAGAAATAATAATTTTTAATTGAATTTTTATTATTTAAATGCAAAAATTAGAGAATGGCAAATAACTTCATATAAGTCCTGAAACGGACGCACCGCTTTTATCAAAATTGTATAGTTTTATTTTTATAGATACGGGCGCACCGCATCTTTTCAAAATTGTAATATAAATGTCCTCTGACGCATCGGGATTTAAAAAAATGTATGTCATATTTATTCACGGGCGCACCGCTTTAAAGAAAAATTGTAATCATATTTTTACGCGGACGCACCGCTTAAGAAAAGTAAAAAAATTTTTGTTTGTTTTTTTTTGATGGAACCCACTGTAGGGCAGAGTGGGACTAAAACCAACAACTTTTATTCAAATGGTTAAATATTACATTTTGACAAGTGTTTTCGAACTAACCAAGTAATAATGCTTAAAAAATTTTTCCGTTTTTGTCCGACGCTTCCCATAGTGTCTACCTATAGTTTTTATTACCTATATGTATGTGAAATTTGAATATAATGTATTGCAAAAATATTAATTCTTTTGAAAAATAAATTTGAGAATTGGAAAGAATGAATATAATATAAAATATAGTTGCATTATTTTAATAAGTATGTAACGTAAATGTCGCAAAGTGAAAAGGTTAATATAATATTGAATGTGTTTTCATTTTAATAACTATGAAAAATAAATGTTGAAAAGTGAAAATATTCAAATAATAAGATTAATATTTGTCCTGTGTGTAAACATTGCATATAAAATGTCAACTTGATTTCGTGGCCTCGTACAATCCCCATTGTGATGTGATCTTCCTGCAATTTATCATGTAGCCGATCCATTTGATTAAGGCAGGATGTACTTTAGTGTTATTAAGACCATCCATAATCGCCCATTTTGCAACATTATTGAAAGCCCCGGCAATGTCCAAGAAGACTCCTAGAGCATACTCCTTATATTCCAGGGCTTTCTCTACTCTTATTACCACCCTATGCAATGCGGTGTCTACCGACTTGCCTTTTGTGTACGTATGTTGTGTTGTGGAGAGCAGCTTTTCATCCACGTTGGACTTTATGTACACATCTATCAGCCTCTCAAAGGTTTTGAGCAGAAATGAGGTTAAGCTAATGGGTCAATAATCTTTGGCATACACGTGACCGATCTTTCCCGCCTTTGGTAGGAAAGCTACACGAGCAGCTCTCCAAGAGTGCGGTACATGATACAGTTTTATTCATCCATCGAATATTATTTTAAGGCATTCCACGACCTCCCTACTTGAGACTTGTAGCATGGCCGGGAATATATCATATGGGCCCGGCGATTTAATTTTAGAAAACGTCTTCACTGCCTACTCGATCTTGGTATAGGTCACCAAGCCCGGCACTACCCGCTCCGTGATCAAAGTGTGAGTGCTGTCTGCTGGCTCTTCCAAACACTCTCCCGATAGGAAATGTGTATCGAGAAGCACCTCAAGGGATTCCTCACTATTACGTGACCATTCCCTGTTCTCTTTCTTTATTAGTCCCTGGACTATATTTCCCTTTGCTAGGACTTTTCTCAACCGTGCTGTTTTGCTGGAGCACTCTATGTCCGTACAGAAACTTTTCCATGAGATTCTCTTCGCCCTGGAAATTTCACGCTTGTAGATCCTCAGTATATCCCTGTACTCGTCCCGACACGCTTCGCTTTCCGCGGTCTTTGCTAGCTTAAACATTTCTTTTACCTGTCTTCTTAGAAGATTCAGCTCATTGCTCCACCATGGCGGCTTTGCTTTTCCTCTGAATCTTCTTAGTGGGCAAGCTTTGTTATACGCAGTCATAAGAGCCCTAGTTAGGAATTCATTAGACTCCTCCAGTTCTTCCACATTGGCAACCTCTTTTGGTTGTCCCAGTTTCGTTTCTACCTGCTTCTGGAATTTAGTCCAGTTTGTTGACCTAGGGTTTCTAAAGGTTCCTCCCTTCTCTACCCTCTTTAGGGGGATGCTGAAGCTGATATACGCATGGTCGGAGAAGGATTGTCTATCAAGAACCACCCAATCATACCTTGATATATCACGTTTGGAGCTCAGTGTAATATCCAAAACATTGCTGGATGTTGGACCAATGTATGTAGGGACATTTCCACTGTTGGCTATCTGCAAATTGGTTTGCAGGATGTAACAAAATAGAGATCTGCCTCTCTCGTTCGTATCTGATCCTCCCCACGCATTGTGGTGCGCATTTGCATCCGCACCTATGACCAACCGCCCTATGCGCCCTTCGTCCTGTACTAGCCTCGTGCACTCCATTGGTGGAACCTCCGCAGCATGGGCCATTTAGCAGGATAGCAGGATAAGTGCCTGCTTATTCCTTTGCTCAACGGCCACCACTACGAGGTCCTCAGTAGTGTAGTTAGATGGCATATATGAATGCAGCTGTTTCCTTACCATTATTGCAGCACGCACCCGTCCTTCCGTTTGCGCATAGTAAACGCCAAATCCGCGCGCGCTAAGTCCAGAAACCTTTCCTCCCGATGAGAGCCACGGCTCCTGGATCAGCGCCACGTCAAACGAACCCTCCTCAAGGGTTAGGAGGAGTTCGCTCGACGCCACTTTGATGTGTTGGAGGTTTATCTGTAGAACTCGCAGCACCATAGGGCTGTTTGCCCCCTCCAGCACCTTCGTCGTGACGTCGTCGTCCTCCCCTGGCCCTTTTGGTTTAGGGTGTTCGAAGCCCCCTTCAGACTCTTGTATCTGTTGTGCCGGGTGTCCCTCTGTGCGACTCACAGCACCATCTGGCTGTTGGTCCTCTTCTAACACCTTCGTGGTGACGTCGGCTACCTCCACCTGTCTTTTTCCCCCTAGGCTTTTGGGGTCCTTTCCACTTCGCCACTTCCAGCGTGTTAGGATTTTTATCCTCGGGACTTCTTTTCCTGAGTCCCATATAAATTTTGCCTGTAACAAAAGACATTTTTCCAAGCTGCGTGTACAATATATCCTCCGTCTGCTTGTTTATTTGGAAGGTGAAGAACGGACCTTCCTCCGTAGGGCGAGATACAGTAAGTACCTTCCAATCCTGTGTCGGTATGTTCGGATTCTGATTCTGCAGAAGTCGCAGCGTATCCTCCGACTTCATCACGCATGGTATCCATACCTTAACTTTTGGTACCGTTGGGATTTGTGCCTTGCCTTTGGAGGATTGGAACCACTTCCTCCAGCCACCGCAAGCTTGCGATGTTGTCGCACGCGATCTTCTTCACACCATTATACCATCCCCCCAAATCAAAGGTTGGAAGGGGCTTACTTGGTTGTTCCCGCATCATCTAAAGCATTAAGCTAATAAGTTCCCTTTCTACAGATCTCCACCTTTCAGTATTCATCTGTCCGAAAGGACTGCTACGATAAACCAGCGCCACAGTCAGTGACTGCTTTGCCATATCACTCATCTTCTCGGGAAAAGCCGGAGTCTTAATTTTAACTCCCTTTGGCACCTCCGAGGAAGCAGCAGTCTTAGCTTTAACTCCCTTTAGCACCTCCAAGAAAGCCGGAGTCTTAGCGTTATCTCCCTTTGGCTTATCTCCTACTTCCGTAGTTGGACCTTCCCTCGGACTCGCAGCTTTCGAGGTAGTTGCTACCTCGCTATTGGGGCCCATCTGTCTTACAGCTTTGGGCCTACTTGTCTTGTCTATGCGACTGCCCTGCCTTGCGGCTCTTTGACTGGGTCCTTTCTGCCTCTTGAAAGCAGGCGTGTGGCCTTCCGCCGAACGTTGCCTCTTCATTCTGCCATTCGATGCTTCTTCCTCCTCGTACTGATTGCAGAACCGAGGGTTTCTAACAGCAAACCCTTCGAACTGCCTTCGAACTGCCTTCGAACTACTTCTACCGCCTCATGGGCCCATTCCAAGCGCTCGATCCCCACTTCTGGTGGGTCGACCACTGCTCCCAAACGTTGGAAAATTCTTAGTGCTGCACGGTACTGCGAGAGAGCTCTTTTACGTCCTATGCTCCGTGCCCTTCTCCACTCTTCTACTCCGTTTTCATTTGTGTGCTTTTCCAACATGGAGTTCATTGAATCAGCACTACTCTCGCCCCCCGAGTCCGACGCATCGCTTAATGCGTATTCGTCGTCCTTGTCCTTGGCTTGCGACTCAGTCCTTCTCTTATCATCCTCCTTATTACAATTTGGTAATGAGTCGTTCATCTTGGTCGTGCGACCACCTGCCTGACAATGCGGGCTCAGCGGTCCAGTATTATATACGGGGAAAGAACCGCCATCCACAGCAGCGCCCCGTACTGTGGTAAGGCCATCAATACTTCCCGAGGTGGCCCGGTATCGGGAAGTCTCCGTTGGAATATAGCCGAATTTATCCCCTGGCTGCAAATCGTCCAATAGGCACGGCCCGCATAACACCCTGGATTAGGGGGTTGGCAGTTCTTGGTCACCGACATCCCGCCGCCCTCCTATGAGGCGAAACGGCGTAGATGCCAGTCCTAAACAGCTACGCCTCATAGTCGGTCGCTATGGAGATCGGCTAAGCCCTCACAGCAACGACTACCCTAGTGAGGTTTTGTGTGTTGTGCAAAATAAAAATGTGCCAAGTGGAGCTAATGTTCCCACGAATATATACATATAGATATATATATATTGTTACGTGGCTGACTGTTTGGGTGGTGAGGAGCGGTGGCAAGCAGGTATGCTTGCGGGCCCAGGCTAGCTCGTCGTCTTGGGCGGGGTATTGCACCACCGACCTCACCCGCAGCCACATGAACAAAATTGGGGTTCATACCTGCATGATGGAAATAAAAGGATGAAAGAAAAGCTGAAAAAGATATAAATAGACGTGAGGGGCAAAGTTATAGAGGGGAAAGCATGAGGGGCAGAAAAAGTGAAGGCCTGTCCTGTCAGGTGGAGTCTACCCTCCCTCTGCAGTGCAACTTGCACTGCACCGTGGGCACTGTGCTGACTCCTATTTACCTTACAGTGCCCCCAAACCTGACCTGAGTCTGTCCATCCGTCAATAAGTCATTTCCCTATTACTCACCTTCACCTTACCTTACCGCGCGCAAGCGCAGCACCAACACCAAAATTCGACTTAGCCCTGCATTATGAATGTCTTAAAATTTCATCCAAACATAATTCTTATAATTTATTTACAAAATTTTTGGTTTACAAATTACCGACTAACACCCTACTACCAGTTCAATAATTTCAATAAAACTTTAAACTCAAAGTTTACTACTAAATAATTTTCCAAGGGCTTCAAAAGTTTACTCGAAGTAACAATAAAAAAATTGCTCAAACTTAATGCTAACTTTTATTACTGGCGAACATTAAAAATTCATAAGAGTGCAAGAACCAGTGGATACATTCCAAATTCAATTCTATAAAAAAAATACCTACGGCTAATAGACAAAGTGTCTGGTCTCAAACAAAAAAATTAAACTTTTAGGGCCACCCTAATGCGGTATTATTAATAGGAGCTAATTCTAATTCTAAAGATACAAATTCAAATAAAATAAAATAAGAGGGCGAATAGAAAAAAAATTCAAGTACCCTAATCCCTGACCTACCGCAACCGCTCAAATAAACATAAGATCAATTATGTACACAGCAAAAGTAGGTCAACAAGGAAAAGAATTTATGTGTATATGGAAACAAATGGTATGTATGTAAGTGCAAATATACGTTTGTGACGTTTTTCATGCATGCACATATGTTCGTTGCAATCTGTTTTTATTTTTCTGCTTTGCTAATTCCTGTTCTATTTTTGCAAGAGCAGGAATCTGTACTAACACATGTACATACAACTAAACAGGTGTATATTGATAAATTTTTATATTTCACTCAAAACACTCACCAAGTTACTCTCCTTATCCAACGGCGCCGCTGCAGTTGAGTAGCTTTGCTGAAAATGCTGAAAAGAAATACTCCTAGCATGCATACAATTCTCCAGGCCACGCCCACGTTGGCCACCCGCAATCACTCAGCCAAGATCACTCGCTAGTGATCTTTAGTAATGAGTGCTTTGGTAGTATTAATTCTATCAACGTGATGGTGAAACGTGTTTAAAAAAAGTATATTCGCACCAGCAAAACAAAGAATGCCTATTATGCTGGAGGCATCATTACAATTTCAGGATGTGAGCCTAATAACGCGGTATATTGGCCGGAATAAAAATAAAAAAAATGTAATTTTTTTTTTTTCAAAAAAATCAAAAAAAGCAAAAAAAAAATTTTAAAAACTCAAAGTTTAACAATCCTGAGTTACGGCTACCATGCATAGCCAAAAGAAAGGAACACGTAAGAAAAATATGTATCTGGTAAGGAAAGATCAAAGAAAAAAAGGGAGGGAAACAAAAAAAAAAAAGACAATGGAATGTCAGACCGAAGAACCAAAAAAAAAGGGAATGAGAGGAATAAACGAATGAGGAAATTTAAATGGGAGCGAGAGTGCCACCATTAGGAAGTATGGTGTTAAAGTTTGGGATTCACTTTAACACCATATATGTGTGACCTGAAACTAAATGACCCCTGTTTCCTGTTTCCTACTAAAAGTATGCTCCTTCCGACAATATAAAAGAGATATAAATAAACATATTAATAAAAAAATACAATATACAAAAATAATGTGGTGACCAAATCCAACGCCGGGGCCGTTCCTCTCTCCGCCTGTGCTTGTTGTAGTTTAAAGGGCCAAAATATGGAAATGTTGCTGCCAACTTTATTGTGATGGTTGCTGCCGTTTTTCTTTATTTGTTGTGTTAGCTCCCAAGGATTTTAGTTACCTGTGGTGTCGTTGCCGTTGTTGTTGTATTGCGCGCCAATACATAACGACTTAGTGTGGCGCTTGTGGGTATTGTTGTTGCGGCCCAATGCCGCTGGTGGAAAATGCTCCTCCTCGATATTGCCAAGTTCTTGTGTTTTCACTGTGGTTGCAGTGGTGTGCGCCACCAAATAAAATTATAGTGTAGTGCTTTTGGATGTGTAGTAATAGTGGTTGGGCGATACGTCGCCGATATACGAACGTTGTTGTACTGGTTGTTGGGCGGTGCGCCGCCAATCTCACAAAAATAGTGTTGTTGCAGTCGAGCGGTATGTTACTAAGATGGAAGTATATACAAGTTGTGGTTGTTGCGGCCGTGCGTTGCCAACAAAAAAAATGCTGTAGTGGATGTTGTTTGCCGGTACCAATGGAGTTGCTGTTGTTGCTGCGTTCTAACCCCTCCAATAAGACATGTTGCTAAAATTGCTTTGCTGTCGGCTAAATAATAAAGTGTTGTGACGATTACTGTTGGCGTTGCGCCGCCAATACTAAAACTCGTGGTTGCTATTGTTGGAGCGGTATGTCGCTAATTCAGCCTTTAGGCCGCAAACCGTAATTTGCAATGCTCTGCCCAGTGCGTTCTTTCCAAAAGGGAGTGTCCTGTTAATATAAGGAAAGAAAAACATTATTCTTGGGGAATTCCTAGTGCAAGAAGCCTGGTGATGCTAAAACTATTTTTTTTTTTTTTTTTGTGTTTTTTTGTTTTTTTTTTTTTTTTTTGTTTGCATGATTAATATACACACCGACATACATATGTCTGTACGGAGGCGTGCATATATGCATGCAAATTTGCTTTTGGCTTGCTTGGAAAATTGGCTTTGTGGACGCCAGCTTCCCAGTGGGCATGCCAAGTTGGTGGGAGATAAAAAAAATTCAAGGGCAGAGAAAACCATTGTACTTACCAGGAACTTCTGCTGCTGTCCTGAGTTGGGAACTGCTTGGTGGTGGGCAGGATATCCCTAGCCTTTACTTCTTTGTGCGTCTTTTTTTTTCACGTTTCGCGAAACCTTCGGCGCGCACAACTTAAAGTTTCGCTTTTATTCACGCACTACAACCTTTTTTTTTTTTTTTCGCTTTTAGTCGCGCACTTCAAACTTTTAAAAATATTTTTTTCGGGGCACAAACTTTTAAATATTTACTCACTCGCACTGGGCACTTGATAAAGTAATTCTTTGTCCGTTGCCTAACGTTGCGCCCTTTTATAGCTACCGCCGTGGCAGGGAACGTTACTCAGAAACGGAAAATTCCAACCTATACATGCCAAACTTTCTTCTCGGCTTTCCCGTATTTTTCATCCATACGTATATTTCACTCATACCTTCACACGCTTACCGCTCCACAAAACGAACACCTACACAGATACATTTGGTTCGCGCCTTGACCGCTCACACTGATGCGTATAGCCTTGCACAAAAAACACATCCACATACATAATACCGAACAGAACAAACACATAGTTACTTATCATTCGTCAAGGCTGCTAGGTTGTTAGCAACATGGTGAAATTTTACTTATTATAACAACATGACGCCAAGCGCAACATCTTATTTCCGTTGCCACATTGTGTTCACTACAGGTAAAATGTTGTCAATGTTAATGTTATTATGTTAGTATTATTTTAATGGCAACATTGCGGCTAAGGCACGGACCTGAACACAAAACACATAAACACATATACGCACATACACTCTGCCACTCATTTAAGCCAGTATGGAGGCAGGCTGTCGTTACAATATATATATATATATATGTATATGTATATTTCTATATATCGCGGCTGAAAAGCTATTTATTTCTTTGTGTTGTTCCTCAACCCTTATTTTTTTTCTTTTTAAATGTGATAAGCCAAAGCAATAAATCCTGCGACTTTAGGAAGACTAGCAGTTGGTGAAACCCGAAAGCACACCCCCTTCCAACCTCCCCAAAAATTAGGGAAAGCTATCCCAAAAATCAAATTTAGCATGCCTGAGTTCACAAATAAATTGTGTAACACAATTTATGAAAAAAATCAAAAGAACAAAAATGAACCGAAAGTTTAGTGCAAAAATAAAATCAAACCCTTCTAGTTTGTTTGTTTTAATGGTGTGTTCAATTTATACTTAATATTAAGAATTCATGAGCTTAACACCGGCTTATAATAACTAAATGTTCAATTATTATCTTTTTTTGAGAGAAACTGAAGAGAAAGAAAAAAACATTTACTGGCATATTGCGATGGTACCATTTCGAAAACTGCCACGAATTCATCATCAGGCAATTTCATAATGTTATCAAAGGTTTCACCGAGATTCGAACCGCGAATCACACGGTGAAACTGCATTTTCCTTCACCACTAGGCTAATTTGCTTTTATTTGATTCCTTGCTTAATTCAGTTTATCTCATTTCTACTCTAACAACACAATTGAGACATTCTGTCTATATTAATTTGCGTGGTCTGTAAATTCGTTATTGTAAAGTTCCTTTTTCGTTGCGAATGAGAAGCTTTGTAAACCCGTGCTCAGTTTTACATATTTATGTTTGTTTGATTTAATGGTGTGTTCAATTTATACTTATTATTATGAATTCATGAGCTTAACACCGGCTTATAATAACTGAATGTTTAATTATTATCTTTTTCTGAGAGAAACTAAAAAGAACGAAAGAAACATTTACTGGCATATTGCGATGGTAACATTTCGAAAACCGCCACGAATTCATCATCAGGCAATTTCGTAATGTTAGCAAATGTTTCACCGAGATTCGAACCGTGAATCACACGGTGAAACTGCATTTGCCTTAACCACTAGGCTATCCTGTTTGTATTTGTTTCCTTGCTTAATTCAGTTTATCTCATTTCTACACTAACAACACAATTGAGACATTCTGTCTATATTAATTTGCGTGGTCTGTAGATTTGTTATTGTAAAGTTTCTTTTTCGTTGTATAACGGCAGCCCTTATAATAAAATAGCTTTAATTGCAAGTAGGCATACACCACAATGCATCCAAAATTGCAATTAAATGTTAACAGCGGCATTCTGGTCGATGCGCTGTAGATTAACATGCATTAGTATGTTAGCGGTGGCTGCACATCATTCGGGTGATACATGTGTATAGGTGTATTGGAAGATATATCCGTGTATGCGTGTATATGTTAGATTTTTAGAAACGGACATTACTGCCGGTTTCGCTTACACATGCTACTATGCCACAAGATAGAATTTTACAGGAAAATTGTCGGTGACACTGTTATCCGCTTTGCCTGACACTATAAAAGGGCCAGCACTCGCATCATTTGTGAAAGTTAACCAAATCGCGGACTTAATCGAGTGGTAGGTAGGTAGGTAGGTTGAACTGGCCGGTCCATGAGGACCTCACATAGACTGATTGAGTCCGTAGTGTTACCAGAAGTTTGTTTTAACAACCAAACTGAAAAACCAGGACCTATGTTATAAAATAACTCCGTCCTCTTGGCAAATACTAGAAGCTTCCTAGGACTTAAGCCACTTGCTGCTTCTAGATCTGACAGCTGTATCACTCCTAATAGCTGGAGTCTTAGCCTGGCAAGTGCAGGGCACGAGCACAGAACGTGCTCGATCGTTTCCTCCTCCAACCCGCACTTCCTACACCTGCTATCACTGACCAAGCCTAATTTAAAGACATGTGACGCCAGAAGGCAGTGTCCAGTCAGAATACCCGTCATGAGTCTACAGTCCTCTCTTTTTAATGATAGAAGCAACTGTGTTAGTCTAAGGTTGTAAGACCTACACATAATCTTCGACACTTTACAGCCCCGCGCTTGAACCCACGCCTTTTCTGCTTGGTCGATCATGTGCACCTCTCGCCTTCGCTTAATCTCGCCCAATCTAATTGGGACGTCTACGGAGCAAGCTTCAAGGGATGCGCCCTTTTTAGCTAATTCGTCCGCTTTTTCATTCCCATCTATTCCCATATGCCCTGGGACCCAATATAGATGTATGCTTCTCCCTGTCCCGATTCTCTCCAGAGACTGCTTACACTCTTACACGCATTTAGATGCTATGCTATGCGAGATTGTTGCCTTAATTGCTGCTTGACTGTCAATATAGAAATTAACACGGTTGCAGCTTAAGCTATTCTCTTCCAGGGCTTCTACTGCTTTGGTTACGGCTAATATTTCCGCTTGGAAAACGCTACAGTAATCCGGCAGCCTGTAGGAACTGCTTAATTCCGGATCAGCGCAGTATACCGCAGACCCTACTCCTTCCACTATTTTGGAACCATCGGTGTACACATGTATCGCCTCGTCCGCCATTTGCGCACCCTTGCGCCAACCGTCCACCTCTATTGTGGCCTTAAGATCTCCCTCAAAGTGCAGGTAGGGAATCATGTAGTCTGTTCGTCTTGTGACTGAGGACGCTATACTACTATGGCCATATGGTCGGCGCTCAAGCTGCCCCGAAGCATCGAGCCTGGTTGCGGTCGTTAACGCTTTGTTCTTTGCTACCAGGTCTACAGGTGGAATGTGCAGAATGGCATACAGTGCAGCCGTCGGGGTTGTTTTCAGGGCTCCCGTAATGCAAAGCATCGATAGTCTGCATACCCCCTCTAATTTTTTGAGGTATGTTGTTTTTTGTGTGGCTTTCCACCAAACAAGAACTCCATAGTATAGAATAGGGCTTACAATCGCTGTAAAAACCCAATGAGAAAGAGAGGGCGATAGGCCCCACGTACACCCCAGCATTCTCTTACATGCATAGAGTGCCGTTGAGGCCTTCTTGACCCTCTCCTCCACGTTGAGCTTCCATGACAGCTTACTGTCTAGGATGATTCCTAGATATTTTGTGCAAGGTTTCTCCTGTAAGGTCACCGCTCCTAACTTAGGCCTGGTCCAATTTGGGACCTTGTACCTCTTTGTAAACAAGACCATATCCGTCTTCTCCGCATTGACTTTCAGCCCGACTTTAGATGCCCAGGTATGAATATCCCGAAGCGCCCGATCCATCAAAGAACTAATCGTTGGAAGGCATTTTCCACTTATGACAATTGCAACGTCATCTGCGTAAGCCGTAAGTTTTACGGGTCCCTCATCGAATTGCCTGAGCAGTTGGTTGATGACCAGTCTCCACAGCAGAGGTGAAAGCACCCCTCCCTGCGGCGTGCCCCTGTCCACTGATTTCGTGGCCTCGTACAATCCCCATTGTGATGTAATCTTTCTGCAATTTAACATGCAGCCGATCCATCTGATTAAGGCAGGATGTACTTTAATGTAATTAAGACCATCCATAATCGCCCATTTTGCAACATTATTGAAAGCCCCGGCAATGTCCAAGAAGACTCCTAGAGCATACTCCTTATATTCCAGGGATTTCTCTATGCTTATTACCACCCTATGCAATGCGGTTTCTACCGACTTGCCTTTGGTGTACGCATGCTGTGTTGTGGAGAGCAGCTTTTCATCCACGTTGGACTTTATGTACACATCTATCAGCCTCTCAAAGGTTTTGAGCAGAAATGATGTTAAGCTAATAGGTCTATAGTCTTTGGGATACACGTGACCGATCTTCCCCGCCTTTGGTAGAAAAGCTACACGAGCAGTTCTCCAAGAGTGCGGTACATGATTCAGTCTTATGCACCCATCGAATATTATTTTAAGCCATTCCACGACCGCCCTACTTGAGACTTGTAGCATGGCCGGGAATATACCATCTGGGCCCGGCGATTTAAACTTAGAAAACGTCTTCACTGCCCACTCGATCTTGGTATCGGTCACCAAGCCCGGCACCACTAGCTCCGTGATCGAAGTGTGAGTGATGTCTGCTGGTTCTTCTAAACCGTATCCCGATGGGAAATGTGTATCGAGAAGCACCTCAAGGGATTCCTCACTATCACGTGACCATTCCCGGTTCTCTTTCTTTATTAGTCCCTGGACTATGTTTCCCTTTGCTAGGACTTTTTTCAACCGTGCTGTTTCACTGGAGCACTCTATGTCCGTACAGAAACTTTTCCATGAGTTTCTCTTCGCCCTGGTAATTTCACGCTTGTAGATCCTCAGTAGATCCCTGTACTCGTCCCGACACGCTTCGCTTTCCGCGGTCTTTGCGAGTTTAAACATTTCTTTTACCTGTCTTCTTAGAAGACTCAGCTCATTACTCCACCATGGCGGCTTTGCTTTTCCTCTGAATCTTCTTAGAGGGCAAGCTTTGTTATACGCAGTCATAAGCGTCGTTGTTAGGAATTCATTCGACTCCTCCAGTTCCTCTACATTAGCAACCTCTTTGGGTCGTCCCAGTTTCGTTTCTACATGTTTCTGGAATTTAGTCCAATTCGTTGCCCTAGGGTTTCTAAAGGTTCCTCCCTTCTCTACCCTCTTTAGTGGGATGCTGAAGCTTATATACGCATGGTCGGAGAAGGATGGTCTATCGAGAACCACAATCATACCTTGATATATCACGCTCGGAGCTCAATGTAATATCCAGAACATTGCTGGATGTTGGACCAATGTATGTAGGAACATTTCCCCTGTTGGCTATCTGCAAATTGGTTTGCAGGATGTAACAAAATAGAGATTCGCCTTTCTCGTTCGTATATGCTCCTCCCCACGCATTGTGGTGCGCATTTGCATCTGCGCCTATGACCAACCGCCCTTTGCGCCCTTCCTCCTGTACTAGCCTTTTGCACTCCATCGGTGGAACCTCCGCAGCATGGGCCATGTAGCAGGACGCCAGGATAAATGCCTGCTTATTCTTTTGCTCAACGGCCACCGCTACCAGATCCTCGGTGGTGTAATTAGGCAGCATATATGAATGCAGCTGTTTCCTTACCATTACTACAGCTCGCACCCGTCCTTCGGTTTGTGCGTAGTAAACGCCAAACCCGCGCGCGCTAAGTCCAGAAACCTTTCCTCCCGATGAGAGCCACGGCTCCTGGATCAGCGCCACGTCAAACGAACCCACCTCAAGGGTTAGGAGGAGTTCGCTCGACGCCACTTTACTGTGTTGGAGGTTTATCTGTAGGACTCGGAGCACCATTGGGCTGTTTGTCCCCCTCCAGCACCTTCGTCTTGACGTCGTCGTCCTCCTCTTGCCCTTTTGGTTTAGAGTATTCGAGGCCCCCTTCAGCCCCTCGTGAATGTTGTGCCGTGTATTCCTCTGTGCGAGTCACAGCACCATTTAGCGGTTGGTCCTCTTCTAGCACGTTCGTGGTGACGTCGGGGACCTCCACCTGTCTTTTTTCCCTTAGGCTTCTGAGGTCCTTTTCGACTTCGCCCACTTCCAGCGTGTTAGGATTTTTATCCTCGGAACTTATTTTCCTGAGTCGCATGTAAATTTTGTCAGTGCCAAAGGACATTTTGCCAAGCTGCGTGTACAAAATATCCTCCGCCTGCTTGTTTATTTGGAAGATGTAGAACTGACCATCCTCGGTAGGCCGAGATACAGTAACTACCTTCCAATCCTGTGTCGGTATGTTCGGATTCTGTTTCTGCAGAAGTCGCAGTGTATCCTTCGACTTCATCACGCATGGTATCCATACCTTAACTTTTGGTACCGTGGGGATTTGCGCTTTATCCACCACCTCAAACCGCGCGTTCGTGCCTTGCCTTTGGAGGTTTGGAACGACTTCCTCCAGCCACCGCAAGCTCGCGATGTTGTCGCACGCTATCATCTTCACACCATTATACCATCCCCCCGAATCAAAGGTTGGAAGGGGCTTGCTTGGTTGTTCCCGCATCATCTTAAGCATTAAGCTAATAAGCTCCCTTTCCACAGATCTCCACCTTTCAGTAGTCATTTGTCCGAACGGACTGCTACGATCAACCAGCGCCACAGTCAGTGACTGCTTTGCCACATCACTCATCTTCTCGGGAAAAGCAGGAGTCTTAGTGTTATCTCCCTTTGGAACCTCCGAGAAAGCCGGAGTCTTAGCGTTATCTCCCTTTGGCTTATCTCCTACTTTCGTAGTTGGAACTTCCCTCTGACTGGCAGCTTTCGAGGTAGTTGCTACCTCGCTATTGGAACCCATCTGTCTTACAGCTTTGGGCCTACTTGTCTTGTCTATGCGACTGCCCTGCCTCGCGGCTCTAGGACTGGGTCCTTTCTGCCTCTTGAAAGCCGGCTTGTCGCCTTCTGCTGAACGTTGCCTCTTCATTCTGCCGTTCGACGCTTCTTCCTCCTCGTACCGGTTGCAGAACCGAGGGTTTCTCGCAGCAAACCTTTTGAACTGCCTTCGACCTACTTCTACCGCTTCATGGGCCCATTCCAAGTGCTCGATCTCCACTTTTGTTGGGTCGACCACTGCTCTCAAGCGTTGTACAATTCTTAGTGCTGCACGGTACTGCGAGAGAGCTCTTTTACTTCCTCTGCTCCGTACCCTTCTCCACTCTTCTACTCCGTTTTCATTTGTGTGCTTCTTCAACACGGAATTCATTGAATCAGCTCTACTCTCGCTCCCCGAGTCCGACGTATCGCTTAATGCGTATTTGTCGTCCTTGGCTTGCGACTCAGTCCTCCTCTTAACATCGTCCTTATTACAATTAGTTAATGAGTTGTTCATCTTGGCCGTACGACCACCTGCCCGACAAGGCGGGCTCAGCGGTCCAGTATTATATACGGGGAAAGAACCTTCCGCCACAGCAGCGCCCCTTACTGCGGTAAGGCCATAAATACTTCCCGAGATGGCCCGGTATCGGGAAGGCTCCGTTCGAATACAGCCGAATTTATCCCCTGGCTGCAAATCGTCCAATAGGCACGGTCCGCATAACACCCTGGATTAGGGGGTTGGCAGTTCTTGGTCACCGACATCCCGCCGCCCTCCTATGAGGCGAAACGGCGTAGATGTCAGTCCTAAACAGCTCCGCCTCATAGTCGGGCGCTATGGAGTTCGGCTAAGCCCTCACACCAACGACAAGGTGCCTACCCTAGTGAGGGAATCGAGTGGTGTGCCAGTGCTAAAATTTCTAGTGAACATAAAATAAATAAGAAGATAATTACACACAAAGACACGTAATTTTTTTTTTTTCTTTATTGACAACAAAGTTTAAAATTATTACAAGATTTCTCAAAAAAAGGCGAAGTTTTTGCTAGAGAAAATCGCTTATTTCTATTTTACTCTATTTGTTATCAATTGTTATGAGAGGTTACAATGAAAGACAACATTAAGAAAATAATAATAATTAAAATTTAATTAAAACTAGCTTAAAAATTTAATATTATATGAGTATAGTTAAAAATATAGTATAGAAAGTACTTTGTCTCTAGATATTAAAATCAAAATTTGTAAGAAATAGCCGTTTGACCTCGAATTTAAAGCATTGCACATTTCTCGCATTTTTAACTTCAACTGGAAATTTGCTGAAAAGTTTAACACCATAATGTCTTAGTGAATTTGCACATCTTTCCGTTCGAAAAAAACGTGGTTTCATATTTATTCTAACTCTAAGTGTGGGGTTGATCCTTCTGAAATGTCTAAATTATGCTTTATTAAGCTATTTTTAATTTTATAAAATAATAATAAAGTTTGAAGGATTTAAAATGTTTTTTTATTATTTTATTTTGAATTCTTTGTATTTCATTTGTTAGCTCTTCGGAACAACTATTCCAAATTGTATTTAAATAATTAATATGTGACATGACCAAGGCGTTGTAAAGAAGCCACTTGTGTTTTTGTGGAATAAGTTTTGGATTTCTATAAATAGCAAAATTTAGTGGTATTAATTTTAACATTTTCAATTTGTTTATATGTTCTCGCCAGTTTAAATTGGCATCAAACCAAATTCCGAGGTACTTCAAATTGTCGACTCTCGAAATAAAGCTGCCCTCCAGATAAATTCCCTTCAAACCAATCAAACTGGGTATATTTTCATAATCGCTGAATCTGGCGTTCAGATTTAACATTTTCAATTGAGCTTTTTGTATCTTTGATTTGGACAAATTGTTTTCTATTAGTTAAAAAGCTATCGAAGAGGTTAATAGCACTGCCATTAATTCCCAACTCCTTAAGCTTTTGGACCATAATATAGATATTTACTGAGTCAAACGCTTTGCTGAGATCTTTTGAGAGCATTGCAACATATTTTTCCGTATCTAAGTTTTCGTATAAGAATTCTGTGCAATTGATACTGGCAGATAATGTGCTCGAGTTTTCGGTAGATCCATAGCGGAATGATACAAGGTGGCAGAATGGTGACATACCTACAAACATAAATAAAAAATTCATGTACTTTGTTTTTGTAAATTCGTTGGACAAATGTCAAAATCGTACTGCACCGGAAGTTGATGTATCAAATCAAATAAAAAAAGTTTATAATCAGCTGTTCCATGCTGCCACCTTGTATCGTTGCGCCATGGGTAGATCCAAACTGATTATCGCTTATTATATTGTTAATTTTAATAAAATGTTTGGGTCGGTTCAGCAAAATGCTTTCGAAAACCTTATCGATTGCACTCAATTTTGTCATTGGCCTGTAGTCTGAGCAAACCTCCTTGCTTCCAGATTTGTGAATGGGAACTACAGACCCGATTTTCAATTCATATGGATACTGACCACTCTCGAAGCACTGATTTATAAAATCCGACAAGGGACCAGATAACACGTCTTTATATTTCTGTAAAAATTTTGTTGAAATTCCATCGGGCCCGTTGGCCGACCTTGGGTTAAGGCTGCAAATTGCACGGCTTACTTCCTCGGTATTGCAGTGACTCATATCAAAAGGATGAGGTATTTTAGCCTCGGGCTCTGAGGAGTACTCAAAGTTTTCCGGAGTGTTTGTAATGTTTATAAAATAGTTATTAAAAGTATCGGCTATTTCAGAATGTTTTGTTAAGACTTTATCATTGTATTCTATTTGTGATATTTCCAGAGACGATGCATTCTTTTGCCCATATATAATCAGATTAAGAACTCTCCATGTTTTAGCACTAGATTCGATATTTTGTTCTATCTGGCTTCCATAAAACTCTTTTCTTGCTCTGTTTAATTTATTCCGCGTTTACCAACAACACGCAAGTACACACCGATCTGCATATTTACATATCCACTGTAACACGCACACATCAACACATAATTAAGGTAACATATTTTCAAAAGAGTAGCGGCAGCAGCGCGGTCATCCTAAGGTGACTGAGCAAAAGCGGTCAGTTGTTATAAAACTTATGTACGTTCTAGTACATGGAAGGCCAATGACCTCAAATCGTCAATTAAACCACCACAAAACCATCAGATTCAGCACTGACTAAGGGCACGCTCTCATATTCTTGGCAGCACAAGCTGTGAGATCAGCACAACATACATTTGCAACTATATACACCACTCTTATTCAGCGAAAAACAGGGTGATTGAAAACGAATGACCGGCACTATTTATTTATTTATTTATTAGTCTACACATTAACAATTAATCAGACTAAATATAGTACGGATTGCAGATAAATTACAGAAGCATACAAATTGAACAAAATTATATTATAAAATATGTATATACACTATTAAATCAGTGGTCGGGATGAACCAAGATGCCGAGCAACGGGAATTGATTATTAGTGCTGTCGGAATGGACGTGATTTCGAGCAGCTTATGTATATTTGACACGTAACAAGTAGGGCTGCGATGTGTGGGAGGTTGGAAAGGACGTTATTCCAAGCCACCCGCCCAAAGTTACTGGAGCTGGTGATAAGAGTGGTAGGTTGGAAAGGACGTGATTCCAAGCCACCCACCCAAATCATTGCGTATTTAGGGTAGTCAGCAGATATTGTTTTATTACGTAGAGTGAGTCACACGCAGGCATGCTTAACCAACGAACCGATATCATTTCGTTATGATGATTAATGTTAATAAAGGAAACAAAGTCATTTCGTTTCGTTTATTAACGTTAAGAACGTCAAATTAACGAAATGACAAAGTCATTTCGTTTCGTTTATTAACGTTAAGAACGTCAAATTAACGAAATGATTTTGTTTCGTTTTCTGCCATATCAAAACGAAATCAAATCGTTTACGTTGATTATTAATTTCAAACTATGCTGGCAAAGCTGATTGATGGCGGAGTCATTAAAGGTGAAAGCATTAGCCAAGCTGATTGCAACTTTTCTCATGAATTTTGACATTACGAACATTTCTCAGAGTATTTTTGACATTACCACCAACAAATTACATGAAGTTTGTGTGTATGTCCGCTCGCTGTTACCACCTTACGGCTTCACCATGGCTATAGCATTACCAGCACAATTCAGACATAAAGTATCACGTTTTTGTTAACGTTTTTAACGTTAGCGAAAGCTTTTCGTGTCGGTTAAAAACGAGATACAATTTATCTTGATAATTTCTTTATCGATAATATTTCGAAGTGTTTCAACGGAAACGGTGGAAATTTTTTGATAAACGATTAGCTTAACGTTAAGGCTCATTCCTGGTCACACGTATCAATGTTTTTGCAGTGCTTATTGAAGTCAGTGCACAGACAACGAAGAGGTTCGTGCATGTCAAAATACGATCTGCATGTGCTTATACGAAGCGGTTGAAAATATCTAGATGGTCGAAAGGGAACATTAAATAAAATTACACCGAGCATAAAAGGGCTATTTACCATCCCTCTAATAAGTTTTACTACAAATAACACACCTACCATCTCCCTACGACTCCGTAACGTAGGGAGCTGAATAAGTTTTAAACGGCAGGAGTAGGGAGGAAGATTCCTTGAGGGTAAGTCCCTTAGCGCAAAAATCAGGAATTGCTTTTGAACCGAGATTATCGAAGCGTATTCTAATAATGGCCGCACCAAAGATATAAAGAGAGTTTTAGTAATATATGGATCATCGAATTCTTTAGACTATCGTTTGACGAACGCCAAAGTCCCTTTGGCTCTGTTCACGCAACCTTCTATGTGCGATTTAAAGTCGAGATTAGGGTCCATCGTAACCCCAAGGTCTACAAAACTAATGACTTGGTTAATTGTATAATCATCAATCATATACTCGTAGGATTGGTATGATTTCCTTGTAAAGCACATGAACTTGCACTTGGGCAGTTTCAGTGACATTATATTTACACTACACCATACGACTAGGCTATTCAGATCCGATTTTAGATTTGATCTATCCACAGGTGAGCGAATAGGCATAAGAAGTTTGACATCATCAGCGTATATTAGCGGCTTGCAGTAGAAAGATAGAAACAAAGGCGGGAAGCCAAAACGATCGAGTTTGAACAGAAGAAGTGAATGGGAAACTTTATCAAAAGCTCTACTAAAATCAGTATAAAAACCATCAATTTCGCTATTAACATTAAATCCGTTCTGTACATGAGTTGTGAACTCAAACAAGTTAGTCACGGTAGATTTGCTCCAGCAAAAGCCATGTTCAGACTAGTCAATGATTGAGGATACCCTATTGTAACGAATTTACTTGCAAATCCTCTTATTTGCAATCCTCTGCTAAGTTCGAATCACTAAACTGTTGAATAAATAACTCCAATTTGTAATAATGCAAAATGGCCTTTATTAAAGTACTTCACAATAACACTCAAACTGTGCAACGAATAGCTTGCTTAATAACCACACTGATTGATAACTCAATGAAACTCTACTATTCAAAATAATACTGCTATTGCTCGCTAGATATCGTCTTAATCGAAACTGCTTGATAACTCAAATCAAACTGAATTCCAGCGCCACTACAATTGTCGCCTTTTATACTCTTTGATTTCAACCTTCGCATCTTCTAGAATCTACTAGTCCAGCAGCTCTCAAACTTTTCAGCTGTAACTACAATTGCACAATTTTATACATCTTCTAGGCGCTTCTAGAATCTACTAGTCCAGTAGCTCTCAAACTTCTCAGCTGTAACTATAATTGCACAATTTTATAGTTTTTCTCATTGCATACTTATTGGAGTATCTCAGATATATGCATGTGTTAGTGCATTGACTCTCCGCTGCTCGTATACGTACATGGTACATATATATAGCCGCAGTTATTGTTTCGTTTATGTAGATACATAATGATTGAATTATTGATGTGAATGTTTGTAGTTTACAGTCTCTCGCGAACACATAGGCGTATAAGTAAATGCATCTGTGTGTGACATCTCTCGGCTGCCTTATATATGTTTATACATGATTTGATTATTGACGTAAATATCGCTTAGCATGGCCTTAGCATCGCTTTAGTGACGGTATAGCTTAGTGATGCTAATATCCGTGAAACTATGATCTAGTTGCTTTGTGACGATCGATTCAAAGAGTATGGGTATAGCACTAAGCTTTGCTATTCCTCGGTAATTTGAAACAAATGACCTATTCCGATTTTTGTAAAGTGGTATTATAAAAGACTCTTTCCACTTTCTGGGAAATATCCCTTGCTTTAGGGATGCGTTAAAAAGACGTGTAATAGGTTTATACAGGAATTCAGCACACGTTTTTAGCACAAAAGATGCAATTTCATCAGGTCCGCTAGGAAATTTTTAAGCCTTCCAGATGTCTAAGTACGTTTTCCCTATGAATATACGGAACAAATGCTGAATTAAGCGAGGACAGTTTGAATGGATAGTTCAATGGCGGGGAGTCATAGGCAGTGGAGTAATTAGATTTAAAGAAGGTGGCAAACATATTGGCAATTTCATTGTCATCATTAGAACTTAGATCGTTAAACTTCATTACGGTTGGAAACCTCTTGATTTTTCTTTTCGAGTTGATGAACGAATAAAACGACTTTGGATTGGAGGAAATTTTATGCTTAATCTGTTTTAAGTAATCCGCATAACATCTTCTCTGTAGCCTATTGTACCTGTAGTGTAGAATAGAGTATGCCCCTAGTCACTTCTTGATCCGGATAATTTGAATCTCTTAAAAGAACGCGTTTTTCGATTTTTAAGATATTGAGTTCTTTAGAGCTCCAAGCAGAAGTTGGAGTTGCTGAAGAGGTGTTATATATAGGTACGCATTTGTGAAATATCGCATACAAAGCTTTGTTAAAGTGTGTACAACTCCATTCGACATCACCATCGTAGGCGGGCCAAGAAATTTTGGAAACCTCCTCAATAAGCACAGATTAGCCTTCCTGCAAAGAAACCGGCCAGAAGACACATTCCTAATAGTTCTGCGCTCCGGTGCATGGAGATAATCCAAGTATAAAGCCAAAGCCGGATGGTATACATCTTCGGGCAGAACTATTGGATCACATCCACTCACTGAACAATTCGACGAGTCATCTGAAAAAATTAAGTCTAAGCATTTACCAAATTTATTATGAATCCTATTCAGTTGATAGAGGCCAATATCTGTAAAGGCATTTAGAAATTCGTAGAATATATCGCGAGTTGATGTGGGAACTAACAAACCCCCAATAAGATTCCAAGACACACAAGGCAAATTAAAATCACCAGCCACGATGACAGAGTCAACAGACCTAGGCAAAGAAAATACCAACCTCACCAGGGAAGCATGTTTTATATATATAGAAATATCTGACTGGGGCGGAATATATAATGCTAAAAAATATTTGTAAATACAAGAGAGTTTTACTCTCACGCAAAGGAACTCAACATCATTAGAGTCTGCGAAATACATTTCCTCCGCAGAGAACCTGGTATGCAAGGCAATCAACACGCCACCACCAACTCTGTTTAGACAATCTTTCCTAAATATTTCATAAGAATCCGATAGTTTCAGAATTAAACACCGATGGTTTCAGCCATCTCTCAGTAAGAATCAGAACTTCGTAACTGAAGTCATAACTTTGTACGAAAAGATCCACTAATTTAGTATTAAGACCCCTAACATTCTGATAATAATTACAGAGAGTGGTATTGTCTGACAAATCTAGAGGCAATTGCTCGTTAAGAAAATTGTTTAGGGAATTAGTTAAGTCTACGACACTAAAGGATTTTCTGCGGGCTTCGGAAAAAAACGGAAGGGTTTAATAATTACGTTGGTAGGCCACAGCGCAGCGTTAAAAGGTTTGCTGTAGTCAGATGCAAACACACGAATTTTAAATGAGACTCGCACCAGAGAGTTTACATCGACATATCTCTTAGTCAACTTGAAGCAAGTTAATTGGAAGGAAGCAATGCCAAAGTGAAAAGTAATGTATTTAGCAATACTCTCTTCAGTAACTGACGGCCTAAAATGTGAGACATGGATCCACTCTTATTTCACAAACACATCCAAATCAGCATTGTCTTAATGCCACTAACAAAAGCACGTGAACTACGATTTAACTCTTTTCCTGCATTCGTTACTTGTTTGTGTTCGTTACTTGTTTGTGTATTTTTCGACGGCTCAGCTGCGTCAGAAACGATATAATATAGAGACATGCATAGACGAAAAATCGTGTGAGGCAAGCTTCACAAAATTCTAGTAGGTCACGTTCACCACTTACCACAGCAGAATTTGTTAAACTACCACTGTCTGTATTTGTTATTTAACAATTATTTGTACACTTTTTATTCATCTAATGTGTTCAGAATTCACATTTTTACTCTCTACAACTCCAATCAGTGTATTTCTGTGCTTAAATTATGTTAAAAATTGTGTTAAAGTTTTTGGTGTGGTGAAAGTGACCTACTAGAATTTTGTTACGCTCCGCTGCTTTCCACCGAAGTTCGCGCATGCAATATCTTTATATTCAAAATTTTTGGCTGCGTTGTTAGCAACGCTAGCAGCGACATGAGCAAAAGAATGGCAGAGCACGATCACAGTATTAGTTGTCGTAATGTTAGCAACAACTGTGGAATTAGAGTTGATAACATTACCACGACTAACTTTGACTGTAGATTGCGCAGCTGCAATTGATTCTAATTTATTTGCTGATTTTGCAATATTATTATTTTTTTCGGGGGGTGTAGATTTATTTTTTATTATTTTAAGTTGGCGGTGTAAATGTAGACGTTGTGTTAGATTTATGTGAGGATATAGCAGGCGACGTTTTATGTGTAGATGGTGTAGAGGCGTTTGAGAGACACTTTTTTGTTGTAGTATTGTTAGACAGCGTATTTGACGATTGCATTTGTTTATTTGCTGCAGATGTTAATGTTGTCGTAGATATAGATGTTGGAAGTGCATTAACAATAGAAGTAGAAGTGGAAGACGGAGAAGATAAAGTTGAAGCAATACCAATGTTGGCAGAGAGAGACGATGAATTTGCTTGAGTGCCAGAGGTATGCGGGTTGGTCGGCGTACATTCAAAAGGAGATTGAGAGAATTCTGTGCCTTGGGGGGTAGCGGGAAAATCCATAAGATTGTTTGACAAAGTGCGAACAACGTTAAATATCGCTGCAATCAGTGCACATCTGCCCGACGAGGTTCTGTGCATCGAGATGCTTTCTCAGCAGTTCAACCACCGCAGCAACAACTTTCATCAAGATCGCAGCAACAGTGTAAGTCTAAAGCAATACAATCAGACATAACAAATGCGCAAATACCTCCTGAGCAACAGCAACAACAAAATAAATCAACAAACAACAATAAAAAACCGAACAGCAATGACAATGCAGGTGCGGAAACCGAAAAGTCTGTGAGCTGCGAAGAGAATGGATGAAATGTAACTCCTCAGCTGTTATACAAAGAAATTATGAGCCTAAAGGCAATCAATATTGAGTATTAAAATTGAAGGTTGCTAAGCTTGAATGTCAGGTGAATTTCAATGCACAATAACACCTGGAAAATTATATAGGGATAGTTGATGTACCTAATGCAGGGCGAGTAACTTAGACGAATGTCTCGAGTGTATTTTTACGAATTCACTAGGCTTATCAGTACCAACCCAACAAATTGAGCGAAGCTACATCAAGAAATGAAAACCGATCATTGCTTCCTCTGCCCCGCACACCGCTATATGTGTAAGTTTCACCGCACATCATATCAAAGCGAGTATAATGCGCGCGAAGACGTTAGCAAAGAAAAAGCTCATGTCTGGCAGAAAATTTACACTAATGATAGCCTTAGTTATTATAATAGAGCTCTGTACGCTGCTGCCTATTCAATTAAGAAAGAGAAGCATTACAAATATCTGTGGGTTACAAACTCAAAAATAATATTAAGAAAGGCAGACAAAAGTGATGTTGTTGTTGTGAGATATTTTGATGATTTGTCTGGGTTACCATACTAGTTTTTTCTGTATGATTTTTTATATTCTTTTTTAAGATTTAAGTAATGAATTTGTTGCTCCCTCCAATACTTTTGTTGACAGTATCGATCTTCTAACTTCATATAATAATTGCCTTTACATTGTCCATCAACACATTCGAAGTCTACGAGAAAACTTTGATTCCTTAATATGTAATTTAGAAGCATTTCCAACTTTTCCTGATCTAATTTTTGTATCGGAAATATGGATTTATTCCCATGAGAGTGAATTTTTCTGTATACCCAATTTTAATTTTTGTGCAAGTAGTAATGATGAATACTCAGCAGGTGGTGTTGGAGTTTTTGTACGAGACATATTTGATTGCAACATAGAGAGGTTTAATCTGCGAAGTGCAGATGTTGTAAAGGTTCTTCTAAAAAATAATAATAAGAAGTTGACCATAATGTGCGTTTACAGACGACACGCTGAATCTAGTCAGAGTTTTCTGCAAGGATTTTCTAACTTTTTAATTGATGAGAGATCAAGCAATACAGTCTTATTAGGTGACCTAAATCTGGATATACTTCAGTCAAATACAATATTCGTAAAGTATCTAACCGTTATGGCTAGTCATATTTTTTTTTTATCTCAACGGACCAACGAGAATTTCTTCAGGAACCTGTTTGGATCATGTTTTTTTGTAGATTTATTAGCATGTGTACTTCCAGGGGTCTAAACTTGGACCTTCAAATCACTGATAATACCATGACCGGGATTAAAACAGAAAACTTATACCAGAGAATTAAGCAATCAAAAAACTAGGTACTATACATAACACAAATTATGCGTTGCTGAACGACAGGCTTCGTCACGAATTTTGGGTTAGGTTGTATACGGAGCCTGATATCTCAGCGTACTCGCTGATTATAGGTATATTGCAATTTCATATAAGATGTGCAAGCTACACTTGTGCCCCGCGAAGGCACAAAATCAAACTAAAACCCTGGATTACCTTGGATTTAGTTAAAAAATTAAACTTAAAAATAAGTTAGACAGTAAAAGTCGTAAGCATCCATTCAATCGGGAACTCGCTCTTGTTTGGCAAATTATGCAAACATTTAAGGAAAGATATCGCCCTACAGCGTGATAACTATTTCCGCAATAGATTCGTGATTGCCAAGGGAACTCGAAAAAAGAATGGAAACTTATTTATAGGGATGTCAATAAGAAATGCGCAAGTGATCAGCAAGTAATTTGTTTAAACGAGTTTGGCAAAACTATTTCAGATCCGTCCGGCGTTTCCACTGTACTTAATAAGTTGTTTGTATCAGTAGGGCAGTCTCATCCACATGCAAGTTTATTATGTCGAGTAATGACGTATCTAGTTCCAGAAATAGTTTTTTGTTTGAACCCTTCACAGGTTTAGAGATTGTAACAATTATTAAAAATCTAAACAATTCAGGTTCGTGTGGTTTTGATGCGATATCAAATAAGAACACTGCCCTTAATTTAATAGACATTTTGAAATACCTTTTTAATACTAGTGTTTAATACAAGGGTTTATAGTTTGTCGCTCTGGGGGTAATTCTGGGACTCTATGGGATAAATGTGGCAACCGCGCAGTTAACTTAGGTTTCGAGCGTAGCTGTGTCACATTTAAATAAAAAGGCGGATTGGTTGACTTGACCTATGACGGTAATTCAATGGGCGCTGTTTCACGCCCATGCCGTTAACCCTGGCGGGGCAACACCAACCACACACTAACCATATTTAAAATAAAATTACAAATATTTTCCGCCTTTCAAAACACCTGCGTAATTGGGTTTATTGATAGACATCTTGATTACATTTTTTATATAAAAATTAACATTTTTGAAATATACCGCTACGAATTTATTTGTACGAAAAGATAGATTTCTGATTAATTTTTGTTAATAAATTTTTAGTTTAAAAAATACAGTTTGGTTTTTCTATTCCAATTTAATTATTACAATCCGTTATAATTAAGTTTTGCTAAGCGGTTATCTTTAATTGAATGCGCTTGTTGAACTTTCCATTTAACAACAAATTGTTGACCTTGCCGTGCGCGGACGTGTTTTTGATCGCTCTTTGAATTGTTATTCTTTTTACTTTGTAAACAAGTTTTATCATTTATAAATATTTATTCATATAATAGAAAACAGTTTATAAGTTTAATTTGGTATTAAATCTTTACACAGTGCAATATACATAGTGGCTTTTTGTGCAATTTAAACATTCAGTCTGTGTGTTCATATATCATAGATTTTCACAAACATTTGTGTAACTGCATACCTTTTTGTTGGTAGCTGCTATTAGCAAGTCATTGTGTGCCCTTTTTGCTTTGTGTTGTGTTCGCTGTCTTGCGATTTGCATCCAGTGCTCCAAAATAACTCTCGCCCCTAATTTTTGAACAGCTGTTCAATTTATCCTATACTCATAGTTTCTTTTGCCTATTTTTCTTTTGGGTTTGTTTAACTTTGCAATTATGTTGGATTGCTGTGTCAAGAAGTGCACCAATCCAAAGAAAATTTCCCGTGGTGATACTTATGTTTGTTGTTGGCTCTGTGATAATATGGCTCATGTTATCTGTGCCGGTTTCTCTCACATAGGTGGTCGGGTGGTTGACCTAATATCCAGCAAAATTGGACTGAACTGGACATGTCATGATTGTCGTTCCGTAGAAAATGACATGCGAGCTTTTATGAGGCAAACTCAGAAAGAGTTCAACAACATTTTTATTGGGTTTCGTGACCTTAACGAAAGATTCAAAACGATGGAGGCTCACTTTAAAAAATTGAAAGTGATATCTGAATCCCCAAAACGTAAGAAATGTATGCCCAACAATTACTCCAACTTGTCTTCGAGTCAGGGGCAAAGCTGTCCTCCTACGAATGTCCCTTCAACCGCGTTGACTGATACGAACAGGCTTACCAAAGACGTTATGAACAATGCAGCTCAGGAATCTCCACAAGGTTGTGTCGAGACTTCCAGTGAGACGATCTCTGGCAAATTAAACGATGCACGAACTAATAGTGGTACCTTTGCGGCTGTTTGTTCTACGTCACCAATGTTGATTTCGCTGGACTCCCCAATTCATCCTACACCTCCACCGGTATTTTTAGCTCCAACAATAACAGTTACCGATACTGGGGTTGTTGCTAACGATACAAGTGTACCTGAAAAAAATAGTACGGGCTCGATAACCAATGCTATAACGGCCGCACCTTCCCAGCTCTCTGGTGCGCTATCCGCTACTCCTTTGCAGGTGACTGCCATGCCACCTCGTAGGGCTGTATTTGTGTCCCGATTACACGCCTCGCTTACCGAAAATGACATTGCTCATTACATTTGCTCTAAACTTGGTGTTGCACCCACTAGTAACATCAATGTGTATAAATTTAACTTTAAATATGAGAGAGACATCTCCTCATTTAAAATATCCCTTTCAGATGAATATTTCAATAAGGTACTTGATTCCTCTTTTTGGCCCAAGCATACTGTGGTTCACTTGTTCACGAGAAAGGCGAGGGCCGAACCTGTTTTATTACAGCCAAAAAACGGTATGACGAACACAGTAATAACAATACAAAGGTAATTGCTGATCTGTCCCGTCTTCTCATTAATTACCAAAATGTTCGTGGTTTACGATCAAAACTTGTTCCATTCTTCCTTAATTCTTTCAACTTTTCTGCACAAGTTGTAGCTTTTACGGAGACCTGGCTAAAGCCTGATAATTACAATTCTGAGGTTTTTTCAAATAAATATGCTGTTTATAGGCGTGATCGCATCTCTAGAGCGGGAGGTGTCCTTATTGCTGTTGAATCTAACCTATCGTCTGAGTTGATTTCGCTGGACAATATCTCTCATATCGAATTCATAGCAGTTAGGCTTTCATTCGGTAGCTATAGCGTAATTGTTTGCTGTTCGTATATACCACCTCGTTCGGATATGGATGTTTATGCTAGTCATAGCTCGGCCATCGATGATTTGCATTCGCAGTTGGGAGATAACGATCGACTTGTTGTTGGTGACTTTAACTTGCAACAGTTAGTTGGGTTAATATAAGTGATTCAAACTTTAACTCCCACTGCTCAACATGAGTTTCTCAATTGCTTGTTAGACTCATCTCTTTTACAGATTAACAATGTTGCAAATAGTGGAAATAAAATGCTGGATTTAGTATTTGTGGATGGCTCGGTGGGTACTGCCCTTACGCGAATACCACCTTTATCCCTTCCAGAAGACCCTCTTCACCCTACGCTAGAGATATCACTTGATATCAGCCTACCCCGTAGGATTCAAGTACAGTCTCGTCCCCGATCTAAACGCTTCTACAAAGCGAATTTAATTATGCTCAATGATCTGTTGGCTTCCCATGATTGGTCGGATCTCTATGATTGCACTGATGTCGATTCGGCTATCTCTATATTTTACAGTACGCTTGATGGCTTCTTTGATACCTGCATTCCTACTCGCTATACCCTATGTTCGAATAAGCCCCCTTGGTTTTCAAGGCAACTTATCAGACTTAATAACATTAAATCTAGGCTTTATAAGAGGTTCAAGAAATCTGGAGCATCTGCAGACCTCTCTAAATATCTAATAGCTCGTTCTAAATTTCACCGTCTTAATCAGCTTTGTTATAAAAATTACTTGAGTTGTTGTAAAGCCCAATTTTTTAGAAATCCAAAAAAGTTTTACAGTTTCGTAAATTCAAAGCGGAAAACTTCTGGGTATCCTTCCTCATTAACCTTTGGAGGTAAAAAAGCTTGCACTGATGACGACGTTGCTGAACTATTTTCTGAGTTCTTTAAGTCCACGTCTTCATCCAGTGGTTTTCATTCCGGTCAATATCCCTATCACTTAGATAGCTCAAATTACATTAGGAATCCTGCTATTGATGGTAATATTGTTCTTCAGAGTCTTCAATCTTTGAAGCCCACCTTTTCTCCGGGACCGGACGGTGTTCCTAGTTGCGTGCTTAGGTACTGCGCCGAAAACATGTATGAGCCTATTTTGAAATTATTTGAGCTATCTCTGGGATCTGTGTCATTCCCGGCACTTTGGAAACAGTCTTTTATTATACCCCTGCATAAAAAAGGTAGTAGGTCAAAAGTTGAAAACTACAGGGGTATTGCTAAACTTTCAGTCATTCCTAAAGTCTTTGAACAGATTGTCACCAGTCAACTGCAATATCAGTGTTCTAGTCTTTTATCTGCATGCCAACACGGTTTTATTCGTCAAAGGTCAACCACTACAAATTTTCTTGTATTCACCTCTATAGTTATGGAAGGATTTTTAGCGAACAAGCAAACGGATGTCATCTACACGGACTTCAGCAAAGCATTTGATACCGTCAACCATGAGTTGCTTATTCATAAGCTTGATTTACTGGGCTTTCCGTTTCACCTATTAATGTGGCTGAAAAGCTATCTTTCTAACCGGACCCAAAAAGTCCTGTTCAAGTGCAATCTGTCGGAATCGTTCGGAGTTTCCTCCGGCGTACCCCAGGGAAGTCATCTAGGCCCTTTGCTCTTTGCCCTTTTCATTAATGACTTGCCACAGACAATATTATATTCCCATACTATAATGTATGCGGATGATGTAAAACTTTGCTACACTTACTGTCCTACCGATTTGAGTTCCTTGGATCTTCTTCAGGCCGACTTGGACTCGTTCCAATGTTGGTGCACAACAAATTTAGCTTTAAATTGCTCTAAATGTAAGCATATGACATTTCACCGAGTGAAGCCAGCGTTGAAATCTTATGTAATAGATGGTACGCCTTTGGAGCATATATCTATTGCAAATGATCTAGGTGTCCTTTTTGATCCGAAATTGAATTTTAACATGCATATTTCATCTATAGCCAACAAAGCTTTGGGTTTACTTGGATTTGTTAAAAGATGGGCTAAAGAGTTCGATGATCCGTACCTCACTAAGGTTCTTTACACATCGCTGGTTCGTCCAATACTCGAGTATTGCTCATGCGTTTGGTCCCCTGTTTCTCGAAAGCATATAAAGCGTCTTGAGTCAGTTCAAAAGCAATTTTTGATATTTGCATTGCGCGGCCTTAATTGGGACTCAAGTCTCCACCTTCCTCCATACAGAAGTAGACTTCTTCTTATTAACTTACCCACTCTGGAAAATCGGAGAATATTACTGGGGGTATTGTCCATCCATAAGCTCATTATTGGAGAAATTGATTCCGCGGACCTCCTCAGCCGCTTCTCTTTTGCGGTTCCCCCTAGAGTATCCAGACACTACGTTCCTTTCTATTTACCCCTTTGTCGACGAAACTTTGCTAAAAATAATCCTCTTCTTATCTGGTGCGCGCACTACAATGACTTGTATAGCTGCATCAGTCTTGAATGTACTTTTGCTACTATACGTACGTAATGCAATACTTGCCTATCTAATTTAAGAGATACAAGCTAATTTAATTTGCCGGCATTTTATTCCTTCGATAAAAAACAGGAACTATTTCGCTTAAGGATGGAGGAACATTTATCAACATGTATCATTAAGAAGGAACAAGACAGTACTGTGTTGATTGGAATCTGGTGCATTCCAACAACGTAAAAAACATGCTTTTTCATGAGTCACTGACCGGAATCGTATGCATTCCGGCAGTATAATCTTATGGGTCAGGCATCGAGCTGATTGGAATCCGGTGCATTCCAACAACACAGGTCATGTTACTTTTTTATGCCTTGTGATGGCGTATCCTCATTACACTACTCTTAGCACTGCCGGATTCCCATGACATGCTGATTGGAATCTTGTTGCATTCCAACAGGGAGATTGGAATCCACTGCATTCCGATATCATGCTGAGCGGAATCTGATGCATTCCGCCAGTATAAGATTTCGGCATAAGATCTAATTTCTACCCATATTTCTTATTATTATTATATTTCGAAATTAAATAATAATGTTCATTAATATTTCTTTGTTTGTAATATAACATTGTTGAAATCTCGATATATCTTAAATTTTATCTTTTAAGTTGTATATTTATATATCTTTTATATTATGCAGTCGACCATAGTTTGTCGTCGACTTTAAATAATAAATAAATAAATAAATAAATAAATAAATATAGGGATCATTTTCATATTACATCTGCTATATTCTATTCCGCGTTGATAAGAAATTTAAGCAAATACTTATACTAGTGAATTTCACATTTTTTTTGGTTTATTGGTTTAGCTATTTTAAAAATTGGGTTACGTAATTTAACCCTCTCATGCCCGAATTAAAATGGGCGGGGCTAAAATTTTTTTGAGTAGATATGTAGGATTGGGTTGACATCGATATTAACTGTTCGAAATTTCAAGGTCCTAGGTGTCCTGGTTCAAGAGATACAGAATGTTTCGTATATGCAACATTGGGCAATGGTGATATATATTTAAAAACAAGTTTGTTTCTTTTACAAATGCCGTTTATTTATGTTTTATGTATTATAAGACACGAAACAGGTTTTTTTGGGGATTGGAACACAAGTGCACATTACATTTGCTGCATTACAACTTGGAAACCCAGTGGTGCATACTCTACATCTGCCTCTTGTCCCCATTCCGGCCAATGATTATCGCCATCAAGTCGTAGTGATTTGGTGGGTCTTCAACATAAGCTATTTTATAGGGATTTGACTCAGAGGTGGTGATGATGGAGCTGATGATGCTGGGGAAGATGGTGCAGTTCCTGAAATCATTGTCAAAAGGAGTGATGATGGACGACCTCTCTTTTTGGCGACAGCTGATTCGCCGTCTGTATGTGCAATGTCTCTGCGGTACAACAACCAACTGTTTACTAAACTCGAATTTATGCACCAGTATACTATGCGCATGTACCATTTATTTGAGCGGTGGTTGATTTTGTACAATTCAAGCAGCATGTCTGCAAGATCAACCCCTCCCATGTGTTTGTTGTAACATTGAACTATACCTGGATGAGGTATAGTTATAAATTTCTGCTCTTTGCGGCACCATCTGTTGCATTCAGTCATGGGATTCTTACCTACATAATTTGATACCAGTTGTACGCTCTTATTATCATACCAACGGCAAGCAATCAAGTTGTGCGTTGCTTCATATTTGAAATCACTTGATACACGTCCTCGCTTTTGAAGGATTTTCTCACAGCTTAGATCACAATTTTTCAATCGGTTGCTTCGAATTGTACCAATGGCCAGTATGCCTTTTTCTTTTAGAGCACACATTAAGCTTATTTAAGAAAACCAATTGTCAAAAAACAGTTTGAAATTTTGGTTTACTGGCATATTGGATGATAAAAATAGCACGATATCTGATGATATTCCCAGGCCATAAGTCTTGCACGTTCCTTCTCCAATGTACAGACCAAAATCATATATAATCCCGGACACACCAGCTCTCGTAAACATTTTGAAACCCCACTTGTGGGGCTTCAATGGCAGATACTGCTTCAAACTTTGTTGACCTAAAAAAGAATTTTATTCAGAAAAGTATTACATATTTTCACAAATAATAAGTTACCTTTATATGCAATCATTTGCTCATCTATACTTTGGTATTCTTCCTGTGAAATATCATTGAATTGTATTTTTTATTATGTCCAACATAGGCCGAACTTTGTGCAACTTGTTGTAGTTAGGCGTTCCTTTCTGAGGCTGTTTAAAATTATCATTCAAATGGAAAAATTGTTTTATTTTCTCAAATCTGTTTCTTGCCAATGTATTTCCAACGACCGCTATTTTGAAATTGGACGCCCACGCCATTCGATAGGTTGGTATTTTCACAACAGCAAGGTAAAGAAGTATGCCAATAAACATTTTCATTTCAGGCACAGTGCATTTCAATTGTATTACCTTTCATTGCATGGCATATAAAATCGTTTCCTCACATATTTTTAGCCACAGTTCATCCGTAAAAGTACTAAAATATTCTATGGGGCTTTTCACCGCATTGCTGCATAATTTACTTTTCCAGGTGGTCTCACATTCCATGAACTCAGCACTACTCCACTTCAAACTATTGAAATCAATTTTTTCCATTACCTCATGTGCAACGATTTCATTTTCATTCAAATCTTCAACATCTTTGCTGCCAATAATTTGGTCAATCAAACCAACCTCCACATTTTCAGCTCTGTTATATAAATTTTTCAATGTTTCCTCTATAATTTCCTCCATATTTTGATCTTCTTCAATTTCATCGTCAGCCGAATCATCCCAATCTAAGTTGGCAATTCTTTCAAACTCAGCTTGAGTCAGACCTTTTGCGCGCATCTTAGAAAGTGTATACTGAAATAAATTATATTTTTCGAAAATTACCACAATAGACCAATGTTGCATATACGCAACACGAAAATAACAAAATTATTACAGACAAACTAAATAATATTTTCACGTAGGGTTTTTTTCGAAATACTCTCTTACCTTTCTGCATTTATGTAATAATGTTGGCTTCAGGATGAAATAATTATTTTTATAATTTTTCCCACTTTTTTAGAACACCGTGTTTTCGCAAAATCAATTTTTCAACTTTCGCTCACAAATATAGCTACCGATTGAAAGCATGTACAGCTGACTACCAAATAACTTGCTGTTTGCTTTCTCAACACAGTAAGCTATAATTTAAAAGAAAATTCAAAACAATAACTTGAAAATAACGGGAGTTACAGGTTCGGAAACACAATGTTTCGTTTATGCAACATCGGGAATGAGAGGGTTAATTGAACCTTTTTTTGCTTACTATCCCTTGAATTGAAATTTTATTATTTTATTTTAGGGGTTATCACATACAGTATAAGATTAATCTCTTTATAGAACAAAATTACGGTGATTGGATTCTTATTACATTTTTTTATCATAAGTTTTCATTTAACATTTTCATTTTGCTATTGACATACATTTGAATTACTTTTTATTAGACTTATTTTGTTTTGTTGATTTTCCAACAGGGTGGATAAATGATGTATATTGGAACGATTTTCCGTCATCCCTTGACAAATTTGGTTTCGAGACAAACCAGTTTCGGCGTTATGCCATCAACAGTGTCAATTTTCGTTCTGATCTGTTATTGTCGTTTGTTCTGTATTTATAGTTCGTATATATATGAGCAGGTATTGTCAAATTTGATGCTTTTGTATATTTGTTTATGTGTATGTGATGTGTGCTCATTCAGAACGGAGGATGGTTTTTACTGATCGATTTGTGTGGCTGACTGCGGCAGGTAAAAGTCCTTAATTTTAGTAGTTTGACCTTCTTTGTGGGTTTGTTGTTTTGGTGCGTTAATAATTGTTTTGTGTTTATTTGTTGTTGCGTGTTTGTCTGTTGTACCTGATTGATTACTTTGTTTCTTGTAAACAAGTTTTAAAGCCTCGAATATTATGTCAGAAATTAATTCACATAGATATTTTAAAAAATTTTGTTTTTCTAACAAACGAATATCGAAGCGTATCAATCATTGCAAAACGACTATCAGACGATTAGCGTCACAAAAAATTAAAAACTTTTAGTGGGGCGGCTAACTTCACATAGACATTTTAAAAAAATTTCTCTTTCTAACAAACGAATAACTATCAAACGAATATCGAAGCGTATCAATCATTATCAAACGATTAGCGTCATAAAAAATTAAAAATTTTTAGTTGGGAGGAGGGAATGGCTAACTTCACATAGATATTTTAAAAAAATTTCTCTTTCTAGCAAACGAATAACTATCAAACGAATATCGAATCGTATCAATCATTATCAAACGGCTATCAAACGAGTAGCGTTTTAAAAAATTAAAAACTTTTAGTTGGGGGGCTAACTTCACATAAATATTTTTAAAAAATTTCTCTAACAAACCAATAACTATCAAACGAATATCGAATCGTATCAATCATTATCAAACGGCTATCAAACGATTAGCGTTTTAAAAAATTAAAAATTTTTAGTGGGGGGCCAACTGCAGATAGATATTTTAAAAAATTTTGTTTTTCTACAAACGAATATCGAAGCGTATCAATCATTCTATTGAATTTAAACCTATTTTGAATTTAAACGTATATTTATGAATTATTATCCGTCGAAATATGTACTTTATTACATATTTTATACTTTTATATTATATTTGAACTACTCATGAATTACTTATAATACGTATAACCATTATAAGTAACTCATGTTAAACTCAGATTAGCACTTATGGAATTGTAAATGAATGCTTGAACATATTTCGCCCCTCTGGCAACCCCAACCATTGGTTGACAAAACATATGCATATATGTATATACAATGTTTTGACATTTTCATTTTTTTTTTATAATTCGAAATTCTTTAACCATCTCGGTATGACCTTTCGCCATAAATCCATTTTATAAGAAAATTGTGAATTCTCTTGATTTGTAAATTTGGAAAAGCGAATTTATAAAATAAATTTAAAGTCCTGCAACGAAAGCAGTAAAGTTTAGTACTAATTGTGAACTATAATTGTGAGTTTGCCAAAAGCGCTAAGCGGTAGTGCAACTTGCTGTAGCATATGCCCAGCCACAATACCACGATCACTGCTACAACAACAACAACGACCATCCCACCGTTGTGAAACGTTCTCGCCATCAACTTCATTATCGTAATCAACCATCACCAATACGTCATCGCCATCACCGCAGCAGCCGTGTCCATCCGCAGCACCATCCCACTACAAAAAAAAAGGAAGGTAAATTTTGTATTGCCAGCTCCCCTAAACAGTGGTCCTTCGAGCCGGATATGAACCAGCGACACGGATGGACACGGCTGCTTAGGTGATGGCGATGACGTATTGGTGATGGTTGATTGCGATGATGAAGTTGATGGCGGGAACGTTTCACAATGGTGGGATGATCGTTGTTGTTGTTGTAGCAGTGATCGTGGGATTGTGGCTGGACATATACTACAGCAAGTTGCACTACCGCTGAGCGCTTTTGGCAAACTCACAATTATAGTTCACATTTAGTACTAAACTTTACTGCTTTCGTTGCAGAACTTTAAATTTTTTTTATAAATTCACTTTTCCAAATTTACAAATCAAGAGAATTCACAATTTTTTTATAAAATGGATTTATGGCAAAAGGTCACACCGAGATGGTTAAAGAATTTCGAATTATAAGAAAAAATGAAAATGTCAAAACATTGTATATACATATATGCATATGGTTTGTCAACCAATGGTTGGGGTTGCCAGAGGAGCGAAATATGTTCAAGCATTCATTTACAATTCCATAAGTGCTAATCCGAGTTTAACATGAGTTACGTATAATGGTTATACGTATTATAAGTAATTCATAAGTAGTTCAAATATAATATAAAAGTATAAAATATTTAATAAAGTACATATTTCGACGGATAATAATTCATAAATATGCGTTTAAATTCAAAATAGGTTTAAATTCAATATAACCTATGCAATAATACATATTGAAGCGTGTAATAATTAAGAATTGTTTATAAATCCAATGTTCTTAAAATAAAAGGGTTGGCTGTTGGCGACCACGACAGTCGATCAAAATCGTCCCCGCCCTAGGCGCGTTCAGCGGCTAGAGCCTCTTGCAGCTCTTGAAGAGTCCGTAAAGCATCGCGTACGAGGAGGTCTGACACCATTCCCCTAAATGCGGCAGTCTGCAGCCCTTGAGCAGTGCACCGAAAGGTGCGTCGAGTGGCAGTAGATGCTGGCGGTTGTGCGTCGATAGGTGGACGAGAACGAGAGGGAACTGGGCGAGAACGGGGTCGCACAGTGGGCGCAGAGGGTACCGGAGGTGGTGCTACTTGGCGACCACGCCGGGGTGCCTGGTTGTGACGCGGGATGCTCGGGGTTGCATCCCGTCGATGCAGCACAGAGTGATGTCGTAAGCCACAAGTTCGGCAGCGATCATGTGAGCTGCATTCATATGTGGCGTGCGATAGCGCTAAGTAATTTAGGCTGAATTTATGCGCCCTCGCGAGAATCCATCGTTGTGGCGGCTTCAGTTTCTTGAAGACGCTGCAATTGCGAAGAGCGTAGGTTTGTGTACATTCGCGGCATCATCGGTAGTCGGTTTGCAGCTGCGGAATGCGCGCCACCACTGGTGACCGCAAGGAATTTCGGGGTGCCCGTTGCTGATCGCGATCCATGACAATCTCGAAGTAAATGCCTTTTAGGTGAGAGAAATGTTAAGGCAGGGAGTTTCAGTTGGCATTATGTTGCGAAATACGACTATTAGTGACGGTGATGTGGTAAGAGTGGGCAGAGGTGGTTTGAGAGTAGTTACGAATTCTCCGGGTTTGCCCGAGATGGTGGGCTTTCAGTCTGAGGGAGGAAAAAGAGCTTAACAAGTGGTCGTGTGAGGGTGCCGGTTTGCGTACGAACGTCAACAACACGTATATGGCCGTTAGGTCCTGGATGTATTTTTTCAATACGTCCAAGGTGCCATTCAGTCGGGGGAAGTGAGTCGTCGTGAATGCAGACACACTCACCGACCTTGGGTTCGGATTGTGGATTTTTCCACTTCTGCCTTTTCTGGAGATCCTTTAGGTAGTCTTCCTTCCACCTTTTGCTGAATTGATGATGTAAACCTTTTACCCTGTTCCATCAGTTTATAAGAGATAAATCCGCGTGATCCACTTCAGGGATAGCGAGGAGGGGGCCATCTGTGAGAAAGTGGCCAGGGGTCAGCGCGGCAAACTCGGTGGGATCTTGGGATAAGGGTGAGATAGGACGAAAGTTCAACACGGCTTCTATTCTTATCAAGAGGGTGGTAAATTCTTCAAATGTGAACTTGTGGGCTTCTGCAGTCCTTTTGAAGTGCAGTTTGAAACTCTTCACTGCAGACTCCCACAAGCCGCCCATGTGGGGAGCTCCGGGCGGAATGAATTTCCAATTGATTCCCTGGGGAGAGTATTTTGCGATTACTTCTTGAGAGGCAGCTTTCATGAAGTCAACGAACTCCTTTTCGGTCGCTCTTTTAGCTCCAATGAACGTTTTGCCGTTTTCACTCATCATTGTGGCAGGATATCCACGACGTCCCACGAAGCGAGCAAATGCTGCGAGAAAGGCATTGGTTGTTAAGTCCGAGCACAGCTCAAGATGGATAGCTTTTGTCATAAAACAGACAAAAACGGCCACGTAGCCTTTCAGTAAGGTGCGAGACCTTAGCAAGGAGGCTTTTATTTGAAAAGGCCCCGCAAAGTCGACACCGGTAGTGGTAAAAGGCAGAGCGTATGCGCATCGTTCCGGGCGCAAAGCCGCCATGATTTGCGATCGCATTTGCTGCTTGTGGAGGGAACAAGGTTTGCACTGATGTATGCATCTCTTTATGAGGGGTTTGAGTCGTGGAATATAGAGATCCTGTCTGAGGCATTGCTGCATGAGACGTATTTCGGTGTGGAGGAGAAGTTCGTGGAGGTACTGTATATAGAGGACAGCGAATCTAGATTTTTCTGGGATAATAACGGGATATTTTTCATTGTAAGTCAACGTCGAACGTCGCCCGTTTTCATCGAGGTATGGGTTGAGGGTTAGTAGAGAGCTTCTTTTATCAATTGGTTTTGCATTTTCCATGCATGCTCTTTCGCGAGGAAAATATCGGGTTTGCGTTAACGTCACAATTTTAGTTTTCGTTTTGCGGAGATCTTCATGAGACAGAGGGGGAGTGTAAGCGGGTTTAATGCCTCGAATTCGGTCCTTTAGATTGCTAATGAACCTGAAGGCATATGCCATGACCCTGAAGGCGTGAGGAAAAGAGGAAAATCGATCCAATACATCAGGGTCATCCTCAGCTGAATGTAGTGCTTCGACTCGGCGTATTTCAGTTGGGTTAATGCTGCGGGTAGATGGTTTTGGCCAGGCTTCGGGGGGCTGGGTCAGCCACGCAGGGCTATTCCACCACAGCGAAGAATTTGCCAAGTCCATGGGTTTGCATCCTCTTGTGCCCATATCTGCTGGATTGTCGCGACTGCCACCATGCTTCCAGGAGGCGCTTCCGACGAGATCCCTAATTTCAGCCGTTCGATTGGATACGAAAGTTTTCCAAGCGTGGGGAGGCTTTTCGAGTCATGCTAACACAATTTCCGAGTTAGACCATATGTAAAGATTTTTAAGAGAGAGCTCGAGATGGGATTGTACGACGGCGATTAGTCGGGCAAGGAGTAGGGCTGCACATAGTTCTAGTCTTGGAAGACTGGTAGTGCGAAGAGGGGCAACCTTGCCTTTAGCGACCAGAAGGTGGGACGACGTGGTGGCACAGTGGGTTGTTCGCAGATATATAGTGGCGCAATATGCCTTTTCTGACGCATCGCAGAAACCATGCAATTCAACCTGCTGGTTCGGCATGTAGTCAGCCCATCGAGGTATCTTTATATTTGAGATGTTGGGTAAATTTTTTGCGAACTGCGTCCATTTAATGAAGCGGAGGGGCTTCACTGGTTTTTCCCAGCCGGTTCCGTCTATCCATAACTCTTGGAGTAAAATCTTGGCCTGAATTATAATCGGCGTAAGCCACCCTGCGGGGTCAAATAGTTTTGCGACCGAGGAGAGAATTTGTCGCTTTGTACTAGCGGACGAGAGCGGTATTTGGTCCACTGTATACGAAAACGTGTCGGTCAGGGCGTTCCACTGTACGCCGAGAGTTTTGGTGTTGCTTGCTTTCTCGAATTCCAAAAGATTGGTGTCTAGCAAATCCTCCTCTTTGATGTTTTTTATTATACTGGGGTGATTGGCCGTTATTTTCCGTAATGGAAATCCTGCTGACGCTAACACTTGGATGAGTTGGGAGAGAGATGTTTCAGCAGAGAGAATTTCATGGCTGCCAGAGAGAATGTCATCTACATATGTTTCTTTCGTCAAAACAGGGACGGCTTTGGGGAAAGTTTTTCTACATCTTTGGCCAGTTGGTGAAGAGTACAGTACGTATGGCGAGGGAGGTGACTGTTTTCAGACGATAGTCTTTTATGGGGTCGCTCGGAGATGAGCGGAAGACGATCGTTTGATAGTCTCTGTCGTCTTCGTGCATTATAATTTGACGATACATTTTTTCTACGTCTCCGTTGAAAACAAACTGGTATGTCCGCCACTTGAGAATCAGAAGCATCAGATCGGGTTGGAGGGTAGGGCCGGTATAAAGAGGCGTTAAATACGACCCGCACCTTTGATGTCTATTTCTCGGGCTTAATAACTGCGTGATGGGGAAGATAAAATGAGATGCATTTACCTCCGTCAAATTTTTCATAGGAGCCGGTTTCCTCCATGTGATCGAGGGTGAGGTATTCTTCTAGGACACTATCATATTGAGTCTTTAGATCCCCTTGCTTCTGCAGGCTTCTCTCCATTCCAAGAAACTGGCTTAGAGCTGAAGACCGAGAGTGGGATAATGAGATTGACTCTGGAAAGCTGGGTTTAAACGGCAGCCTTACGATATAACGACCGTTATCATCGCGTGAGGTTGTGGCTGCGTAGAAATTCTCGCAAAACTCGTCTTCTGGGGTTATGTGGGGTTTGGTGGGAACTTCCTCCAATTCCCAGAATTTTCGCAATAGAGAGTTAAGATCTTCGTTCGTCACTTCTGACACTCGCATGCAGAAAGGGTTAACAATCACAGGGGCTGTACCGCTCAGAATCCATCCAAAAATGGTTTTCTGCGCTAGAAGATGGGGAGAAAGTTTCTCAACGCCATTTTGAATGATTTGCGGTATTACATCACTGCCTAGGACGAGATCTATTTGCGAGGGGGGTGACAGTTCGAGTCTGCGAGGTTGAGGTGTGCTGGGGTAATACTATTGCCTCTGCACTTATTCTGGTTTTAAAATCGAGGGATACAAAAGTCAGAGAGCACAATTTGTTTGAGGTCTGAATTACCTTGCCGCCCATCCCTGATATTTCAAATCTAGAGGGTTTGAATGGGAGTTTGAGTCTATCATTGGCTCTGATAGAGATAAAGGTTCGTTCAGATCCCTGATCTACAAGAGCTGTGAGTTTGAAAATGTCTCCCCTATGCTCTACGGGTACGATAGCCGTGAGTAAAATTATTTCACAATCGTTTTCGGAATAAAACGATTGGACTTGGCTTTTCTGCGAGCATGAAGGGCTTTCATCCAAGGCATTGGCTTGATCGGGAGTACTACCGGGTGAGACTGTGGAATTCGTGGTCGTGGCTTGTGAGGCTGTCTTTTGCAATCGTGAGGGTTGTCTTTTCGGCACTTGAGATGTGTCTTCGTGAAGAACTGAGTTGTGCCGATTTTGACATTGATTGCAAGTTTGAGTACTGGAACAGTCTTTCAATATGTGTGACTGAGAGAGGCAAATGAAACACGTATTGTTTTCTCTCACAAATCTTCTGCGATCAGAGGTCGACAGATTCTTAAATTTGAAGCAACTTATAAGGGGTGAGATGAGGTTTTACACATAGCGCACTTATACATTGTCCGCTGCTCTGTCATATGAGTCTGGGTGTGGGAGGTCGATTTATTTGGAAACGAATGTGACTGTTGGGGTTTAAATGGCGGCCTAGTTTGAGGAGGAGTGAATTTACTTTTACTTGGGTGCCATTGATCAACTCTTTCTACCACTTCGTATCGCGTTGTGAGGAACTGGTCCATTTGTTACCAGCTGGGAAGTTCTCTTCTTGAGGTTAGAGATTGCTCCCACAACGTAAGTGTATTTTCTGCGAGTTTAGAGGTAACCAGATAAATAAGTATGGGGTCCCAGTTATCTGTGGAGACTTGTTGCGTGGCGAAAATTTGAAGGCAATTATTTACCGACGATTGCAAACTTTTGTATATCCTCACTATTTTCGGTAGTGATAGTTTTTAAGTTCATCAGGGCCCGTATTTGGTTATCTACGAGAACTCGTCTGTTCTCGTATCGAGACTTTAGGGCTTCCCACGCTAAGGCGAAGTTGGCGTCAGTCAAGGGGATCTGCCTGACTATTTGAGCTGCCTTTCCTTGGGTTTTGTATCTGAGGTGATACAATTTTTGCGCTTGGGAGAGTTTGGGGTGGTTGATGTAAACCGCTGTGAACATGTCACGAAACGAGGGCCATTTTTCATAACCACCATAAAATATTTCGGTATCGCAGGGAGGGATTTTTAGCGAAATACCGGAGTTGCCTGATGGACCTGGTGTGACGGTAGGGGGCTCGGGTGCATTTGCTTATTTAAGCAACTGAAGCTGGTCTTCTCTCTGGGCTTTTGTGTCTTCATATGTTATGAGACAGGACCTGTATTTGCTATTTGCAGATGTTGGAAAATCTTCGGGCAGGTCCTGATTTGGGGTTTCGACAATTTTATCGAAAGCGTGTTAGACTATATTCCATAATTTTTCCATATTCGAGTTTTTTATGTTGAGAGAAGACTCAGTGTTGTCTTGGAGGGACATCGACCTAAACCGAGCACAATATTCCATGAAATTGTCTGTTTCGGAAATAAATTTTTTTGGGGGCAGACGAGAATTTAAATCTTTTAACCGTTTTACTTTGTCTGGTTTCCTCGTCACTCATTTTTGAGCTTAGTTTGTGACGCTTACGAAAGAGAATTAACAAAAATTTAACTTCAGAGAAAAAACCATTGCGGTGTGACACCAAATTCTCTAAAACTGGAATAAAAATTTTAAATCGCTTTGTTTTCAATAAAAAATAGTTTTTGCTTTGGAATAAAGAAAGTGCCCTTTCATTCGCGTAACGTTTATAGTTCCGGCTCAATACCTTTACAATACCCCAAGTGCCACGCTTATTTAATCAGACTTGCATAGCCATATATATACCATCGAGATTGGTTTTCCGCAAGTGGGTTGTGCACGTAACAAGATCTCACCAAACAATATCTCTGAAGAAGATCCACCAAAGGATCGAGTGCCACCGCTATCACTACCACAGCTATATCCCGCCAGGAAAAGCAGGTACCACCATCATCAGCCTAACATCGCCAACCCAGCCGTACCCACAGCCACATACCAAAAAAAAGGTAAGGTAAATTTATGTACGGTGCCCCCTTAACCATAGTGGCGAATTGTCGCACGTGATTAGTTATCACGCCCTGCACGAGGTGCCCCTGCTTCTATTGATAATGGCGGATCTGGAGAGGACAACTTGATAAAACCCGCACCCCTGAGTCATTGTGCCAAGCTCAGGCGAGGAAGGACCCTGTTAAGGATCAAGATCAGTACACAACGGTGACGAACTGGATTGTTAGGAATTTTGATTTTGACTCTGTTGTGGACCTGATGGCTTTGGGCTGGTAGGTGCGGTATTCTGCCACCTCAGTAGGTCGGGGTGAAACCTCACCGAAATGGCTGGTAGGCTAATGCTGCACCTGCCCACGTCCCGTTAAAACCGTGGCGGGCCTCAATATACGTTCCGGCTCCATCGTCGTTAAGTTGGTTGTGTAGATGCGGTTGAAAATTTTGCCTGCGTCGACCCTCGCGTGGACTCCCTGCGTAGCATAGATAACCACGAGACCGTTGAAGGGCGACTACACAATCGGCTCCGGATAGCGGCTTTGACGGGAGACTTTTTAGAATGGACAAGACTAACACGAATCCACCAAGTGTGGGGTGCGGAAGAGTAGCGGTTTGGATGGAAATTCGTCAAATCAATCTTCAGCACTCTAAGGCGGCTTCCGAAAATTTGTTGCTCTGCCTTGAAAAAGGCGGAGTGGATATAGTCCTTGTCCAGGAGCTGTGGCTGAGTAGTAACGGCAGAAAGATTTTTGGATTAAGGACTGGAAAATTCAACACCTTGGTTCATGAGGAGGCAGGTAGGCTTAGATCCTGTGCGCTTGTTAAAAAAGAGATTCAAGTTTTTATTCTCTCTAATTTCAGCAATGCTGACTTAACCACGGTCTGCCTCGAGCGAGGCAGTAATGAAATGTGGGTGGCCTCAGCGTACATGCCCCCATGGGGACATAGCGGGACCACCATCTGCAATGCTGGGCGAAATCACCGCTGAGGCAAGGCAGATAGGTGTTGGCCTGATCATCGGTGCCGATGCTAATGCCCTTCATAGCATCTGGGGAAGCTCGGATACCAACACTAGAGGTGAGTCTTTCTTTACTTTTATTGTAGATGAGGGGCTTTGTATATGTAATAGGGGGAATGACCCGACTTTTTTTACTGCGGTAAGAGAGGAGGTCCTGGACCTCACCCTGGTTAGTAGAGAACTGGAAGGTCGGATATCTGGCTAGAGGGTTCTCAACGAGTACTGCTTCTCTGATCACCGATATATTCAGTTCTCGCTGAACGAAGAACGTCCCGGTAAAATATCTTTTAGGAACCACAAAAGTACTAACTGGGACTTGTATTGTAGGAAGCTGGGAGAGCTGTTGCCTTCGGTGCTTACCGTTAGTTCGGACCTGTCCGAATCTGAGATAGACGTTCTGGTGGAAAACGTCACCTCCGCAAGCAATAGCGCCTTTCAATTGTCCTGTCCATTGGAAACTTACAGGGGGAAGGGCAAGCCGCCCTGGTGGTCGGATTCTCGTGACGACCTAAGAGTGTCCAGTCGGCGGCTCTGCAACAGAGCCAGGAGGAGTAAATTACCCTCGGACTGGGAGCCCTATAAGGTGAGTCTGGGGATTTATAAATATGAAATAAGGATAGCCAAGCGAGATTCATGGCGAAGCTTCTGCGAAAACGTAGAAGGCTGCAATGAATCTGCGAGGCTTAGAAAAATACACTCTAGGAATCCCGCTCCTCTGGGGTATCTTAGGGATGGGGTGGGGACTGCTCGATGAGTAGCGAGGAGGCGCTAAAGCTTTTACTGGATAATAATTTTCCCGATGTCCCAATTGCGCGGGGATCTTCGCCTGCATGGTCGGCAGTCGTTGGCCATGCAGAAGTGCCTGTCATTCCAATACGGGAAAGTCAAATAACCTGGGCTATAGGGTCTGTAGTATTGCGTGGAAATCACCCCATTTCAAACACGCTTAAAGTTACAAATATACTTACAAACAAACGTTCATATCTAATTGACCCAGACAACCACCATGAGTTCACTCGCATTTGCCAAATCGCCCAATGCATTGATGCGTCATACCAAACTGCTCAAGCGGGAATCATATTGACAATATGTAGGTCAATATAATAATTTGCGACACACCATTTCTCACTATTGAGTCATGCACCTCTAGTATGTAAATATTAATGTAAGTATGTACATATGTATAGGTTAAGAACTTTTGTATAAATAGTAATGAATTTCGTCAATAAAGAACAATTGCTATCAAACGCTACTCATCAGCGCTCGTCTCTCAATCATTTTTAACTTTCTTTACAGGTCGTTCAAGCCCTACAAGTCTCCGAGCCCGGATGGAATCATTCCTGCGCAACTTCAAAAGCCTTTGGGGACTTCCTGCCGCTGGTTGGCCACCATCTACACTAACTGCCTCAGGCTTAACTATATCCAGAAGTCTTGGCACACGGTTAGGGTTACTTTCATTCCGAAGGTCGGCAGAAGCTCTCATATATCGCTTAAGGATTTCAGGCCAATCAGTCTCTCGTCGTTTCTTCTTAAGACGTTTGAGCGGTTGATTCACCCGTACCTACGGGAAAGGATACCTCGGGGGTTACTGTCGGCTTCACAGCATGCGTACTGCAAGGGCAGATCGACGGAAACGGCCCTCCATTCGATTTTAAAGCAAAAGCAGAATTGTCGCAGCGGAGTGGGGAGGGGCCATAATTAAGAGGAAGGTGTGCAGGGACACGCCACAGGGGGTTCCTATCTCCCCTGCTCTGCGTTGTAGCAGTCTTGTGAAGCTGGAGACCAATGGTTGTCGGGTGGTTGCCTATGCAGATGACCTCGCTATCCTAGTCAGAGGCAGATTTCTGGGCACCCTGCGCGATGTTCTGCAGGGCTACCAGGATACTGTGGCTAGGTGGGCTGAATCATGTGGATTGGCGGTCAACCCGAGAAAAACGGAATTGGTTCTTTTTACAAGGAGATATAAGATGCCCGATTTCAGAACTCCCTCGATTGGTGAGGTACCGTTGGTACTTTCTGATCTGGTTAACTACTTGGGGATTGTTTTAGACAAGAAACTGTCCTGGAGACCCAATGTGGAAGATCGGGTCAGGAAGGCCGCCGTTACCTTGTACTGCTGCAGAGGGGCTATCGGAAAGGGATGGGAACTGTCGCCAGAAGTAGTACACTGGCTTTATGGGATGGTGGTCAAACCGATTCTGCTATATGGGGTGCTGGTCTGGTGGAAAGCACTGGACACGGCGAGCAACTCCAAAATATTAGTGTTAGTGCAACGGACGGCACTCATTGGTTTCAGTGGCGCTCTGAGAACAACACCTACCTTGGCATTGAATGTCATACTGAACATATACCCAGTAGATATTGCGGGAAAAGCAGCCGCGGCCCGGTCGTTGGTCAGACTTCGTGATATGGGTTATGTGCTTTCTGACTTCGGACACTCTAGCCTTCTTACTTGTTTCGACTTTATCCCGGACAGGACGGACTATTGTATGCCGATGACCGCTCCCTATGCAAACTTCACCCCAGTCTTTCCCACGAGGGAGGAGTGGGGACGAGGAATTATCTGGGGCATGGGACCGGTTAACTTGTTCATGGATGGGTCGAAGTTGGACGGAAAGGTTGGCGGGGAGGTCTTTTGTCAAGAGCTATATGTAAGCCACAAGTTTAGGCTGATCACTGCAGTGTATTCCAAGCGGAAGTTGCTGCGATTAAGGATGCGGTGGATGGAATGCTATCCACTGCTACTGCGGTTAGGGAATTTAATATCACTCTGATAGCCAAGTGGCTATCAAGGCCTTGAGCTCAACTACAGTGCGATCGAGGGTGGGTTGGGTGTGCCTGACCTCGCTTGCGATTGCATCGAATTATTTTACAATTAAGATTATCTGGGTCCCGGGCCATAGTGATATCCCGGGTAACTGTCAAGCGGATCTCTTAGCCTGCATCTGTACAACTGAACCGGATGAAGATGGCTGTAGGGATTTCGGGATTCCGCTGGCCACCTATGGATACTCCTCCATAGCTGAGCCTCGAGTCAGCTCAGTAAACGTTGGGTTGACACCACGTCTTGCAGGGTAGCAAGATCTTTCTGGCCGAAAGTGGATGGCAAGAGGTCTGCTGAAATAATTGGGTTCACTAAGGCTCACCTATCAATGGTCATTGGGGTTTTTACAGGAAACTGTCCGATGGGTATCCATGCGGTACGTCTCAATATACTGGAAACTCCATCCTGCTGCAGCTGTATGGAGGATGATGAGGTGGAATCACCAAATTACTTTATGTTTGATTGCCCAGCTTTTGCCAGAACTAGGCGAAAGTACTTCGGTCGTGACTCACTTGAATCTCCCGAGGATTCATCCAAAGTTGAGATCGGTATCATTCGGGGCTTTATCGTTGCTACTCAACGATTCTCTAAGTAGCTAGATTTAAGTCACCGTTATTTTTGGTGTATGTGGTATCACAACGGATCTTCGTGTTGTCCAAGTGAGCTATACTTATGAGGGCAGCTACCACCTAACCGTACAAAACCAGACAAGAAGACAGAAAGTTGTGGCTGGAAGAATCGCAGCTTTACAAGTAAATAATAACAATTATACTGATTTTGCTAAACGCGTTTAGGAAACGTTCGCTTATTATTGAAGGCATAACTCAGTCCAAGGCTCACGAAATTGCTATTGAATAAACAGTGTAACGAACCCCGTTAGTCGGGTATATAGCTGGGGTATAACTCAGCGAATGGTTAGCCTATACAATAAAAGATGTTAGTTAAACGTTATAAAAAATGATCATTTATTTCAATCCTTCGGAACATCTATATACATATGTATATACGTATGTGATTATAATATGTTTGATCACCGAGTATTTTACACTCCTCCGTGGTATGCCTGGTGAATTAACGTAATCAGTGAGCGTTTTACACAACTCACCGGATCCTTAGTAAAATACGTAATCGGTGAGCGTTTTACACAACTCACCGGATCCCTAGTAAAATACGTAGTCGTCGAACGTTTTACATGACTCGGCGGTATACCTATCATAAACGGCTGAAGTTCGGCACCACCAGCTGCTCCGTAGTGGATGTTCAACACAGCCCACCATATACCTCACTCTACTACTTCTAAGCCAAAAGTCCCTTGTTCTTGAATTTGCCGCTCCTTTTATATGATTTTTGAGTCGGCTTCCGTTGCTTTACAATAAAAGTTCTTATAACTAAGCTAAATAAATGCAGGTGTGTTCACTATAGTTTGACAACTCCATTTCTCCTTGTTCGCTTTTACGTAAATATGTATGTTTGTGCATAATTATGTGAGTTCTTACACTCTGCAATAAAAGTTTTCATCCCCTATATATAATTTAATATGTATTATCATTATATATGTTTTAAAATATATGTATGATTGTACAAAGTATATATAATTCAAAATGTGTGTACATATATTTATAAGTAAATTAATTTCATTCCATAATATATAAATTATTATAATTAAATTTATAATTTTAATGTGAAATTGTATTATCTACAATAAAAATCAAAATTTGTGGAGGCCCAAAAGCCTGTAATTTTGGGGTCTTCACATCCCCCTTACTTCCGGCTCATTATTGTTACCTCGCCGCCTCTTTTGATCCGTTGTCATCGCGTGAAAGCTGTAAATTTTGTCCAAAACCATCTAATCATAACCGAAACCGTGTTGGTATTTCCTTCTTTAAATTTCCTAAGGTTTCCCATTTCGCAAAATTTCGTATGTTTATGTGGACAAATGTAAGTGTGAGTTTGCTAATTTCTTACTTGTTGTTGTTGTCACCAAATAATTATTCCTTCTTAAGTTATGTTAACCTTTATTGTTGTACTACTGTAGTTTGAATACCTTGCAATTCTTATGTTGCTGTCGGTATCCTCGTGTCTTTGCCCTTTCTTGTATTGCTAGTGTTTGTTGTTGTTGTACCCCTTTATCTTTTAATTTCGTGCTTGCTTGCGTTGTTTGTTGTTGTACCATGTAGCTGTGATATTTTCAATTACTTATGTTAGTTACTGTTTGTATGCGCGTGCATTTGCCCTTTATTGTATTGCTTGTGTTTGCTGTTGTTGTACCACTGCATTTATATTTCGTGTTTGAATGTGTTGTTTGTTGTTGTAATTGTTAGTCAGTTGTGATTTGTTTGGGGATGATGTTTATTGTAGACGGAGTAGATAAGCATTGCTTTGGCGTGTACCAGATTAGGGTTGCCGTTGGGAAAAAATTTTGTTACCAGTATTATAATATAAATGTGATGGTTACTATTATTGTGATTATTCCTATGATCATCAATAGTGCTATTATGATTATTAGAGCATTATTCTTAAAACTAATAATAATATTATAGAAAATAAAATTAATATAATTGTAATAATTATTGGGGAAATGATTAAAATTTATGAAACTTGTTCATATTGTGGTTTGCCATCAGATTTCTTCGTGCTACGCCTTCCTTTGTAGTTTTCGGTAATTTTACTTTTCGGTTGTGTTTGCAAAGATGTAGATGGGCATCTGTGGAGGGTTTTGTTGCGATTTCGCTTATCCCGTTAATTAACTTCTTTTTATAAAATGGTTTAAGCTCGCTTAGATGCGCTGTTCTCTTCTTGCCTTGAAACGTTTTGTCCAGTTCGACGATGACTGACGAAATAAAATTCGTGATTCTATGGGGCCCGCTGAATTTTGGTGCTAGTTTGGCCGCATAGTTGTCGGGTGCCTTAGACAGATGGTGTTCCTTTACCAAAACTATGTCTCCTAGCGCCGGAATCCACTTCCTTCTCCGCAAATTATAATGTCGTGCCTGTTCTGCTGACGCACGTTGCTGGTTTCTTCATAACATTTGAAATATCTCCTTATTTTTGGCTACTTTTTCATTTGCCGTTGTTGTGGCCTCGCCTGTGCCAAATATTCGATCGTCGTATAGGGCGTTGGGGATCCGTGGCTCTCGTCCTTGTACCAAGAATGCCGCGCTGTACCCTCGCACACACTCGAATTTAGTGCTAACAATAACTCGTCCCAGTTGCGTTGTTCCTTTCCCTGAATTGTGCTAACATCCGTTTGATGTTTCGGTTTGCCCTCTCCTTTGGGTTCTCTTGTGGTGTATAGGGTGCTGTTAATTGGTGCTTTACTCCATAGTCCTGAAGGAGTCTCTTGAATTGTCTGCTCGTGAACTGGGCGCCGTTGTCTGTAATGATGACCTTCGGAATCGTGATAATATACGGTCTGTAAATGCTTTGATGACGCTATCCGCTGTTGCCTTACGTAATGGTACGATCTCTACCCACTTGGTGAAACGATCTAGAAATACTAGAACCATGGTATTCCGTGCTTTGAACGTGGTAATGGTCCAACGAAAACTGCGCACACCGTTGCCCACGGTTCTTCTCGAATTTCGGTTAACATTTTCGCCGCTGCGGTGGCGGCCACCGTGGTGTGATGCTAGCGTGCTCCGCCTACCACACCGAATGCCCTGGGTTCACTCCCCGGGCAAAGCAACGTCAAAAATTTTATAAATGCGGTTTTTCAATTAGAAGGAAAATTTTCTAAGCGGGGTCGCCCCTCGGCAGTGTTTGGCAAGCGCTCCGAGTGTATTTCTGCCATGAAAAGCTCTCAGTGAAAACTAATCTGCCTTGCAGATGCCGTTCGGAGTCGGCATAAAACATGTAGGTCCCATTCGGCCAATTTGTAGGAAAAATCAAAAGGAGCACGTCGAAAATTGGAAGAGAAGATCGACCTAAAATCTCTTCGGAGGTTATCGCGCCTTACATTTATTAATTTTTTTTTTTCGCCGCTGCTTGCTGTTGATTAGGCTTGTAAATTTAACAGGTTGGGCATTGTTGTACATACCGTTTTATATCGCGAAACATTCCTGGCCAGTAATACCTTGTGGCTGCTCGAGCTTTTGTCTTCCGGATAACCATATGCCCGGCGCTTGGACTGTCGTCTGTAAACTTCTCTGGGTTTCGTTTCCCTTCCTTCTTCCTTTTTTTAAGCCATTTACAAGATGTTCCGTTTTCGTGTTCCAGTCTGTTGAGTTGTGCGTCTTGCGGCTGTCGTGACAGTGCATCCGCTACTACGTTCAGCTTACCTTTCCTGTACTATACATCGAACGAGTATTGTTGCAACTCCAACGCCCATCTCACAATACGTCCCGAAGGACTTTCGATGGCGTTCAACCATTCAATGATAAGTGTTCCGTGATTACCGTGAATTCGTAGCCCTCCAGATATGGTCGCATTTTGCGTATAGCCCATACAATGGCCAAACACTATTTCTTCATGGTTGAATAATTAATTTCTGCTTTTTTGAAGCGGCGGCTAGCGTACGCGATTACCCGCTCTGCGTCGTATAGCTCCTGTGTGAGGACCGCTCCTAGTCCAAAATCACTCGCGTCTGTCCATTTCCATCTGTTACCCTTCTTTAACATGGCTGTCAGCGGATGCGCTATTATTGAAAACTCTGGTACGAATAGCCGGTACCAAGATGCTATACCTAAAAATTGTCTTAATTCTCTTACGTTTGTCGGTGCTTGCGATTCTTTAATCGCTGCTACTTTTTCTGGGTCCGTGTGTATACCCTTTTCGCTAACGACATGTCCCAGATACTTCAGTTGCTTCTTGAAAAATTCGCACTTTTCCGCGTTGATTCTTGAATTTGCTTTTCGTAGGCGTTTAAACACTTCCGTTAGATGTTTAATATGCTCCTCTAGGGTTCATCTTGTAATTATGATGTCATCTAGGTATGAGAATGCGTTCGGTTCTAATTCGGGGCCGATTACTTGATCTAATGACCGTTGAAATGTTGCGGGTGCTGAATGAAGACCAAATGGTTTCACGCGCCATTGAATCAGCCCGCGTCCAGGTACAGTAAATGCCGTATATTACTTACTGGTTTCCTGCATCTTCGGATTCCGTGGAAAGTATCTTTGTTTTATCGGCCGATCATCACTCATGATTATTTTATGCGCCGCGATGTTTGAGGTACCAGTCATATTATCGAAGCTAAGAATCTGTTCCTCTAGGAAATCCTTAACTCTTGTAGTGTTTTCAGACGGTCTTTGTAGGTACGTAGTTAGTCCTTTCGTATAATTTACATCGGGATCGCCTGCCTCAGTTATTGTCCTGCACATAACCGTGTTTTTGATTGCCTCTTCTGTTTGTAGCGTTACCGTGTGACCGCCGAAACTTAACGATGTGTTTGCCCTGGCAAGTATATCCATACCGATGACAACTTCTTCTATTAGCCCTGGAAGAACGAGTATTTTGCTATTGTACTTCTCTTTCTTAATCTCTACATTTGCCACTGTTGCTTCCTTTATCGTGCTGGCTCTACCATCGCCCAATATCACTTGGCTTCGTATCTACTGTTGGTGTTACTTTGCAGCCATTTATATTTACTTCGGAAAAATACGCCCTCCTGTTTGCTTCAAAATAGTTTGGCCTCCCGAATTTGTATTGCTGGAGACCCCACCCCTCGGGTCTGATCGAGTCTCCGGTCGTTTCCCAATGATCCGCGGCAACAATTTTTTGTGAGAATGTTGTGCCGACCACATTCCCATCAAAAGTCTCGACGTTCATTGCGTCACGCATAGGCACTTCACCACATCGCTTGTACGCGGTCCTGGGATTCGTATACGGATGTCTTGTTGGTGGGTTACTTCGCTGTGTGTTGCCATTGCAAATCCTGCTACTTGGTTCTACATCTGGTAATTCTTGTATGAAAAAATGCCGGTCATCTGGACGCCTTGCTGGAAGTGCCCTTGCCACTACTCTCTGCGCATCTCTGCCATTTGTGATATTTTCGAAGTCCTCTGCCAGAATCACCAAGCCTTCAAGCGTCTGAAATTCAGTTCGCTTTATATATATTTGATACTCACTGCGGCAGTTTCGGTATATTCTTTGCAGTCTTTGTTCATCGGTGGGGTTCGCGTGTCTCATGAGGTTCTGTAGTTCCAAAACGTAATCCTTCAACGACTCTCGTGGTCATTGTGTTCGCTGACGTATCTCGTCTTCCAGCCTTTCGAAGTATGATGCGCTCAAGAAGAAGCGTAAAAAGTCATGTTTAAAACTGTTCCATTCGCTCCAGTGATGATTATTGTTCCGCAGCCATACAAGGGCTCGGTCCTTGAATAATTCTGGTAGCGCTCGCGGGAGTAAATTAAGGTCCACTTCATATCCCTCCGCCAGCTCTTCTACTGTCTCGACGAAACTCAGTGGGTCACCTTTGCCATTGTACTTAATTCCCCATTTTCGTGCTCGTTCCATTATGCAGACGGTAGACGGGGGTTGGGTAAGTTGTCCTGGAAATTGATATGACATATTAGGTATCGCAGGTATGCTTACGCTTTCAATGTTGTTCACCGGGGTCCCTGGTCGACTTCCGGAAGCGGTTCCACTGCTGCCTTGACCTTGTTGATTAGTGGTAATGTTGTTTTGGAATGCTTTTTTCCAACTCTGCGAAACGTGTTTCGTAGCTCGGTATTTGTTTAACAAATTGGGCGAACTCTTTCCTAAACTCGTCGACGGTTCCGCTTTTGTTGAATCTAAACTCGGCCGCGTATGTCAAAAGATCTTCCTTCTTCAGGTAATAAATCCAATTTAGCTCGACCATGTTGTTTTGTTATATGTTTCGGTGAAATAAATATATGTCCCCTTATATGTATAAGGGTCCCTGCTCGGGCTCCAATTGTAACGAACCCCGAATGTCGGGTTTATAGCTGTGGTATAACTCAGTGAATGGGTTCGCCTATACAATAAAAGGTGTAGATTAAACGTTATAAAAAATGATGATTTATTTTAATCCTTCGGAAAATCTATATACATATGTATATACGTTCGTGATTATAATATGTTTGATCACCGAGTGTTTTACACGCCTCGGTAGTATGCCTGGTGAACATACGTAATGGGTGAGCGTTTTACACAACTCACCGGATCCCTAGTAAAATACGTAATCGGTGAGCGTTTTTCACAACTCACCGGCTCCCTAGTAAAATACTTAGTCGTCGAACATTTTACACGACTCGGCGGTATACCTATCATAAACAGCTGAAATTCGACACCACCAGCTGCTCCGTAGTGGATGTTCAACCCAGCCCACCATATACCTCACTCTACGACTTCTAAGGCAAGAGTCCCTTGTTCCTGAATTTGCCGCTCCTTTTATATGATTTTTGAGACGGCTTCCATTGCTTTACAATAAAAGTTCTTATAACTAAGCTAAATATATGCATGTGTGTTCGCTATAGTTTGACAATTCCATTTCTCCTTGTTCGCTTATACGTAAGTATGTATGTTTGGGTATAATTATGTGAGTTCTTACACTCTGCGATAAAAGTTTTCATCTCCTATATATAATTTAATATGTATTATCATTACATATGTTTTAAAATGTATGTATGATTGTACAAAGTATATTTAATTCAAAATGTGTGTACATATATGTATAAGTAAATTCATTTCATTCCATATATATATAAATTATTATAATTCATTTTATAATTTTAATATGAAATTGTATTATCTACAATGAAAAATAAAAAATTTGTGGAGGCCTCAAAAGCCTGTAATTTTGGGGTCTTAACAACAGTTAACGGTTGTCCATTAAACGCGAGAATCTTAGCTTCCACCACATTTTGCGATTCCAAAGACTGATGGTTGAACAATCAAACGAAATAAAAGAGCGCCAAGTTTTAGCGGTCAGTGCTAGTAGCAAAATCATTATAGAAGTTTTGAATGTACCAATCGTGGTCGCGGTTTTCACAACCAATATCGTAATTTTAATACATACAGGCAAAACAGGCAACATTTTAACAATAACTTTACTCGAGGCATCAAAGGCAAAATTTTCGTCCGAGAAATAGCCGTCGTTTTCAAAACAATAGAAATAGCAGTAATAACAGCAACAATACACGCAATACAAATAATTCTCGAACTTCCAACAACAGAGGTAGAAATGCGATTATCCGGGCTTTAAACGCGGAAGCCTCTCAGCAGCGAACACTGAGGGAGGAAGCGACATATTAATAACAGACTCTCACAAAAATCTAATTCTATAAATATTTATTGTTTAAATTTTAATTTCTCTGACTTCATCCAAATTAACCTAAACAGTTCTAACAAACTTTTCACATTTCTTGTCGACACACAAGCCGACATCTCCTTAATAAAAATTTCTTGCATCAACCCAACACATCAGTTAATCATACTGATACAATTAATATAAGGGGAGTTACTTCCGATATGGTTTCTACGCAAGACACTTTTAAACCTAATCTACATTTTTCTAATTTTTTAATCAAACATACACTACACGTGGTAAATGATGATTTTGATATTCCGACAGACGGAATACTAGGAAAAGATTTCTTAAAAGCAAACAAATGTAATATCAACTATACTCAAATAGTATTTCTTTTTGGATAAGCAACGAAAAAGTATCACTTCCAATCCTGCATGGAACGGAAGGCGATACTTGCGTTATTCCACCTCGATGCGAAGTTTTGATTTAAACAAATCACCTGAACCACTTTTTGTGGACTCACAAGAAATCACAGATGGCATTTTCACAGCAAGATGTATCATAGATACAAGTAATCCTATTCTTAAAGTAATAAATACTACAAACAGCATAAAATATATAAAAAATTGTAACATTCGGACTGAACCAATTTCCAATTATAACGTTTACAAAAATAACAATATTGTTAAAGAAGACAATCGCATTGATGAGTTCAAGGAAATTTTAAAAAACCAAATACCTAAGTACGCCTCAAGCAATTTACTAGACCTATGTTTAGAATATTCAGACATTTTCGCTCTTAATGACGACAAATTGACATAAAAAATTTCTACGAACAAAAATTAAGATTGAATGACACTACGCCTGTTTGCATAAAAAATTACCGCTTACCGCACTCGCAACGCGAAGAGATAAACAAGCAGGTTAACAAAATGTCAGAAAACGATCTAATCGCAGAAAGTTACTCCAACTATAATAGTCCACTTATTATAGTTCCAAAAAAAGATACAAATGGGTAAAAGGCATATAGGATGTGTGTAGATTTTCGAGCTGTAAACAAAAAGCTCATCGCCGATAAATTCCCTCTCGCTGGAGTGGATGATATCCTTGACAACCTTGGCAGAGCGAAGTACTTTTCAACGCTAGATTTATTTTCCGGTTTCCATCAAATACCGTTACATCCCGACTCACGAGATATAACATCTTTTAGTACTGATCGTGGATCATTTACATGGAAAGTTTTACCTTTTGACTTGAATATACCGGCGAATTCATTCTCAAGAATGATGACTATAGCTTTTTCTGGTATCCCACCTAACGTAGCATTTCTATACGTTGACGACATTATCTTCATAGGTTGCAGTGAAACGCACCATGTTAAGAACTTATCACAAGTGTTCAACACTTGTCGAAAATTTAATCTTAAATTAAATCCCAATAAATGTCATTTTCTTAGACCAGAAGTAACCTTTTGGGTCACAAATGTTCGGCAAAGGGCTTGTTGCCAGACTCGTCAAAAATTTGAGCAATTAATAAATATACAATATACTGGCGGCCAGTAGCGTGCTCCGCCTACCACACTGTATGCCCTGGGTTCACACCCCGTGCAAGGCAACATCAAAATTTTAGAAATAAGGTTTTTCAATTAGAAGAAAATTTTTCTAAGCGGGGTCGCCCCTCGGCAGTGTTTGCCAAGCGCTCCGGGTGTATATCTGCCATGAAAAGCTCTCAGTAAAAACTCATCTGCCTTGCAGATGCCGTTCGGAGTCGGCATAAAACATGTAGGTCCCGTCCGGCCAATTTGTAGGGAAAATCAAGAGGAGCACGATGCAAATTGGAAGAGAAGCTCGGCCTTAGATCTCTTCGGAGGTTATCGCGCCTTACATTTATTTTATTTTTTTGTAATAAATATACAAAACCAACCGACAAAGACGCTGTGGGACGCTTCGTAGCTTTTGCAAATTACTATGGAAGGCTTATACCTAATTTTGCTTCACTGGCAGCACCCTTAAATCGCTTGAATAGGAACAAGGTAGGGAGACTTTATTAGGGACAGTGCTTGTGAAAACGCATTTCAATCATTAAAATCCGCTTTAATGTCACCACAGCTACTATAATATCCAGAATTCAAAAAACAGTTTATAATTACGGTCGATGTATCCAAGGCAAGTGCTATACTCAGTCAAATCCATGAAGGTAACGACTTACCCATATGCTTTGCGTCGAAGTCATTAACAATGCAAAACAAAAAAACCCATCATAGAGTTAGAGCTGTTACCGACTTACTTTGCCATTCAGCATTTCCGGTCATATATTTACGGAAATCATTTTCTTGTTAAATCTGATCACAGGCCACTTGTATATCTTTTTAATATGAAAGATCCAACATCCAAACTTGCGAGAATACGACTCGAGTTAGCAGAATACAATTTTACAATAGAATACATTAAAGGAAAGTCAAACGTTGGCCCGGATGCACTTTCGCGTATCCCGTTCGAGGAAATAAAACAATCAACAAAAAACATTTTTGCGGTACAAATCAGAGCGATGACAAAACAAAAAAACGACACAGACGTACAAAACAGCGATAACGACACAGACAGTCCAAATGACGTAAAGGTTTACGACAAATTTGCGTACAAATTTTCCGCGTATAAAGGTGCGTCCACACCAAAACGTGTTACAAACAGTTATATAACCAATGTCACGTAACTTGTTAGAAACAACTGAAAAATGTTGTATAACACGATGTTGTGTAACTTTTCTCAGTTTTTATAGAAGGTTACGTGTTACCCAGAGGTTGTCGGTAAAGATCAAAGGAATTAGATAACTTAGTTGTATAACAAGTTGCAATTGTTTTAAAACAATTGTTAAACAACTTTGCTATTTCGTTACCAGTGTGGTACGTCCAAAATTTTGCATGATGATAAAAATCGTATTTCTAGAATGCATATCAGCGCATATATGCGACGTGTTAAAAATTGTCAAAAATGTTTGCTAAGCAAAGTCAAACCAAAAATCAAAGAGAATTCAGTACTAACTCCAACGCCGAGTAAACCATTTGATATAGTTGTTATTGATACAATCGGACCTTTACAGCAATCGAGTTACGGTAACAAGTTCGCCGTTACCATTATATGCGATTTTACAAAATACCTGGTAACAATAGCTGTGCCAGATCAAAGGGCCAAAACTATAGCCTCAGCAATTTTCGAAAGTTTTATTTTAATATATGGTCCTATGAAATCCATCAGGTCAGATTTGGGAACCGAATATAAAAATGAAATCCTTGCAACTTTTGAATATCCAACATGACTTTTCAACAGCGTGTCATCTCCAAACTGTTGGCTCAATCGAACTTAACCATAGAATATTTAACGAATACCTACGGGCATATCTTAACGATACATTTTCTGATTGGGATACATATTTAAAGTACTTTACTTTTTTGCACAACACAACATCCAATACCGTTTTCGATAACAAATTTACTCCCTTTGAGCTAACATTTGGCAGAAAGCCAGTTTAGCAAATGAGTTAAAAAAAGAAGCCATTGACCCAATATATAATAGCCGTGTTTTTTTTTTTTTTACACGTGTATACGTTTCGTTTGCGCGTGAAAGAAACGCCTATCCTCGCTTAAATAAGGCTTAGGAGACCCATCCAGTGGCAGTGGTTAAACAACTATTAGCAAAATAACTCATAAACATAAGGAACGTAATAAATTGTATTACGATAGGAATATATGTCCTTCAGACATTGCATTAAACGATACGGTCCTAGTAGAAAAAGAACTGCGCGATAAACACGCAAGGATTTACGAGGGTCCATATGTAGTTAAGCAAATGGATGGCGTAAATGTAGCAATTTATGACGAAAAAACTAAAAAATCAAAAACAATCCATAAAACCGTGTACAAAAAGTAACATAGATCATTTCTGTTCGGCACACTACACGGTGCAAAGTCCTATTTCATTAACTTTCAAAAAACCACAAATTATATACTTATAAATGTTTGACCTTCTTATTATTATAAGCACATATATATAGCATACAAAATAATTATAATTTAAAAGCGATAATTTCATAATCTAGCGGCCACCGTGGTGTGATGGTAGCGTGCTCCGCCTATCACACCGTATGCCCTGGGTTCAACTTCCGGGCAAAGCAACATCAAAATTTTAGAAATAAGATTTTTCAATTAGAAGAAAATTTTTCTAAGCGGGGTCGCCCCTCGGCAGTGTCTGGCAAGCGCTCCGATTGTATTTCTGCCATGAAAAGCTCTCAGTGAAAACTCATCTGCCTTGCAGATGCCGTTCGGAGTCGGCATAAAACATGTAGGTCCCGTCCGGCCAATTTGTAGGGAAAAATCAAGAGGAGCACGACGCAAATTGGAAGAGAGCTCGGCCTTAGATCTCTTCGGAGGTTATCGTGCCTTACATTTATTTATTTTTTTAATTTCATAATCTAATGTAAAAAAAGGCTATTATAAGTAAATATTTTAAACGTTACAAAAAAAAAAAAAAACCAACCGAATTTTCATACGAAAATTTTATATATAGTATAAATAAATTTAGTTACCATTAATTAAAACTAGTGTACATATTAAATACTAAATAAGTTCAATAACATTGTATAAATAAATTTCATTACTATTAATTAAAACTACTTTACATATTAAATATTAAATAAGTTCAATAGCATTGTACAAATAAATTTACTTATCATTAATTGAAACTATTTCACATAATAACTAAGTTCATAACCCTTGTTATCAATTAAAACATAAGCTGATGTATGTCTGAGTTCATTTAAAATATTTTACATCAAATGATTTTGGGCAAGAAGAAGCCAGCAGAATTGATCACCCTGCCGAGTCCTTCTTTTCCAAAGGAGGCACCTTAAGGTCAATCTCACCACATCAAACACACATCAGCTGATGTCGCGCGCACGGGCGAATGCAACACGGTGCGTAAGTGGCTTGTCGAAGAACTAGATATACATAATTTTTCACACCACCGAATTGGACGGACACAATTCTGAACACAAGTTTATTAAAATATATTTATTATCCAATAAAGTGCATAAGTGAACTATTTTATAAAATCAAAACGTTTTTATTATTTGTGAATGTCGGAAAGTAGCCTAATACCACTTTCAAACCCTTTTTTTACATACAGACACTGCAATAATTTTATTGCACTTTTATTCAGCTAGAGAGGGCCAATATTACATATGTGCGTAGGGTTGTTGTTTTTGATCTCTATTTCTTTGCAGTACACTTTCGCACGGTACCATGATAGAATTGACAGCGAGGTGAGTTTCAACAGCTGACCCATATGATATGTATATATGTATATGAATATGTATGCTCAATAACCTATTTACGTGAATAATTCTCATATCAGAACACACATATTTACATAAATTTCACTATGTGCAAATGTGTTTGCATTGCGGAGAATAATCTATGCACGCAGGTTGTACATACTTCTATTAAATCACACGCTTATGTACGATCGATTTTAGACACTCAGGTGAGACTGAGATTAAGTTTCAGGACATATACCCTATAGCACATTGCGTAAATTTTTATTATTGGTATTTTTTTTTTCTATTATTTTATTTTGACACAAATCATTTCGCGGCTATTGAATAGTAATTTAAATTATACAATGTATCTGTACCAATTACATGGAGTACATAATATTAAGTATTGAACTATTTTTTTTTTTTTGAATTTCTTTTAGTTTCAATTTGTAAATCTCTTGATATTAATACCCAATGCCAGGTATTATTTGCTGGGCAGGATATAAAGCAAGATACTAAGTAATTATTGTAATAAAATTTTAAGCCAAAATAAACGAATACTTGCTTTGCTTTATTTCAAATGGTTCGTTGAAAGTATCTATATATAAATATGGAGTAATTTAACTTTCAGTGTTAGTGTGGGTGTGGCCCTTGGGAAAACTGTACTGTGACTGTATGGGGGTTGTTGGACGGAAATGACGAACCGACCAGTTACTTAGACCGACCTTTTGACGGACAAACAAGTGTCTGTTAAGGGAACTCCACTCGGATTATATATAGACAGAATGCCTCGATTGTGTTGTTAGTGTAGGAATGAGATAAACTGAATTAAGCAAGGAAACAAATTCAAGCAGGATAGCCTAGCGGTTAAAGCAACTGCAGTTTCACCGTGTGCTTCGGGGTTCGAATCTCGGTGAAACCTTTAATAACATTACGAAATTGCCTGATGATGAATTCGTGGCAGTTTTCGAAATGGTAGCATCGCAATATGCCAGTAAATGTTTCTTTCTTTCATTTCAGTTTTTCTCAGAAAATCATAATAATTGAACATTCAATTATTATAAGCCGGTGTTAAGCTCATGAATTCTTAATAATAAGTATAAATTGAACACACCATTAAAACAAACAAACATAAATATGTAAAACTGAGCACGAGTTTACAAAGCTTCTCATTCGCAACGAAAAAGAACCTTTACAAAACAAATCTACAGACCACTTGAATTAATATAGACAGAATGTCTCAATTGTGTGGTTAGTGTAGAAATGAGATAAACTGAATTAAGCAAGGAAACAAATACAAGCAGGATAGCCTAGTGTTGAAGGAAAATGCAGTTTCACCGTGTGATTCGCGGTTCGAATCTCGGGGAAACCTTTGATAACATTACGTAATTGCCTGACGATGAATTCGTGGCGGTTTTCGAAATGGTACCATCGCAATATGCCACTAAATGTTTCTTTCTTTTCAGTTTCTCTCAGAAAAACATAATAATTGAACATTCAAATATTATAAACCGATGTTAAGCTCATGCATTCTTAATAATAAAATCAAACCCTAAACGTGGAATTATCCCAGAGCTAAATTCCCCTCGCAAATTAATAATAATTCGCTGGCGCATACACAAAAAAATCTATGCATATATATAAATGCAATAAAAGTTGTTAAATCAAATTGCTGCCAGTCTCTCCGTCCTCTCTGTGGTTGTTGTTGTTTTTCGCATCGCTGGCTTTGTTTTTTTTTTCTTTGGGTTATTTGCTGTTGCGTTTCCTTTTGACTGCTTACAATAACATAGCGCTAGGGTTTTTATTATTATCCCTTTCATCCTTGAGGATTTCCCGTCGGCTTTCACGCAATTAAATTAAAATCAAAATTCTTGGGTAGATGGGGTCCAGGGATATCTCCGCCGGGTGAGGACCTGTAATAAAAATAAAACAACAATTTCATGAGGATTCTATTTGTTTGTGTTTGCATGTATAAGTATGCATATGTAGCTACGTAAATGTAATAAAATAAAACAACAATTTCATGAGAATTCTATTTTTGCATGTATAAGTATGCATATGTAGCTACGTAAATGTATGTCTTATTTATTCGCATTAATTATTTTATATTTTTTTATTTATTTAATTTATTGTATGACAGTTGTTATAAATTTAATTTATATAGAAAAATAACAATACTATTTTTTCTTAAATTTATTTTTGGTTTAATTTATTTTAAAAGATAGTAGTATTTTTTAAAAGCTTATTTGGATTTATTTAAGGTTTTATTTGTTTAATATTTTATTTGATTTTAGGTTTTATTAAATTTTAGATTTTATTAAATTTTAGATTTTATTTAATTTAGCTTTCATTTAATTTTAAGTTGTATTAAATTTAGCTTTTTTTAATTTATATTTTATTAAATATTAGGTTTTATAAAATTTTAGGTTTAATTTAATTTTAGATTTTATTAAATTTTGGATTTACTTTAATTTTAGGATTTATTAAATTTTAGGTTTCATTTAACTGTAGGTTTTATTAAATTTTAGATTTAATTCAATTTTTGGTTTAATTTAGTTTTCGGTTTTATCTATTTTTAGGTTTTATTAAATTTTAGGTTTAATTTAATTATAGATTTAATTTAATTTTAGGGTTTATAATATTTTAGGTTTAATTAAATTTTATATTTTATCAAATTTTAGATTTTATTGAATTTTAGGATTTATAAAATTTTAGATTTAATTTAATTTTAGATTTTATTAAATTTTTGGTTTTATTAAATTTAAGGTTTAATAAAATTTTAAATTTATTAAATTTTATGATTTTCTGTATTTTTCACTTACATACCTTATAGCTTGCTGCAGGTCCGTTTTGAGTATACCGGTGGCCGGTCCCGTAAATTGGCAGTAAAAAAATGTCGGCACTTTCAACTGCTTTTAATACTTTAAACTTTAATATATATATTTTTTTTTCACGCACTTTCTACCGGAAAGACGCCCTTTTCAGAATTGGACACTTCGATAATTAATGTAAGTTTTATTTCGGCTATTAAGTGCAGCGATAACCAATGTGCAACGGCAAGTTTCTCTCGCCCGTTTTTCACTCAACACCCGAGGGAATTAGCCATACATTCTTACCACTAGACGTTATTCACAGATACATGCCCAAAAAGCCATTCAAACCGACACCTACCAGCTATATAGACATTCGCGCTTTCACAAGTGAAAATACTTTCCATGCATACATACATACATACACACGAATTGGGGTTGGAACTGGTTGTGTATTAAGCATTGACAACTGGATTGAGTGTTCCATGTTGCTTTATATATTCGACGATGGGGTGCTTTGGTTTGACGTGTTTCTTAGGGCTGTGATCAATTCATATTTTACAAATGCGTGGTGGCAGCGGCGCGCACCCACGTATTTGTTACATAGAATGATTAAGGCGGAAAAAAGGAAGAAATAAAAAACACCAGAAAAGTTTCGTATTAGTTCAATGACAAAGTGATATTTTGTTTTTATTAAACAATTAGAATGAAGCAACAAATGTTAAGGAAATAGGTTTAACAATTGTTGTGGAATATATAATTAATATTTAAAAGTATTAGCACTTACGTGACGTATGTTGGCAGGATGCTTTCACTTCGACGGCTGGATCAAAAGAGGCCGAGCGCTTGGCAGAGAAAAGCTATGTGCCCACTATACGGCCAATTTCGTTGAGTTTCCCCACCGAAAGCTGCCGCATAGTCGCCCATAGCAGTAAAGTAAAAAAGTTTAGAGTAATGTGTATAAACAATTGCAGCTTATACATATGAATGTGTGTGTGTGTATCTGCGAAAACACCTTTATGAATTTATTGGTTAACTAAGTACATTTCTACGAGGGAGGGCAGATATATTTAGGCCTGTGGTCTAAACATACCGTCCCCCTTGCCGTAGGCAACAACAAAATTTTAATCAAATACAAATACTAAATGACTTAGAAAGCATACAAGCCACCACACGTCCAGGTATGGCTATAAGTCGATGTGCAGATGCGGAGGATGGACTTCGTGTCTCGTTCCCCTGTGAAGAAAGAAATAATTTATTAATTAAATGTACGTGGTTTTTGATTCCGTGCAGTAATTACTTATTTGTATGGGAACTCCTATTTTGGGCAGGCTCCTGAAACTACCAGCCCGAATAGGATCGGTTGGGTCAGGAGACCGCCAACTTTTGTTGCTGGCGTTCCGCTCACCATCATTTCGGCGTACATATTATCGTGAGCTATTTGCAATGTTTTACTGGTTTATGCATGTGCCTCTCTTATGTATCATGAATATTATAACAAGGTTACATAGTAATAATTAATTATGAATTAAAAAGACTAAATCTAAACCATGCTTTGTTTATAAGTTGTTTGATTAATAATACCGGAACATTCTTCCCTACAAGAACGACTGTTCTTAATCCAAGTAGATATAAGAGGAAGGACGGCCTATCGTTGTGATTGTTTTAGTCGAGTATTGTTTACTCCGCTATGCTTCGACTCACAGCGCCTTCAGCAGCAGGCTCCATCTCTTCGCCCCTAATTCTACTCACCTCAAGATTTGTTGTTCAGGGCTGTCACCTTCAAGTTCATCCAATGGTAGAAGACAAATTTTTGAAATAGGCCTTTTGGTAAGTTTTTGGTTTGCATATATTGACACGACACGCACTCGTCCGTCCTTTCCAGGATACACTTCATGCATACGGCCAAGGCACCACTGCCCAGGGGCACAACGATCATCGGATACAAGAACTAGGTCGTCAATTTGTATATCGGTTCGGCGATGAAGCCACTTAGGGCGAGCTTGTAGACGACTAAGATATTCCCGATACCAGCGTTTCCAGAAGTGTTCCTTTATTTGTTCAATCGCCTTCCAACGACTAATGCGGTTGATGTTGACCTCTAAAAGACTTTCTTCTTGTATGCAGATGGTAGGCTCGCCTATCAAAAAATGCCCGGATGTTAACTGACATCTCGCGGATCTGATGATAATTTTATTGCACTTTTATTCAGCTAGAGAGGGCCAATATTAAATATGTGCGTAGGGTTGTTGTTTTTGATCTCTATTTCTTTGCAGTACACTTTCGCACGGTACCATGATAGAATTGACAGCGAGGTGAGTTTCAACAGCTGACCCATATGATATGTATATATGTATATGAATATGTATGCTCAATAACCTATTTACGTGAATAATTCTCATATCAGAACACACATATTTACATAAATTTCACTATGTGCAAATGTGTTTGCATTGCGGAGAATAATCTATGCACGCAGGTTGTACATACTTCTATTAAATCACACGCTTATGTACGATCGATTTTAGACACTCAGGTGAGACTGAGATTAAGTTTCAGGACATATACCCTATAGCACATTGCGTAAATTTTTATTATTGGTATTTTTTTTTTTCTATTATTTTATTTTGACACAAATCATTTCGCGGCTATTGAATAGTAATTTAAATTATACAATGTATCTGTACCAATTACATGGAGTACATAATATTAAGTATTGAACTATTTTTTTTTTTTTTGAATTTCTTTTAGTTTCAATTTGTAAATCTCTTGATATTAATACCCAATGCCAGGTATTATTTGCTGGGCAGGATATAAAGCAAGATACTAAGTAATTATTGTAATAAAATTTTAAGCCAAAATAAACGAATACTTGCTTTGCTTTATTTCAAATGGTTCGTTGAAAGTATCTATATATAAATATGGAGTAATTTAACTTTCAGTGTTAGTGTGGGTGTGGCCCTTGGGAAAACTGTACTGTGACTGTATGGGGGTTGTTGGACGGAAATGACGAACCGACCAGTTACTTAGACCGACCTTTTGACGGACAAACAAGTGTCTGTTAAGGGAACTCCACTCGGATTATATATAGACAGAATGCCTCGATTGTGTTGTTAGTGTAGGAATGAGATAAACTGAATTAAGCAAGGAAACAAATTCAAGCAGGATAGCCTAGCGGTTAAAGCAACTGCAGTTTCACCGTGTGCTTCGGGGTTCGAATCTCGGTGAAACCTTTAATAACATTACGAAATTGCCTGATGATGAATTCGTGGCAGTTTTCGAAATGGTAGCATCGCAATATGCCAGTAAATGTTTCTTTCTTTCATTTCAGTTTTTCTCAGAAAATCATAATAATTGAACATTCAATTATTATAAGCCGGTGTTAAGCTCATGAATTCTTAATAATAAGTATAAATTGAACACACCATTAAAACAAACAAACATAAATATGTAAAACTGAGCACGAGTTTACAAAGCTTCTCATTCGCAACGAAAAAGAACCTTTACAAAACAAATCTACAGACCACTTGAATTAATATAGACAGAATGTCTCAATTGTGTGGTTAGTGTAGAAATGAGATAAACTGAATTAAGCAAGGAAACAAATACAAGCAGGATAGCCTAGTGTTGAAGGAAAATGCAGTTTCACCGTGTGATTCGCGGTTCGAATCTCGGGGAAACCTTTGATAACATTACGTAATTGCCTGACGATGAATTCGTGGCGGTTTTCGAAATGGTACCATCGCAATATGCCACTAAATGTTTCTTTCTTTTCAGTTTCTCTCAGAAAAACATAATAATTGAACATTCAAATATTATAAACCGATGTTAAGCTCATGCATTCTTAATAATAAAATCAAACCCTAAACGTGGAATTATCCCAGAGCTAAATTCTCCTCGCAAATTAATAATAATTCGCTGGCACATACACAAAAAAATCTATGCATATATATAAATGCAATAAAAGTTGTTAAATCAAATTGCTGCCAGTCTCTCCGTCCTCTCTGTGGTTTTTGTTGTTTTTCGCATCGCTGGCTTTGTTTTTTTTTTCTTTGGGTTATTTGCTGTTGCGTTTCCTTTTGACTGCTTACAATAACATAGCGCTAGGGTTTTTATTATTATCCCTTTCCTCCTTGAGGATTTCCCGTCGGCTTTCACGCAATTAAATTAAAATCAAAATTCTTGGGTAGATGGGGTCCAGGGATATCTCCGCCGGGTGAGGACCTGTAATAAAAATAAAACAACAATTTCATGAGGATTCTATTTGTTTGTGTTTGCATGTATAAGTATGCATATGTAGCTACGTAAATGTAATAAAATAAAACAACAATTTCATGAGAATTCTATTTTTGCATGTATAAGTATGCATATGTAGCTACGTAAATGTATGTCTTATTTATTCGCATTAATTATTTTATATTTTTTTATTTATTTAATTTATTGTATGACAGTTGTTATAAATTTAATTTATATAGAAAAATAACAATACTATTTTTTCTTAAATTTATTTTTGGTTTAATTTATTTTAAAAGATAGTAGTATTTTTTAAAAGCTTATTTGGATTTATTTAAGGTTTTATTTGTTTAATATTTTATTTGATTTTAGGTTTTATTAAATTTTAGATTTTATTAAATTTTAGATTTTATTTAATTTAGCTTTCATTTAATTTTAAGTTGTATTAAATTTAGCTTTTTTTAATTTATATTTTATTAAATATTAGGTTTTATAAAATTTTAGGTTTAATTTAATTTTAGATTTTATTAAATTTTGGATTTACTTTAATTTTAGGATTTATTAAATTTTAGGTTTCATTTAACTGTAGGTTTTATTAAATTTTAGATTTAATTCAATTTTTGGTTTAATTTAGTTTTCGGTTTTATCTATTTTTAGGTTTTATTAAATTTTAGGTTTAATTTAATTATAGATTTAATTTAATTTTAGGGTTTATAATATTTTAGGTTTAATTAAATTTTATATTTTATCAAATTTTAGATTTTATTGAATTTTAGGATTTATAAAATTTTAGATTTAATTTAATTTTAGATTTTATTAAATTTTTGGTTTTATTAAATTTAAGGTTTAATAAAATATTAAATTTATTAAATTTTATGATTTTCTGTATTTTTCACTTACATACCTTATAGCTTGCTGCAGGTCCGTTTTGAGTATACCGGTGGCCGGTCCCGTAAATTGGCAGTAAAAAAATGTCGGCACTTTCAACTGCTTTTAATACTTTAAACTTTAATATATATATTTTTTTTCACGCACTTTCTACCGGAAAGACGCCCTTTTCAGAATTGGACACTTCGATAATTAATGTAAGTTTTATTTCGGCTATTAAGTGCAGCGATAACCAATGTGCAACGGCAAGTTTCTCTCGCCCGTTTTTCACTCAACACCCGAGGGAATTAGCCATACATTCTTACCACTAGACGTTATTCACAGATACATGCCTAAAAAGCCATTCAAACCGACACCTACCAGCTATATAGACATTCGCGCTTTCACAAGTGAAAATACTTTCCATGCATACATACATACATACACACGAATTGGGGTTGGAACTGGTTGTGTATTAAGCATTGACAACTGGATTGAGTGTTCCATGTTGCTTTATATATTCGACGATGGGGTGCTTTGGTTTGACGTGTTTCTTAGGGCTGTGATCAATTCATATTGTACAAATGCGTGGTGGCAGCGGCGCGCACCCACGTATTTGTTACATAGAATGATTAAGGCGGAAGAAAGGAAGAAATAAAAAACACCAGAAAAGTTTCGTATTAGTTCAATGACAAAGTGATAGTTTGTTTTTATTAAACAATTAGAATGAAGCAACAAATGTTAAGGAAATAGGTTTAACAATTGTTGTGGAATATATAATTAATATTTAAGAGTATTAGCACTTACGTGACGTATGTTGGCAGGATGCTTTCACTTCGACGGCTGGATCAAAAGAGGCCGAGCGCTTGGCAGAGAAAAGCTATGAGCCCACTATACGGCCAATTTCGTTGAGTTTCCCCACCGAAAGCTGCCGCATAGTCGCCCATAGCAGTAAAGTAAAAAAGTTTAGAGTAATGTGTATAAACAATTGCAGCTTATACATATGAATGTGTGTGTGTGTATCTGCGAAAACACCTTTATGAATTTATTGGTTAACTAAGTACATTTCTACGAGGGAGGGCAGATATATTTAGGCCTGTGGTCTAAACATACCGTCCCCCTTGCCGTAGGCAACAACAAAATTTTAATCAAATACAAATACTAAATGACTTAGAAAGCATACAAGCCACCACACGTCCAGGTATGGCTATAAGTCGATGTGCAGATGCGGAGGATGGACTTCGTGTCTCGTTCCCCTGTGAAGAAAGAAATAATTTATTAATTAAATGTACGTGGTTTTTGATTCCGTGCAGTAATTACTTATTTGTATGGGAACTCCTATTTTGGGCAGGCTCCTGAAACTACCAGCCCGAATAGGATCGGTTGGGTCAGGAGACCGCCAACTTTTGTTGCTGGCGTTCCGCTCACCATCATTTCGGCGTACATATTATCGTGAGCTATTTGCAATGTTTTACTGGTTTATGCATGTGCCTCTCTTATGTATCATGAATATTATAACAAGGTTACATAGTAATAATTAATTATGAATTAAAAAGACTAAATGTAAACCATGCTTTGTTTATAAGTTGTTTGATTAATAATACCGGAACATTCTTCCCTACAAGAACGACTGTTCTTAATCCTAGTAGATATAAGAGGAAGGACGGCCTATCGTTGTGATTGTTTTAGTCGAGTATTGTTTACTCCGCTATGCTCCGACTCACAGCGCCTTCAGCAGCAGGCTCCATCTCTTCGCCCCTAATTCTACTCACCTCAAGATTTGTTGTTCAGGGCTGTCACCTTCAAGTTCATCCAATGGTAGAAGACAAATTTTTGAAATAGGCCTTTTGGTAAGTTTTTGGTTTGCATATATTGACACGACACGCACTCGTCCGTCCTTTCCAGGATACACTTCATGCATACGGCCAAGGCACCACTGCCCAGGGGCACAACGATCATCGGATACAAGAACTAGGTCGTCAATTTGTATATCGGTTCGGCGATGAAGCCACTTAGGGCGAGCTTGTAGACGACTAAGATATTCCCGATACCAGCGTTTCCAGAAGTGTTCCTTTATTTGTTCAATCGCCTTCCAACGACTAATGCGGTTGATGTTGACCTCTAAAAGACTTTCTTCTTGTATGCAGATGGTAGGCTCGCCTATCAAAAAATGCCCGGATGTTAACTGACATCTCGCGGATCTGATGATAAGGGACAAAGTGGCCTAGAATTAGGCATCCTTCAATCTGTGAAAGTAAAGTAGTTAGTTCTTCAAAGCTTAAAATTCTATCATGTATAACACGTTTAAGATGGTACATCATAGATTTAACCCCGGCTTCTCACAAACTACCGAAATGTGGTGAAGCAGGAGGAATAAAATGCCAATCAGTTCGAAGGTTGGATAAGCTTTCACGTTAGTCCTCTGGTATTGAAAGTTGACTCCTGTGCAACAATGCTTTTAATTCTACAAAATTTGTGCCACAGTCGGAATTTAAATCAGTGCATGCTCCTCGTCTTGAGACAAAACGGCGAAAGGCTGCTAAAAACGCACTCGATGTTAAATCAGACACTGCCTCCAGGTGAATAGCTTTGGTTTCCGTACACACAAACAGGCAAACATAACCCTTTGTTATTATGGCGCGTCTTATGGTTGCATTTTTATTGGTATAGTTCCGGCGTAGTTGACGCCACTGTATTGAAATGGCCTGGTGAGATTTAAGCGAACAGCAGGAAGATCACCCTTCACTTGTTGAGCACCCTTGGCAGCATATCGAAAGCAGGTTATGCATTGACTTAGTGTTGTTTTAGCTAGACGGACCCCAGACAAAATCCAAAATTCACTACTAACATATGACATGGTTAGGGTGATCCCACCGTGCAATGTGTGCTCGTGTGCATCTGAAATTATAAGCTTCGACAAAGGATTTTGTTTGGTTAATATTGCTAGGTGTTTGGTATCAGGCGGTAAATTATAGTGTCTGAGTCGGCCGCCAATTCGGAGGATACCGTTTTTCATAAAGAAAGGGTGACAATTTTAGTAAAGGTTTCTCTTTGGCTTCCCTGTGCCTGCGTAAGGCCGAAATACATAAAGAAAATCAATTTCTTGAGTTAACCTTATGATACAAAGTTTAGTGGCACGAATTTCTCTCGCGGTCATGTTTCCATAGTAACTATTTCTCTTACTACGCTTACAATTGTTGATGAATCGGTAACACCAAGAAATAACGCGCAATAATATAGAAAACGTGGAAAATTTGACCAAAAACTCAGGATATTGAGAGTCTGTCATGTGATTTACAGAATGTGATTTTCGTTCTTCTAACGGTGGCTGACGATTTTTGGGAATTTTGGGCCACTGACTGTCAGATTCGATTAGAAATTTAGGACCACGCCACCAAATTTCTTTATCTTTAAGTTCATTTGGAAACAACCCCCTCGATGCACAATCAGCTGGATTCTCAGCCGAAGGAACATACTGCCATTGTATGACATTGGTATAACGCTGAATTTCATTCACGCAGTTTGCTACGTAGACATTCCAACGAGATGGCGGATGCCTTATCCAGCTGAGAACTGTTGTGCTATCGCTCCAATAGGGTACTAAATTAATGCAATCTGAAGAATTTTGAGAAAAGGACTCTATCACATTTGCGGCGAGTTTGACCAGAAGAGTAGCTGCTCATAGCTCCAAATTTGGTATGGATACGGTTTTGATAGGCGCCACCTTTGACTTGGCTTGAAGAAGTGAAACCGTCACTCTTTCGTTGACGGAAATACGTGCGTACACTACAGCGGCATAGGCGACTTAGGATGCATCGCAAAAGCAGTGCAAATCGAATTTACAAGTGGGGAAGTAACCCATCCACCTAGGAATTTTTATTTCATGAAAAGCAATCAAGTTTAATTTGTACTTATACCATAAAGACTAAATATCGGCGGGAACTTCTTCATCCCAGTCAACACCGGCCAGCCACAATTTCTGAAAAAGCGTTTTCGCAACAATTGTGGATTTAGTGAGCCAACCTAATGGGTGAAATATACGTGCACTATCGGTAAGAAGAGAACATTTTGTTGTCCTTACCTCAAACTCGAAAGACGTTTTAAAATTAAAGGAATCAATGGTGGTATTCCACTGAACTCCGAGCGCTTTAACTATGTTATCTCTATTAATATCGAAAGTGACAGAATTCTCTATAAAGGAAGGTTCAATTTCATTCAGAAACTCTGACGAATTGGAATTCCACTTTCTTAGAACGAAACCACCTTTATTAAGAAGAGAACACAAGTCCCGTTGTAACGTTATAGCTTTAGATAAATTGTCGGATCCCGACATAACATAATCTACGTATGTATCCGCATCTAACACAGCTGATTCGTTCTCATATTCATGCCTAGAATCTTCAGAAGCCTGACGCAAGACTCAGATTGATAGGTAAGGAGCAGGAGTAGTTGCGTAGGTTACGGTATTTAATTCGTAAATGGCAATATCGTCATTCGGATTAAAACGCCATAAAATTTCTTGGTATTTACGCTGAGCAGGATTCACCTCAATCTGTCGAAAAATTTTTTCGATATCTGCTGTGAAGGCATATCGATGTTTTCGCCAAAGTAATAGGATTTGAAACAAATTGTTGTGGAGAGTAGGTCCAGGGAGTAATTCTTCATTAAGAGATTTGGAGTCCTTTGACTTGCTACTACGGTCAAATACCACTCGTAATTTAGTGGTTGAGCTACTCTCACGAATAGCGCCATGATGCGGCAAAAAGTAAGAATTAGGCTGAATGTCTGCTGGATATATATCTACTTTGGTCATATGCTTCAAGCTTTCATATTCTTGCATGAAAACTCTGTATTGCTGGCGATATAGCGGACGCCTATGAAATGCTTGCTCTAAGTTATTAATACGTTTTAAAGTATTAAAGTGATTACTACTCAGAGTTGGTAGCATACCAGAATTAATAACAGATTTAAAGGGTAAATCTACTATGTACCGACCAAGTTCGTTACGTTGCGTAGTTGCTAAGAAATTACTGTTGCATGCTTCGTCTTCGGAACTCAGCTGTATTTTTTGAGGAAGCTCCTCCTGTTCCCAAAAGGCGCGCAACAGGCTTTCTAAAGTTATATTATTGATGGTAAGTTCATGATCAAAACACGTATTGATTCCGGATACCACCCAACAAAAGAGAATATTTTGAAAGAATAAGTTTTGCTGAATGAATGACTTGCCTGGAAGTACGATTTGGCTGAAAATATCTGCTCCAAGAATGAGATCAATTTTATCGCCTCTGTCGAATTCCGGATCAGCAAATGAATCAATTTGTAAATCACGAAGATTTTGTAAAACCGTAGTTGTTTTTGGCATATAAGATGACAAGCGTTGTAGAACGAGCGCGTTGCAACTCAATATATATTTATTTTTGATGGACCAAAGATCAAACTGCACTACGGCAAAGGTTTTGGCTATTACAGACGCCAGTAATTTCACAATAGGTTTTTCGTTTTTTAAGGTTGAGTAATTGAGCTGCGTGTTCGGATATAAGCGTAGCTTGTGATCCTTGATCAAGAAGCACTCTAAGCTCAATTTGTGCCGAGGGGGATTTCACAACCGCGCGAATCGTATATAATAAAACGTTTGGAAATACCGACGCACTATTTGTTGAAGCAGCTAAAGATAAGTTGAGCTCTCAGCGGACATATTAGCGGAGCTAACCCTACTGTTACTGGGAGCATTCTCGTTTTCGTGATGCAAAATGGTATGATGAGCCATTCTACACACATTGCACTTGTATGTTGACTTGCAATCTCGCGCATGATGGCCACTCGCGAGGCAATTGAAACAAATATTCTTAGTACTTAAGAACTGAGCTTTATCCTTATACGGCAATGCTAAAAACGTATAACATTTTGAAATAAAGTGAGGCTTATCGCAAAATGAGCAGCTATGTTGCTGAGAAGCATGATTTGCTTTAAAACTAGATCTTTTAGATCGAGACGCATTTGCTTTTGGCCTTTTGCTTTTATCGCTGTATCCTGTACAGCCATGAATAAATTCCAGTGCGTGGAACCAGTTTTCACGGAAAGTAAATAAATCAGAAAGTTAAGGCACTTCAGTAGATGATTTTAGAGAACTCTGCCATTTTTTACGAGTTTCATTATCTAGTTTCTGGGATACTACATGGATCATGATTGGATCCAAATTCAATGTATTTACCTCAATGTTCTTCAAGGAAGCTAGACACTCTTCGGAGGTGTCAAGGATAAGTGTTATACTTTTAACACTTCCATCTGAATCAGGTATAGAAAACATATTTTTAATTAGGATCTCACCAATCAAATGGTGAAGTTCTTCCAGGAGTCCCTTTTGGCCTTCTGGATTGACTTCTTGAAAGATTTTAAGGCGTCCTTATAATGGGACCAGATTCCAGTGCGCTTAGCCTCGTTAAACAGTTTTCTGCTGTTTTTCCTCTGCTCGGAGATTTCTTGGTTCCACCAATAGGGTTTCTTTTTGCCCCTTGCCTTAATCTCCCGGCAGGCTACTGTGAAGGCAACGTTACAAGATTTGGTGATAAGATCTATTGCTATTGCTCTTTGGACGATGGGTCTAGCTCACCGAGAGAAGAAAATGTTGTGTCTAAAAGAGGCGCTTCATCAGTTCTTAGCGGTAGGCTCGACCTACCTTGTGAAGCGTTTCATAGGAGAGTAGAGGATAGGATTTTTTATAAAGGTTCCAGTCCGTGCGTTTCCTATTCCTGTAAGCCACCCTAGGCGGTGTACGCAAAAGCAGAGTAAAAGTGATATACATATGATCAGAGTAGGAGTTTTCGTTGGAAACTCTCCAATTTTTGACAAAGTCAGAGAATGGCCCTGAAACTAGAGTAATATCTAGAACCTCCTTTCTATTTGAGGTGATAAAAGTTGGTTTGTCTCCAGAGGTGCATATACTTAGATTGTTATTAATAATAGAATCAAAAAGAGACTCACCCCTAGTGTTAATGTCGGTAGAGCCCCAAGCGGTGTGATGTGCATTGGCATCGGCTCCGATTATTATTGGGAACCCTTTACTGTGGGCCTCCCGTACCGCTTTGCAGAGCCGGCCCTGCACAGAAGTTGGGCGATCGTGCGCCAGATAGGCGGACATCAGCCTGAGCGTTCGGTCCTGTAGCTCGAGGCTAATGCAGGTAAAGACCTCGTCGCTAAAAAGAGATATCAGAATAAATACTAGAGTTTTCTTTGTTAGAATACAAGATCTGATTCTACCTGCCACGGGCGGTGTCACCAGCTGGTAGTACTTAGAATAGAGCCCACAGACCTTGCTGCCAACGACCCAAGGCTGCTGGACTATAACGACGTCCTCATCTTTTGTGCGGAGGCGTAAGATTAGGGCAGCCGAGGCTGCCTTAGAGTGGTGCAGGTTTATTTGAAGTACCTGAGCGCCCGTTAAAGGTCGGCTTCAGCATCGACGTCCATCCTCTGCTGACGTCGGATGCCTCCTCTACGATAGTATCGTCGAGTTCGGCATCCGATGGGTCGGATTCCAGCAGAAGCTGTTCGTCCATGCCAGTAAAGAACTGGCCCGCAAACTCAGATACCGAGAGTGTATTGCACTCGGCATCCGGAGTGCTGCGTGCCAGTTCGATATCAGCACCATGTTCACTCAAGGTGTTGCATGGGTCCCCGAGATTCATTGTGGCGGTTGCGGATTCGCTCGAGGCGGTATCCCCACCAACCAGATCTTCCGGCGCGGAGGTGGTTCCTTTACAGGGCCAGGGGCAGCAGATCAACTCGGGGTGTCTCCGTCTAACTCCTCGCTCTGAGGTACAGGCTCACCTTCGTCCGGTGCTTCTTCTTTAGTACCAACCCTTCGAATCTTCAACGTGATGGAGTAGAAGCCGTAGCTTAAAACTCAACCACATTCGTCAAGCCAAGGGAGAGAAGCCTCGTTTATGATGAAACCAACATAACGTTGCTTCGCCCTTGTCTCTCCGACCCGGACTATCCTCCAATCGCTCGAAAGTAGCCCCTTATTTGATTCTGCGATGGTTTCTAAAATCTCGGCAGGATCCGCTATGCCGTCTGGGACCCAGGCCCAAGCTCTCGGTCTGTTCGGAATTTCTTCAAAACCGACCGAATCCAGGCTGGTCCTAGGCCACAGCTGTCCTAGCAAAGCTATGGCGAGTTTGTAGAGCTTGCACGAGCGCTCATCGGCGCAGGAAACAAGCTTGACCCTGCCCTGGTACCAGCCGGCATCACGAATAGTAGGAGCCGGCCCCGGATACTTGGTCATGATGTCCTTAAAGATCTTGAGAAGGCCGTTAAGGACATCCTTCCAGTTATTCGGGGTCATGTTTCCATCCGGGTGACCGCGGTTCAAAACCGCCAGCGTAAAGTTGGCCTTAACCGCCTCGCTGGAGGTTTTGGTCGGGGCAGGGGGAGCAGTGGCGATAGAACTTTTTTGCTCTGCCGTCAACTTGTCGTTGGGAGAGTTGCCAAATCTCTCAACGATTTTGGCGGCGTTGCGGATGTTCCGTTAGTTGCGGACCGAAATCGGGATTCGCTTATTTGCCTCGGAACCCTCAAGGGGTTCAGCCGGCTTTCTAGATAGCTTTGCAGCGGTAGAGGCAGTACTTTTGTCCGTGTAGGACTTAGTGCTGTTTCCACCCTGCTGGCGAGAGGTGCTCGGTACGGACGTGGGACGGGCCTCCTGTGCTTGCTCAGTCGGACGCTGCTCTCCCTCTTTGGGGCTAGCTTTGCCGGCTGCCGCGGAATGGGACTTGTCCTCAAGGGGTTTAGTCCTTCCACTAGTTTGCACAGATGGCCGAGAAGTATTTTGAGGCCGTGAAGGCCTGGTCGGCGCCGTCTGTGCGGTTCCCGACGGATTGGTTACTTTTTTAACGCCTAGTTCAAGGGCGGCATCTTTACCCGTACAGGGATTCGAGGCTTGGTTTTTTGTCTGTTCATAGTAACTGGTTCGTCGGCTGCCTACTAAGATGAGGCCGTTCGGCAGCCTGAAAAAAAGGGATAGGGGAACAATCCGGTCGACTGCAGCAGAGCCCCATGCCGCAGCAAGTCGCCGTTACTCCCGGAGGTGGACCGGTATCCGGGAGGCTCCGTAAAAACATAGTCGGATACACCTGACTGCAAACCATCCAATGGGCACGGAAACGCATCACATCCTGGATTAGGGGGTGGACCACCTTTTCAACTGGGCGTGGTCCGGTTCCCACCCTGAGGCCACGTTTAAAAACCATTTCCATATGCTTGAGCTATTAAGGAGCTGGGGCACAGATGGGAATGATTCCCAAACTTAGCTAGCACTCCCCTGGAAGGGGAAGCTGTTGTGCTATTACCAGCCGGCACCCTCTGGGAGGGTTCAGTCCAAGGATTTTCACCAGCCTATATATTGATTAATTATAGCACTTTTTGTTTCAAGGCATTTTCAATACCGTCAATTCCACAATTTTCTCTTGCAGTTGGGTAAATAACGTTGTATCAAAGGCCGATCCTTATTCGTTAAGCTAAGGCCACACACCTGATACGAAACATTCATTCTCTCTCAATTCGTTTCCAGGAATGGGTCTTGAATATCAGCTGTTTGTTCATTCAATTGCAAACAAAAGTTCATTCATTTCCAAGAATGGGTCTTGAATATCAGATGAATATAAAATAAAAAATAAAAAATTTCAAGAAATCGGTGTGTTTTCATTATTTTCGAATAAATCAGCGAGTAAATTGATAAAAATTTATTAAAATTTATAAAAAAGGAAAATTTTTTTAAAAATATTTTGTGGTAGATACATAAGTATGGCACCGCCATACGATAACAATGAACGGCTATCCCCCTTCTCGGCTTTGTTGCGACCAAAACGTATATGTATATACACATACAATGAAAAACGCAAAATATTTATAAGAAATAACGAAATTAGGTCCACTGTTATTTTAACGAACGCAAAAAGATAAAACTTGGTGGAGTACCTACGTTATCGTCCACAAAAAGCAGTTAATGAAACGTGTTGCGCTAACCTTTATGTATACGTAAAATTTATATCAGCTTTAAAAAATGGAATGTCGCAACGCGCCACAAAAACATGGGCCCGTAGTCATAGTCGCTGACTAAAATACTGTTTAGTTAAAATCTTGCCTAAATTAAAAATGGGATTTAAAATTTTGATCTGTCATAGACATATTAAGCACAGTTTTCAGCTAAAATAAGCATGGACAGGGTATCCGCATGAAAAAAGGTTTGGATCGGCGCTATGAAGGAATTTTTTAGAAGTTTTAAAAGTTCACCCTGTTCCTTACAACCGTGGTTACTTGACTCCACCTATAAAAAAAAACTGTAATTTTATACTTGACAAGAACTCTTAAAATACCACAAAAATTGGCAAAGGAGTACCTGAAAACGCGTTTTGATGACAGGAATCACAATACGGTGGCGGATAATTATTATTAAATTCTATTTAAAAGTTATTAACAAACGTTTTGTAAATATTCGCTATTTTCTATCAGCCGTCAATTTAAAATTGACAGCTCAATCTTTAATTGAACATGAACATACTTGTTCAAAGAAAATTTACTTAATTTCGTTCTTAAAAAATTATTTAAATCTCGCAACGTTGAAGCGGATTTGGGCTACTTAAAGCAAAGGAAGCAACAAGGCGATTCACTCATACACTCGATTTCATGTTGAACAGTGTTTCTTAATGCATTATGTCTTAGAAGTGAAATCCGCAAAATTGACGAAGGCACAAAATTCGTTTTAAATTCAATTTGTACGCTGTTTAAAAATTGACGTACTTCTACATAACGCACGGTGAAAGTTTGCTTGCTACAATGAACAAAATAATCAGTTACCGATTACAGAAATATAAAATTAAATATTTGTAGCTCAAAAGGAAAAATTGTTTATAAATTGAATAAAAAAGAAAATGATAGACTTTTTATAAAATTTGGTTTTGCTCTTGCGTTGTATACTAGAACGTTGTAAAGAAAAGTTGTTTGCATTAAGACAGCTGTGACGGCCAAAATGATGTAAAACTTAAGTGTTAGTTGGCCCTAACCGTTAAAGCCGTTTAATTTAATAGACCCGAAACCCCCTATTCGGCTGTATAAGTATGGAGGACGTTCAAGTTAAATCAAATTTGTGTTTGTCTTCGCAAAATCAGCCTAAATAAAGGGAGTTTAGTATAGTTTTCCGCTTCCCAAGGCAGTCGGTTCTATGTACCGGAACGACTCGGGATTTTTCCCGACCAAGGACTGTCATTTCAGTGTGACCCCATTTAATTTGTTGCGTCCCTCCCACAAATTGTCATCCTCCCAGCAGCTCCTTGCACCAGGACTGCTCCATATTCTCTTACTCCGGGAAGGCATCGAATCCAATCCGGGTCCGTCTCCTGACCCCGGTCCTGATAAATGGTTTTGCTGCATCTGCCAGAAAAGAATCTTTTTAGGACGGTCATACTCTGTTCAGTGGGTCTCGTGTAAGGGATGGTTGCATCGGACAGGTTGTTCTGGGCTTCATCCCAAAACCCGACGTCCACGTAACTTTTATAAATCTTTTGTGGCTCCATGCTGTTCACGCCCAAGGGCGTCCCGTAGTCTACGCCTAAACGCCCCCACTACCTTCCAGCAGCCCCGGTGCTCAGCAAGCCACAACAAGTACCAGCTGCTGCTCGCGCCCCACGTCGCCAACAACTCAAACAGCTGCTACCACTCATAAGTACTACCTTCGTAGTAGAGTCGGTAGCAATGCTGAGCATCAGCCCCTGCCCCCGTCTTCTCCCCTCCTCTTTTCCGGCAGCAATCGTGTAGGTGGAAACAGACTCTTAGTCCCTACCTCCGTTTGCACCGTTTGCCAGCACAGAAAATATATGTTTGCGACATCCGCCCAATGTAGCTCCTGCCTTGGGTGGTGCCACTTTCCTAGATGTTCTGGTCTCTGCGACGGCAACCCCCCGACGGGTTTCATCCCGCCATGTTGCCAGGTCGCAAACGCAAATCATCCGGGTACCCCAATTATTGCCCAAGGACGCCCAGTCCCATGGTCACAACAGCAATTGCGTCCTGGCCTTCCACAACCCAGGCGTAGTCACCCGTCACTTACCCCCAGAGTGGCGGCGTCTCCCCTTATGCACTTCAGAATTCTGCCGTTAAACAGTAATGGACTAACTGGGAAGATTACGGAGATAGTCGATTTCATGAAGCGGCACAACATCCGCATTGCTGCGATTCAAGAGACTAAACTCACAGCAAGATCTGCATTGCAGACCTGCTCTGGGTATAATGTCCACAGGAAATATCGAGAGAGCGGCCTCGAGTTTATCATACACTACTCTGTGCAATATTATTTATTTGATCCTGGCATCGACCGCAGGGACAACGTCTTAGAACGTCAAGGCCTATATGTCCGGTCAGGCGATGCAAACCTAGAAATCATCAACATCTACATCCCTCCTGCCACCTGTTGCCCCAGTGGATACCGCCCTAATATCAGAGCCTTACTCACTGGCAACAATCTCATTATCTTAGGCGATTTCAATGCCCATCACGATCTATGGCACTCAAACTTGCGGGCGGGCAGTAGGGGTGAGATGCTAGCGGATCAAATAGAAGAAACGACGTTCTGCACAATAAACGGAGACGCCCCCACACGTATGGTAGGAAGTTATCACAGTTCGCCAGATATCTCAATCGTGAGCGCAGAACTCATAAACTGTGTCAACTGGCAGCCGATGGTAACATTGGCATCCGACTACCTGCCTATACTTATTTCGCTCGAGTGGACCGCCGACTTCATCATCATCGAAAAACGCACTTTCATAAACTTCAAAAAAGGAAAGTGGGAAGAATATAATTCTTTTACAGACAACCTCTTTGCTGCCCTCCCTATCCCGACAGATGCCCGCCAAGGGGAGCGTGCCTTCCGTAAGGTCATTGAATCCGCGTCGGCACGTTTCATTCCCGCCGGGAGAATTCCCAAAATCCGGCCCCACTTTCCGACGGAGGCCGCAAACTTAGCGAGAGAACGTGACCTTATAAGACAGCTTGATCCAGGCGACCTCCAAATAAGGGATATAAACCAACGCATCAGATTGCTTGTGGACGAACACAAGCGGGCGAAATGGGAGGAGCACCTAAGAGGTTGTAACCTCTCTACCGGAGTGGGTAAACTTTGGTCCACCGTAAAGTCCCTATCGAATCCGACTAAGTACAAAGACAAAGTTTCCATCACCTTTGGCGACAAAGTGCTGTCGGATGCGAAAAAAAATGCGCGAGCGCTTTCTGCCGACAATATATAATGCATTCTACGGTCGACAAAGATAGACGGAGAGCGAATAGACACGCACATAAACACAAATTCAGCGCGTCACCAATCACCATCACCGCTAGAGAGGTTGAGGACGCCATTGGTCGCGCTAAACCATCCAAATCAGTGGGCCCAGACGGCATAGCCATGCCGATGCTTAAAAGCCTAGGGAAAGAGGGTTTCAAATATTTAGCGCATGTCTTCAACCTGTCTCTTTCCACCTTTGTCATACCGAGAAATGGAAAATGGCCAAGGTGGTCCCGCTACTAAAGCCTGGGAAACCAGCTAACATAGGAGAGTCGTATCGTCCGATATCTCTCCTATCGCCAGTAGCAAAGACGCTTGAAGTCATTTTGCTCCCATTTCCAATCAAATTCGCAGCTAGCCTCTCATCAGCATGGCTTCAGAAAACTCCGTAGCACTGCCACCGCGCTAAATGCCATTAGCACCCAGATAAATTGCGGTTTAAATCGATACCCCCACCATAGAGCAGCACTCGTAGCGCTAGACCTATCAAAAGCTTTTGATACGGTCAACCATGGCTGGTTACTGCAAGACCTGGAAGGGTCTACTCTTCCCCCATGTCTTAAAAGGTGGACCGCAAATTATCTTGGTGGTCGGCAGGCATCGGTGCAATTTAGAAACGAAACATCAAAACCAAGGAGAATTAAACAAGGGGTGCCACAGGGTGGTGTCCTATCCCCACTTTTGTTTAATTTCTACATATCTAAGCTACCTTCACCACCGGAAGGAGTCACCATCGTTTCCTACGCCGATGACTGCACAATAATGGCCACAGGCCCAGGCCCAAAGATCGATGAGCTATGCAATAAAATAAACGGCTACCTCCCTGATCTCTCCAGTTTTTTCGCCTCGCGAAACCTGGCATTATCACCGACTAAATCTTCCGCGACCTTATTTATAACATGGACGTCCCAAATGTCGACCATTTTGATCATCCACGTCGATGGCACTACGCTACCGACTGTCCTACACCCCAAAATCTTGGGTGTGACGTTTGATCAGGATTTACATTTTGGTGAGCACGCAGCCGCAATTGTTCCGAGAATTCAGAGCCGTAACAAAATCCTCAAATCCCTCGCTGGCAGTACCTGGGGAAAAGATAAAGAAACGCTCATGATTACATACAAAGCAATTAGCCAGCCGATTACATGCTACGCGTCACCCATATGGTCGCCAACCTAAAAATTACCCACTGGAAGAAGCTACAGGCCTGCCAAAATACTGCTCCCAGAATTGCCACGGGGAGAGAAACGAGATGCTGACCAAACAGTTCCTGTTGAATACCCAGAAACCTGGGCATCCCAACAGACATCTGATTGATGAACCAGCACCGCCTAGGGGCCTTAGGAGTCATCTCCGTAAGCATTTTGAGGAAATACGGCACCCGAGAACCCAGCCGTATGAAGCGAAAAAACACAAGCAGGTCCTTGGTGAACTCCATAAACAGGCGTCGGACCTTTATGCCGGGAATTGCACGGTGAATTCAGTACTTATAGAAAAGTATCCAAAACTCGCGGAAGAGGAACGCATACGCCCCAGATAAACGCGTGTCACTCTTGCTCAACTTCGTTCTGGATACTGTAACAGGTTAAACTCTTACCTATCCAGAATCAACCCCGACATACAAAATGTATGCCCCGCACATGCTACCGACCATCTCTTTAATTGTAATGTGGAACCAACGCCTCTAACACCCCTTTCCTTATGGTCCACACCTGTTGAAACGGCAAGTTTCCTTGGACTCCCGTTAGAGGATATTGATGAAAATTTGTAATCGGTCGCGGCTGTTAGGTGGGGCGAAGCATTGCTACAACAACAACAACAACAGTATAGTTTTCCATAGGAAAGAAGTGACCTAGAATGTTGAGACATTGTACATGAACCTCCAAGTTCCCTTTTACATTAAAAAATCATTGAACTCAAGTCTGTCATGACATGGACTAAGAGTACGCTTACACAGCGACCGATTTTGATCGCCCGATCCCGATCGTAACTGTCCGATAGAAATAAACACATGTATTTAGATGAGGGTGTGTACATTTCAACCGATCACAGAATTGTTGTCGGCCGTTGTCGTTTTTTACTGCCAATAAATTCGCGCGTGTTCAATTTTATCGTCCGATAAATTGCGTGCATTTACTGTGAAAAATTATTATTTGTGCGATGGAGTGAAAAATTAATTAATTTGGCGCAAAACAGGCGCCCTTTATGGGATAAGCACATAAAAGCATAAACGCAAGCGTATTTTTGCGAAAAAGTAAAATGTAAAAAAAAAAGCTGCCGGCCGATAATCGGTTGCAATTTTAACACCGACGAACGGCCGATTTCATCAGCTGATTGCAATTTTTCGGTTTATCGGTGGCTGTGTAGGCGTACCCTAAGAGGGTGATAGAGGAGGTTAGTAGTACAACAGCGCCCGCACCAAGCAGTTCTTAAAATTTTTGTTGCTAGTTATTGTTGTATTCCGTGTTTTATTTCAGCCTTTCTTTTAAGAGGAATTGGCAAATATGAAGGGAAATAGAAAACACAAAAGGAAATGCCAGCGGAATTGAATTTAAGAATTCTGCAATGTCATTCAATAATCAGAAATCCGAAATAAGAAATTGTTCTTTTTATTAATACATAGATATACACAAAAAATCGAAAAATTACCCTCAAATAGCTGCGAAACTGGTGAAAATTGTATCCGCGCAAAACGCGTTTTTAGTTAATTATTTTCTGTGTACAACAATATCACCAACATTACAACAATCACATGAAAGTCTTAAACTTTTTTTTTGCAAAAATCTCTTGACAGAGTAAAAGTATTACTTTGCCGCCTCCGGATTATTGCTTCCGAAATTAAAACGCGCCATATGACACCTCTCCCGAAATTTTTGGACATATATTAAAATTTGACCATTGAATACTTATTTCTATATTTAATGCCAAAATCAACATGTAGGATGCCACTTTTTCCTCAAAAGATACTAAAATATCAAAACTCACAAATATCTATGAATGCGAAATAATTTTAATTAAAGATTTCGACTTATTTTGTTCTGTTGATTTTCCGTCTTCATTTCGAACGAAAATCGACACTGATGATGGTACAACGCCGAAACCGGTTTGTCTCGAAATCAAATTTGACAAGGAATTACGGAAATCGTTCCAATATACACAAGGATTTCGCATATGTGGAGCCAAGTAACCATCGCACATTTTAAAATTGTGTAATTTTCCCACAAACATATTAAAGGTGAGGCCACATTAGGCTGCACTACGCAGCACTGCACTACACTACAAAATATTCTTTGCATGTGTTCTTATGAGGCAATTCACACCTAGCGTCAGCAGCACAATAAACACAAACTTTTGCCGCAATGTGTCGCTCGATTGCCGCTTAATGTGAATTGCAAAAATATGTCGCTCTGTGAGGCGCCGCTGCCGCTACGTGTCGCGCATCGTAATGTGCGCGTACCTTAACACGCATTCTAGCGATAATAAGTTAGTTCCTGACGATTTCACTTCCATTGAAGTTCATCGCGTTTAAATGTCAAATTGTTTAATTTCTCGCAACTTTTGACAGCAGGCAACCAACTCAAAACACATTTTAATAAATTAAAATCGCGCTCATGTCATTTTAAATTTTAAATACTTTTTTAGAGATAAAATAGTGTTTAAGTGGATTATAACATAGTTGAAATGATACTTAATTTAGAACCATGTCTAAACCAATAAAACTCTCTTTTATTTCGACTATGACTACGGACCATGGCCTTTATCCATCCACTTACATCAATGCGAAGGCTAAGAAGCCAACTTTTTCACCAATCGAAATTCGCTAACAAAACCCGTTTCGTGTGCAGCCCTTCGATGAAAGGTGTTGTCACAGATAAATTTTCGACGGTTTGAAAAAGAGTTATTTTTTTCGGGTTTGTAATACTGACATCCATTACAATTTTTTGATATCCCAATTGACAATTTTGAGCAAATTTTCGGTGAAAATCATAAATTGAACCTTTACAATATAAAATACCCTAAAGTTATTTTGAAATTACCAAATTTGATTTTGAGCATGATGGCATCTATGGCCAATATTAAAAAAATGCACCTTTTCACGCGCTCTCAGAGAGCGAGAAGTTTCATATCAGGTCATCAGTGGGCCACACTGAGCTGCACTACACTGCACCTCAATATTTTGCCTATTTGATCAACATGTCCGCGCCGCGCAGTGCTGCTGCCGCTTGATGTGAATTGGGTAGTAGTGCAGTTTATGGTACCCACCAAAATTTGAGCCAAAATTTTCGAGTGAGGTATCAGAAGACGCGTATTCACGTCTAGATTAAAGCCTCCATTACTGATACTTAGCATAGACTTGACTTGGCTTGCGAACTGTCACTTACAGTTCTGATAAATGAACATTGCATGTTACTGATTACTCAAAACTGAACTTGACTTAGAAGTCTGTTGAATTTTGATTTTCTATGTAAGTTCTAAGTGACGTTTACATTTTGAGATGCCATTTGTTTGTTTCCATTTCATTTTGACATTTTGTCATACAAATTGACATTTATTTAAAAATAAATTTCAACGCTGATTATGATGCCAGATTTTATGCGCCAAGTGGAGTATAATCGTGGCTAAGTTGCCAAGTTTACGCCAAGTCAAGTCAAGTCTATGCTAAGTATCAGTAATGGGGGCTTAAAGGGCCCGTTACTGATACTTAGCATAAACTTGACTTGGCTTGAAAACTGTCACTTACAGTTCTGTTAAATGAACATTGCATGTTACTGATTACTCAAAACTTAGCAACACTTAACTTGATTTAGAAGTCTGTTGAATTTTGATTTTCTATGTAAGTGCTAAGTGACGTTTACATTTTGAGATGCCATTTGTTTGTTTCCATTTCATTTTGACATTTTGTCATACAAATTGACATTTATTTAAAAATAAATTTCAACGCTGATTATGATGTCAGGTTGTATGCGCCAAGTGGAGTATAATCGTGGCTAAGTGGCCAAGTTTACGCCAAGTCAAGTCAAGTCTATGCTACGTATCAGTAATGGGGGCTTAAGAATCCGAAAGAGGAAGTTATCTTTTTACCCCGTTTAAAAGTTATCCGCGTAAAACAGGTTTGTGTGATACATATTGTTCCCTCACGTTTACAATATTTTAAGCGCACACATCACTTTACTTTTCATTTAGTATATTTTTATTTATATACTTTTATTTAGTATATTAACATAATCTAACTTGCACGAATTAACGAAAAATTATGTTAAATTTCTCTAATTTGTTTTGGTCCTTTTGGGAGAGTCGCCTTTGGAACGCACCTAGTGGCTAGTGACAGCAAACAAAAACCCTACAAGACGGAGGTAACTAGTTCACCCACATATTCAAAGCTTTTTTCGCTCTCCACTAACCATGGTTCAACTATATACAGGTTGGCTCATCTGTAAAGCAACAAAATATGTCTGTTCAAATTGTCAAAATCAGTGTATTGGTGTTGGGGCGAATGGTATGGAATGGAAACATAAAACTTAGCAGTTTTTGAATGTGTAAGTAAAATGTTGCCAATGTGTTGGTTTCATTTTGAGTTTGCCATCTCCTTTTGAAAATCCCTTCGACCATGCAATGACATAAATAAAATCAGCTGATGAGATGAGCCAACTTTTTCATAATTGAACCATGCCACTAACCCATCAACGTTTCATGCTGTCATCGAAATGACAGTTCATTGATTATTCCGGGAAACTTTGAAACGGAGAAAAAATAGCATTGTTTACAACGAAAAATATCTTGTGCTTTTAGTTGTGACATGTGACGGAAATTAAAAATTTTGTTGCAGAGAACACCTTTTTGCGTTGGTGGCCTTTGCCCAAAATAATATTAAGTTAATTTTAGTTGTGACATGGGACGGAAATTAAAAATTTTTTTGCAGAGACCATCTTTTTGCGTTGGCGGCCTTCGCCAAAAATAATATTAAGGGTAACGTTTTACAAGACGGTGCACCACCTAATTTAAAAATATTAAATAATAAAAAAACGCAGCTCGAGGCGCGTCTTTTGATTCCTCGTTTGATAATTTTTGATAAAAATTAGGTGGTGCACCGTCTTTTAAATCGTTACCATATTAAGTTGTATAGAATCGACGGGATGGCCTACAAGGTTTCATGTCATACTAAATCGCTTCCGATATGGTCGGGCTAGTACCTTAATTGTTCCCGGAACGTACCCGATCTGCATCCGGCAAAGGACCAACAAAGTCGATAACGGGGAGTGTCCTTATCGCTACAACAACAACAACATTATTTACTTTGGTAATAGTGCAGTTTACGGTACCCACCGAAATTTGGGCCAAAATTTTCGAGTGAGATATCAAAAGACGCATATTTACGTCTAGATCAAGAATCCGAAAGCGGAAGTTAACTTTTTTTACCCGTTCAAAAGATATTATCCGAAAAAAGACCCGGGGTTCCCTCCGAAACCGGGGGTGGGATCCATAGTATTTTTGCGCAGAACACCTTTTTGCGTTGGCGGCCTTCGGCCGCGCTTAAAAAAAACCCTAAGCTACGCCATGCCAAGTCCGGGTGTGTGGTATAACCGTGGTTACCGCCACGGTGATGCACAATTTTTTTTGTGGATACAAACACAACAACAACCAATTAAAATCGCCAAATTCAACTGCAAATATCTCCGAGCAGAGATAAAAATTTTCTTTTCCGCCTTCGGATTATTGTTCTCGGGATTAATACGCATCTTTTGATACCTTACTCGAAAATCTTGGCCTAACTTTAGGGTGGGTACCGTAAACTGCACTACTACCTTTACTTTCTGATTTTCATTCATACGTATGTGCATTTTTAAATAATAAAACAAATGTTATATTATATTAATAGATAGCATCTCCGCCGGATTAAATGCAGATTCACGTGTCATTTGCCAAGGATACAATATACTTTACAACCAACATGCTTTGGAATACGGTACCAAACTGGTGGGATGTATTTCCCTAAAAAAGGGGGGAACTACGCGTCTTAGTTTGCCAGTATTTGCTCCGGTAATTTATATTGATTTGTGTTGATTGAAAATTGCAATAGTAGATAATGTAATGTGAATTAAAATTGAATAGGTAGCCAGAGCAAAAAAGGCAACTGATCGGCATGCAACTGTTATTTATGTGGCGCCACCGAGAGCTGCTGCTGCTATGCTAGAAGCATTAGGAGCAGAAATGTTACATTGTTTGCATCACCAAAGGTGTGTCATAACATGATATGGTTCGCGTTAAGCACGCTCTTTTAAGGCAAAAAAAAAAAAATTGCGTCTAGTCAGGCCCGATTGTCCAGGAATCATCGCACCAGAAAGGATAAGTAAATTGGCTACCTTATTAAATAATTTGTCATGCTTTTGTTGATAATCAACTGAAGAATGCAAATACGACAGAGTTCGAAGTTCATGTGAAAACCAAATAATTTTTTTAATTAGCGTTTGGAGAGAAAAATACATATGTATGTATGCATAGAACTGCATAGAAGGGGAGGAATTAATTAATTATTATCAGTAGATTTACAAGATTTTTCGTCATTTTCGTCGTCGCAGTTGTCAATATATTGCGTTAACAGAGGACATCAACACCTTACTACCCACAGCCAGTTAAAATTTCAGTAAATTTTGCTCTTTTCATCACTGTTTCAAAACGTGGAAAGTTATATATCGAGCATTCCATGGAGAATAGTACATTTGAGCAGACTTTCGCATTGCGGTCATTATTAATATTCAATCCCTAGAAGGTTTAATGTAATCATGTCAATAGTTCCCGATGGTGGGGCTAGTACCACAATGGTGCTTGTTACCGGAACGTGGATAGATAGATAATTTATTGAGGATTGCACAGTGACTTACACATCTCCCTCACAGCACCTCATCCTAGCCGACTTCCTTGTTGAACCCCAGCAGCGTTCTTGGCTTGAAGGATTAAATGTGGGAATGCTCTGGCCATGGTGAGCCCATAAACTTAGCCCTACGTCTTGAAATTGCGCCGCAATCTAGAAGTATATGGTCTGCCGTCTGCTGATCCATCACAAAATCGGTATGTGTTGTTCGATATTATACCGAGCTTATGCATGTGACTGTTCAGTCTACAGTGTCTTGTAAGAATAGCCGTTAGGATTCTTAAGTTATCTTTTTGAGAAGCCTATTAATGCCCTATATCGAGTTGTGCGATAACCCCCTAACAGTAACTTAGATTGACTCAGGCCTGGCATATTGCGCCAGTGTTCTCTCTTTTCCCTCCGTTCTACTATTAGGGGCATTTATTGAGTGAGCCAACTGCCAGGAACGGCTCGGGATCGATGGGTCATGCAGTTGCTGCCTCTCTTTCTGGGTTGTCCGCCTGCTGTTGTTGTTATAGCAGTGCTTCGCCCCATCCAATAGGTGCGACCGATCACAAATAGTCATCAATGTCTTCTAACGTGAGTCCAAGGAAACTTTCTGTTTCAACAGGGGTGGACCATAATGAGAGGAGTGTTAGAGGGGTTGGTTCCACAATACAGTTAAAGAGATGGTTGGTGTCATATGGGGACACATCACAAGCAGGACAATGTTTTTTATGTCGGGGTTGATTCTGGATAGGTAAGAGTTTAACCTGTTACGTTATCCAGCTCGAAGTTGAGCTAGAGTGCCTACTCTCGTTTCCCTAGGGAGAGTGCGTTCCTCCTCTGCTAGTTTGGTTCTTTGAGTACAGGAATCACCGGCATAGAGGTCCGACGCCTGTTTGTGGAGTTCACTGAAGACATCCTTGTGTTTTTTAGCTTCATACGGCTGTGTTCACAGGTGTCGTATTTCCTCATAATGTAATGAGGCCGTGAACAAGAGCCACAAAATATTTATAAAAGTTACGAGGACGCTGGATTTTGGGATCTAGCCCAGAGCAACCTGTCCGATGCAACCATCCTTGCACGTGAAACACTGACTAGAGTATTTATTTTTTTTTTAATTTAACTTATTTATTATTACGGCTGTTTATGCCTAAAACTTAAACTAGTAAGTACAATTCTTTGTTATAATCACTTATTTCTATTGAATATGCTGTTGGAATGCCATTTGATTCCGATCAGCATATTTACTAGCGTGACAAAAGGACGAGTCTGGGAGCCATTCATTTAAGGAAGGTTGGAAAGGACGCGTTTCCAATCCTCCATTGCTCCTAGCTTAAGGCAACAAAATTTGGAACTTATATTTTTCAATTATATGTGTATTTTAAGCTGTCGGAATGTATTAGTATCCGATCAACACAGCTAAACATGTCTTTGGATGTTGGAAATTGAAAATAACGTTTATCCAATCACCCCTCAACTTTGTTTAGTAAAGACGCTGTCGGAATGCATGAAGATTCCGATTAGCACTGCTCAACATATAATGGGAGGTTGAAAAGGACGTGTTTCCAATCCCCCTGCTCCAACTTTTGTTTGGCCTTATTTTCGTTATTTTTGTTACACATTATATAATTTTATTGTTATATTAATGCTGTCGGAATGCGAGTGGTTCCGATCAGCAACAGTAAATATCAGCTGGAAATACCGAATTCCAGCGAAATTAGTTGTTGGAACTGTCTGGAGTTACAGGTGGCGACATTTTCCTTACGGCCGGATGCATTGTATTTTGCTGCTTCCAATATTACCCTTCCCTTTCGCGCTCCAGTATCGGAAATATCATGTAAAAAATAAGAGGAGAAAAACTTTATCTTATTGGAAGGGTTTTACAATGCTCCAATAACCTTTTTTTAAAAGTATTGAAGTTATTACTACTTTTTATGTGATTCGGAAGTTCATTGAAGTATTTCAGGCCCTTATATATATGATCGTCCTAAAAAGATTCTTTTCCGGCAAACGCAGCAAACTCATTTCTCAGGACCGGGGTCAGGAGAAGGACCCGGATTGGGGTCGATACCTTCCCGGAAGAGGAGAGTATGGCGCAGACCCGCTGCAAGGATCTGCTGGGAGGATGACAATTTGTGGGAGGGACGCAATAAATTAAACACTGAGTCCGCCTGCTCATTACCTTCTACTCCCCTGTGGCCTAGGACCTAGGGCAACAGTACTACGTTGAGTGCTCCTAATTGATTTAGCTTTTCTATTCACTGAAGGACCAGTGCTGACTTTATTTCGAACGCCGCAAATGCCTTTATCAGGGCCTGACTGCCTGACTGGTTATGGCAATTGTTTCATTAGAGTATCGCGCTGAAGGTTCAGCTTAGCGCACTAACTTATGGCGAATACTTCCGCTTGAAAATGCTCGGATGTGCTTTTAGAGTTACTGATATTTTGGCTCTGGGGGCCCGAAAACTCTGGCTGCAATCCCCTCTGGCGTCTTCGAGCCATCTATGTACCATACGATCTTGAGCAGACTAGTAATACATTGCACCCGCCCATACCTATACAGCCGTACCAAGAGACTGAGTAGCCCATTACATTTTGGCACAACCGGAGCATTGCTGGACATCCAATCTATATGAAAGCTATGCATTCAAAAGTGTTTGTACCAGTGGCTGGTGCACACTGAACTGGACCAATGTATGCTATATTGATGCCTGCACAAATATCAAGCTATGTTTATGTGAATAATGTTACTGCTTATGTCCATTTGCACGGTTGAGCACATACAGTACCTACGTTTATACAAGGTGGAACACCACACTATCTACATGGCGATGTAGCCACCGATAACGTTGTTGTAAGAGATCAATTAAAATATGTTATTCATAAACACTGATTCTTATATTTTCATTATCATTAAACTGTAGACTGTAGACTCATGACGGGTATTCTTACTGGTCACTGCCTTCTGGCGTCACATGCCTTTAAATTAGGCTTGGTCAGTGATAGCAGATGTAGGAAGTGCGGGTTGGAGGAGGAAACGATCGATTACGTTCTGTGCTCGTGCCCTGCGCTTGCCAGGCTAAGACTCCAGCTGACAGCTGTCAGATCTAGAAGCAGCAATTGGCTTTAGTTCTAGGAAGCTTCTGGTATTTGTCAAGAGGACGGAGTTATTTTATAACATGTCCTGGTTGTTGATAGGGTTTTTAGCTTGGTCGTTAAAACAAATTTCTGGTAACACTACGGACTCATTCAGTCTATGTGAGGTCGTCATGAACCAGCCAGTTCAACCTAACCTATATTTTGTTTTGGTTTTTACTTTAGAATGAACCGTTTAAGTAAGCGATGTCAGCTAACTAAGCGCCTTCAAATGTAGATCCATAAGGAACATGGGGTCGCCAGAGCCTCGGCTGTTAAAGAAACAGTATTCTCCACGGGTAGGTGAGGTTCACAATTGGGTTGGAGAAGCTATATATTGCGCTGGCAACCCATTGAACGGGTTGCGCTACACAACCCCCTGAACCAATTTGGTATTTTAATCGCCTCTTACGCAGGTATGCCTACCGCGGGTATACTCTAAGCCCCCTAACCCGCTGGAGCCATGAGAAGCGTTAGTGATCTTGGGTGTCAGGGCAGCAGCGTGCAACAAATGCACCATTCAGGAGGATACCCTTGCTGAGCCCAGAAAATTTGGGAAAGTTGGATGTACTGGTCGGATGCAGCAAAGGAGTATATTCTGTAATAGCATATGATCAACTTGGAGATAACCAAACGTTTATTTTCCTGTACAACAGGGAACTGGTTCTAGACCCTGCTGCTAAAGAAGGATAGGCGTAGTCACATCAATTCGTTCCCGGGTTACTTGGGGAAATCAATTTTAGCAGTACTTTGCACTTTTCATACTGCACGTCCATACAAGAACTACGGATAATGAATTAAACAGTTGTTGTTGTTGTTGAATTAAACAGTCATCTGCATTTGTGTGTTTTTGTAGCACGTCTAATTTCCTTCGTAACATCAATCAATTATCCCTTGTTATAATGTTGTGTTCTCTATGAATGCAAAAGCGAAGTATCTTCGGGTACCCCTGATTCTAGTTATCTGAAATCTCCTTGAATCCCTTGTGCCTTTGGCCTCAGAAAACAGCTAATTGTGGAGCCCTATTTATAGAACAAGATGGGTTTGATGGTGAATGAGGACAAAACGAAGTACCTGCTGTCATCGAGCAAAGAGTCAGCGCATATGCGCCTTGGCAACCACGCTACTGTTGGCAGCCATAATTTCGAAATAGTAAAAGACTTCGTTTATTTGGGAACCAGCATCAACATTAGCAACAACATCAGCACTGAAATCCAGCGAAGAATCAATCTTGCCAATAAATGCTACTTTGGACTAGGTAGGCAATTGAAAAGTAAAGTCCTCTCTCGGCGAACGAAAATCATACTCTACAAGTCACTTATCGTACCCGTCCTGCTATATGGGGCAGAAGCATGGACCATGACAACAGCAGATGAATCGGCTTTGGGAGTGTTCGAGAGAAAAGTTCTTCGAAAGATTTATGGACCTCTACGCGTTGGCGATGGCGAGTACCGAAGAAGATTTAATGATGAGCTGTACGAGCTATACGCAGACATCAACATAGTCCAGCGAATTAAAACGCAGCGGCTGCGCTGGCTAGGCCATGTTATGCGAATGAAAGATGATGCTCCGGCCAAGAAAGTGTTTCTATCGGAACCCGCCTATGGAAGCAGAGGTAGAGGGCGGCCCCCACTCCGTTGGAAGGACCAGGTGGAAAACGATTTAAACTCCCTTGGTGTGACCAATTGGCGCCGGTTGGCGGAGCGAAGGAGCGACTGGCGCGCCTTGTTGGACGGCCATAACCGTTTAGACGGTTAAGCGCCAATTAAGTAAGTAAGTAAGTATTTATAGAACACTTTTCGGGTTAAATATATTAAAAACTTTAATCTAGCCTTACTGATATTAGTTTCTTTCTCATTCTAGGTAACTTGATTTTGACGATGTGCGCATAGCAATATTCCAAATATTCCAGCTGTAGCTGAAGGAAGAACATAAATTTGCTAAAATTATAAGAAAACTGCGACAACTATCCCCCGCCTTTTTAGTACCACAGATAAGGCGCTAACAAGCATACTATGGGAAAGGGTCAAGACCAAAGGATCAATATCACCTGTATTTAAAATTTATTGTGAAATCAAAAAATATGTAAACATATTAATAATAAATATCAATCAATCTAAAAAAATCAATCAATCTAAATCGACTTTGATAGCACGAATTGGGGCTTCCGGTATTATCCCTACAAAACTCATATGGCTTTGCAAACTAATGTTGAACAACACCACCAGCGCAGGAAAAATTGGGCATCATCACTGAGCTTCGAAAGTTTCAGAGAGGGCACAACTATTAATAGACGTTATTATACTTAATTAGCTTGTACATATCAATATACACATATGTAAAGTTCACTAGAATAATAAGGGAATAATTTAAATTGTAAAAAAACATTGTATATATGAATTATTTATAATTAAATATTATCTGAACATAAAGGACGCGTTTCATTCATGGAAAAGGCGATTTGACAGAAGGTAACCGATACGGGTAACCGATAGGCCAGTTACCCGTGTTGTTGTTGTTGCGTATGTTTTGGTTAGCGATAACAAAAACATAACTGATGAAGTAACTTAAAAATGTAAATAACATCGAGCGAGAACGAATGTAGAAAACACAATAAGTAAGAGCGAGTCGCACGTACACTTTTTGAGAGAGCGCATGCGTTACCTTTTTCACGACAGCAATTAAAAGTCATTAAGACGATAATTGGTGAACAAGTTATTGGTGACGACTAAGTAATCGATTAGGTAACGGGTACCTGTCTTTTAGGGAATGTGCAATGGCAATTTTCAACGAAATGAACACTAGATGTCGCCACCGCCGCTGTGAAGCCATTTGCAAAAAAACAGCAGAGAAAAAAAGATGCACGCTATTTCCGGTCAGGACTTCCAAAAAAAAGTTGGAACTCTTTTCTCAAAGTGGTGGTAAAGCAGTGAATAGGTGCTAACTGCAATTTATCTGGCAAGTGATTGCACAATTTCGTTAGGTGCAAAACCTGGGGCAGCGTGCCGTATACAATCGTGATTTACCTGTTCCGAAGGCATATGAACATATATTCGTGCGAACTTACGCCTAATTAACTACTTCAGGAAAAGGGAGCAGCTGCAGCTCGTAAGTATAGGCGAGTGTACATCTCTGGTCTGTTTTACGGCGGTTCCCTATTCGCGCTGAAGGAAGGGAAGCAGCGACATCGGGTACGTCCAAAACAACCACAACCAAAAAGCACACTTTTCATTGACTTCAGTGGCAAAGTCGTCTCGTGGACAGAAACCCATCCATATATATAAAGTTGCAGCTGCAAAAGCCGGACTCTCCGTGAGATCTGCAAAAATTTTGCTTGTTCCTTTAGTCTCGGAGCACACATGCAGCAGTCATCAGCAAAAACGCATCGTCATATCGAGCACGACAGAAATTGAATGTATAAAAAAAATATCATTAAGATGTACATACTGCTGCACTCCCCACCCTCGAGCGCAACCGCCATCACCCGGCCAACACCAAGTGATAGTACTACCAGGCGCAACCACAACCATTTCGACGCAGCACCCTCGAGCGCAACCGCAACCATCTGTGCCTACCACCAATGCCAGTGGCCCAACAACCACTTCGACGCGCAACCACCACCAATAGCGCCAACGAAACCGCGCGCTGGCATCATTACTGCGTGCAACACCGCGCGCAACCCACGGCAGCGCCTACCCAAATGCACCACAACCTCCAAGCTTACCACCACCACCAGTTAACACAACAGCAAGGCCGCTTCATATAGGCCCACCGATGCAAGCCGGGCACAGCAACAGATGCCGGCCACAACAACCCCAACAGGGCCGCCAACATAGGTCTGCTGCAACAGTACCGGTTACACCAACTTTAGTAACAACAACCAGCAGGGCCTCCGCATAGAGGCCTGCTGCAACATCACCTGCTTTAACCACAACAACAGTAGGGCCCAGAACACAGGCCTGCTGCAACGCCACATACAATAACAACATCGTTTAGAACAATGGGTGACTTCGTTCTGTGCTACCGACCACTATAATCTACTAAATTGAGAGATTCTAAAACCAAATTTGATCGTAGGAGAATGTAAAATCACAAAAACAAAAATTTTAGTATTTTAAAATTATAAGGGGGACTCATGATAGCATATAAACTTATAAGGTGTAAAATTATATCCATTTACACACGCGGTTATATGAACGCACCTAGTAATACTCTTGATAAACTTGATTGTTTTTCAGCTGTATTATTTCCAAAAAAATTTTTTTGATTGTTATACAAATTAAAAAATACCAAGATTAAGTGTAAAATCAAAACTAAAACGCCTTTACTTGCTTATGTTGGAGATTTTTGATAAAAATGCCGTCTGTAATGTCTGCAAGGTTGCATTCCTTTGAGTTTACCGCGTTTACACAATGAAATGTGCGCGTAAATTTATACAAATCGTGTAAATGATTTTTCATACAAAATTTGACAGCTCCTGCGTAAACTAGATAAATTTATACGTTTACACACTTTATAATGCATTTATACGGTTACATGAGTCCCCCTATAGAAATATGCTACTTTCTAGATAAAGCAAATTACACCCATACATTTACGTTTGCATATGCCATATGCATAAACGTTTAAAAATACTTTAATTTCAGTTCACTAGTATTATGAATGCGCTGCTTTAGACGTTTAAATTATAGTAAGTAATATACTCACTAGATTAAAGCAAATTACACACATACATTTACATTTGCATATGCCATAAACATAAACATTTAAAAAAATACATTAAATTCAATTCATTAGCATTATGAATGCGCTGCTTTAGACGAAGCGCCTTGAGAATGCCCTATACCCATTGATTTGTGTATTGCTTAATTGAACGATATGAGTACATAGTATAGAATACTAGGTTTTTAAATGATTTGACATATATTTACCTTATTTTGACTATTCTATTTCGGTGATTCAAATGTGACTCAGGAACGTAGCAGAACCAATCTTGTGTACCACGTTCAGTGAATCCCAGGTGAACATATAGGGCTATAAAAAAATAATTTAAATTGATCCATAAATGCCAAAAGCGTTTCGAAATTTTCTTTCACTTTCCTAAGGTTCGGGTCTTTTGGATATACGCTCACATAGAAGTCACAAATATATGTAACGACACGTTCGTACCAAGACAGCGTCATTAAAGTTGTGTAAACAAATGAGTCACATGTGACTCATGAACTCATTCCAATACGCTATTATGAGTCACATATTATTCATCGAACAGGGAAGTTGCCAATAAACTTCCATGAATACTTTTTTTTTGATTTCTAGTTTTTCTTCAACTAACCTGAAAAACTAAATTAAGATAAAATAAAATAAAATGAAATAAACTAAATTAAGATAAAATAAAATGAAATGAAATAAACTAAATTAAGATAAAATAAAATAAAATGAAATAAATTAAATTAAGATAAAATAAAATAAAGAGGAGATAAACTAAACTAATTAACACGAAAATAAAACCGAAAGAAATATATCAAATTTGTTCAATGAATAGTAAATTTGAATTTCAAAACATTCTAAAACGTGTGAAATATATTAAAAGGGTTCCGTACTGATCCTAAAATTTACGAATGGGTTTAATGATACAATTTTTAAGTTTATTGTATGCACCTGCAAGTTGAAAAATAGATAGAGAGAGATAATTTTATTTCGGCATTTCATCAAAAAAGAATCTACAGTAGTGCACGTGGAAGTACCAACAAAAATTATTAACAAATTTTAAAAGTTATTTAATTTCTTCTATTTACCTATATAAATTTTAAATTTTTACATAATGAAAGCTATGCAAAAAAATGTCCACAAGGATTTGGAAAAACAAATGAAAACTTGATAACTGCTTTAGAACCTTGAACATTTTGGAATTTTCAATAAATTTTTGTCTATGCAGTTTTAGACGTATAAATAAAGCCTGATAGGGTTACGGAGAGTTACAAACAAAATTTTGGAATTTTTTTCGAAAACATTTTTTTTTAGTTATTTTTAAAGCTTTCAGTATACCGTTAATTAAACTAGTTGCTAAAATTAGCGAAATAATAAAAAAATGAGAAGTTCGTTGGTCCTAACTTCAGAGGTTTACCTAGTATGTATTAAAGATAAATATAGTCTAAGTCTTCAACAATAATGAATTGTCAATAAATCTAAATTGTAAATGGCAATGCTGAGGTCTCCTTTCATTTAGAAGGCACATACGGCATACAGGTAAGGGGCCACCGAAAATTTAGGAGCGAAAATTGAGGGCGGGTTAAAGCACCGGGCGTCGCAACAACACGCGCGGCGCCCCCTCTATATATTCGGCCTATTTTCTTTTTCCTTTTCAGCTTTTTTTATTTTAATTTTCAACTTTTTTTTTTGTGTTTCAATTTTCAACAGCTTCGATTTTTTTTGTGTTATATTGTAATTTTTTTGAATTTAAATTATGAATGTTTAACGGTCTGTCCGTGACATCCGGTTCGGCCGGATGTTGTTTTAGTTTGAATTTATAGGCGTTTTGAATTCGTTCTGTGCTTTTTGTCAATTTTTTCTTTTAAAGGCATGATAGGAATTTTTTTTGTTATGGCGCAGCACAGCAAGGTTGGCAAGAACCCAACCCAGTCGACATGACTAGCCACAGTGCACCCTCAGATCATGCCGACTGCCTTCCTTGCAGCTCCCATGGTAGATGCGAATCCATAACAAATTTACTTATAAAATATCAAAACAAATGTTGCAACAAATTTCTGTCGAAATGAAAACACATGAAAATGAAGTGTTGCCAGCTCAGCAACGCTGGCAATTAATTTTTTTGTTCTCTTTTAGGATTAATACAAGGCGGTGGCGGCTCAACATAAATTTAATAAATATAAAATTACATTGTTTTTGCAATTTACTAAATATTTTGCAATTTAATATATTAAAAGAGAAGATAATAAATCTTCAATTTATCGAAATAAAGAGATACTGGGAAATATTTGGAATTTTCATTTTTTTAGGCGCAGTCTTTTCTCTTCTCTTCTCTCCTATCCTCTTCCCTTCTCTTCTCTTCTTTTCTCTTTTCTACTCTTCTCTTCTCTTCCCTTCTTTTCTCTTCTCTTCTTTTCTTTTCTCTTCTCTTATCGTGTCTTCTCTTCTCCGCCCTTCCCTTCTCTTCTCTTCTCCACCTTTCCTTCGCTTCTTTTCCCTTTCCTTCTCTTCTCTCCTCTTATCTTCCCTTACTTTCCATCTCTTCTCTCCTGTTCTCCTTCCTACACCTCTCGCCATGTCACGTCTCATCTCTTGCAAATTCCTGCTAAATTCACTTCGCCTGCGGTGTGTGGTTGTTATTAAATTGCCTGCGGCGCTTTTTCGTTAAATACAAAATCTCTGTGCTTATTTTCGTTTCGCATTATTAAATAGATAGAGATGGAGAAAGTTGAAACCGCTTAGCCAACTCAACTCGATTACTTTTTATTGTTGCTTTCCATGCAATTCGGTAAGCTAGCTAGTGTTTTAATTGTGATAGTTTGCAACGAAATACAACTTTTGTACATTTTAAAACTCACCAAATAGCGCCCCAGCTATCTTGTTCAAGGTCGAATCACCATAGAAGATTGCGCATTGCGCATGTAAACATTAGACCAGCAGTTTTTATGGGCAATTTTTACGTAATTTCCTTTAGCTCTTGTTTTGTTCCCTCATTCTTTCATTCGCTCAAGCAGTCAAGTGTGACGTAGTTACGCAGAACGCAGCAATTTGAACTCGTCAATGTGCAATCTGGTAAGTATGTGTTGTTCAAGCGATTTATAAAAATAGAAGTCGATTTTTCAAGCCAAAATCGATTAAATCGACGAAAAATCGAACTCAAAGCCTGCTCTTGTATACGGGTAACATTTTTGGTAGAGATATTATACGATGATAAAAACATTGTGAGGGCCTTAATCAACAGCTAACAAAAAGTTAAGTGATCGCCTAGTCTGTAGAATTGAAAAAAGTGAATACATGGTAATGTTTAGTATTAGCGAACTGTGTTGCATGTTTTGCTGTCCACCATGTCCTGGACCTATTGCAGCGAAGCTGGCATTCCAACCGCCGGAGCCCACCTACAAGTTGACGCCAGCTGACGACACTAACGTAAAGTACAACTTGCATTTATATGATCGAGCAGAATGGCAGTATTCAGAACGTGATAAATCCAAAGTAGAATCGTTTTTTACCAGGACTTCCCGGGGAAATTTAATTTCGTGTATATATGTGCGCTGCAGCAGAAATGCAAAGTACACTATACTATTTTCGCACGGTAACGCTGTTGATTTAGGTCAGATGAGTAGTTTCTACATATCTCTTGGATCCCAGTTAAATTGTAACATTTTTGGATATGATTACTCTGGGTACGGGATGAGTAGCGGAAAACCTTCTGAAAAAAATCTGTATGCTGACATAGAAGCTGCCTGGCACGCACTACTTAACAGGTAAAAGACGATTTGCACATTTATGTTTGCAGAATATATAAGTATATGTATAATAGTCTAGTACAGTGGTTGTTGTAGCAATGCTTCCCCCATACAATAGGTGCGACCGATCACAATTTGTGATCAATGTCCTCTAACGTGAGTCAAAGGAAACATGCAGTTTCAACAGAAGTGGACCATAGTGAGAGGGGCGTTAGAGGTTAGTTGGTTCCACATTACAAATGAAGAGGTGGTTGGTGTAAGACAGCTTGATCCAGGCGACCCCCAAATAAGGGATATAAACCAACGCATCAGATTGCTTGTGGACGAACACAAGCGGGCGAAATGGGAAGAGCACCTAAGAGGTTGTAACCTCTCTACCGGTGTAGGTAAACTTTGGTCCACCGTAAAGTCCCTATCAATCCGACTAAGCACAAAGACAAAGTTTCCATCGCCTTTGGCGATAAGGTGCTGTCGGATGCGAAAAAATGCGCGAGCGCTTTCTGCCGACAATATATAATGCATCCTACGGTCGACAAAGATAGACGGAGAGCCAATAGACACGCACATAAACACAAACTCAGCGCGTCACCAATTACCATCACCGCTAGAGAGGTTGAGGACGCCATTGGTCGCGCTAAACCATCCAAAGCAGTGGGCCCAGACGGCATAGCCATGCCGATGCTTAAAAGCGTAGGGAAAGAGGGTTTCAAATATTTAGCGCATGTCTTCAACCTGTCTCTTTCCACCTTTGTCATACCCGAGAAATGGAAAATGGCTAAGGTGGTCCCGCACTAAAGCCTGGGAAACCAGCTAACATAGGTGAGTCGCATCGTCCGATATCTCTCCTATCGCCAGTGGCAAAGACGCTTGAAGCCATTTTGCTCCCTCATTTCCAAGCAAATTTGCAGCTAGCCCCTCATCAGCCTGGCTTCAGAAAACTCCATAGCACTACCGCCGCGCTAAATGCCATTATCACCCAGATAAATTGCGGTTTAAATCAATACCCCCACCATAGAACAGTACTCGTAGCGCTAGACCTATCAAAAGCTTTTGATACGGTGAACCATGGCTCGTTACTGCAAGACCTGGAAGGGTCTACCCTTCCCCCATGTCTTAAAAGGTGGACCGCAAATTATCTGGGTGGTCGGCAGGCATCGGTGCAATTTAGAAACGAAACATCAAAACCAAGGAGAATTAAACAAGGGGTGCCACAGGGTGTTGTCCTATCCCCACTTTTGTTTAAATTCTACATATCTAAGCTACCTTCACCACCGGAAGGAGTCACAATCGTTTCCTACGCCGATGACTGCACAATAATGGCCACAGGCCCAGGCCCAAAGATCGATGCGCTATGCAATAAAATAAACGGCTACCTCCCTGATCTCTCCAGTTTTTTCGCCTCGCGAAACCTGGCATTGTCACCGACTAAATCTTCCGCGACCTTATTTACAACATGGACGCCCCAAATGTCGACCATATTGAACATCCACGTCGATGGCACTATGCTACCGACTGTCCTACACCCCAAAATCTTGGGTGTGACGTTTGATCAGGATCTACATTTTGGTGCGCACGCAACCGCAATTGTTCCAAGAATTCAGAGCCGTAATAAAATCCTCAAATCCCTTGCAGCCAGCCGATTACGTGCTACGCGTCACCCATATGGTCGCCAAGCCTAAAAACCACCCACTGGAAAAAACTACAGGCCTGCCAAAATACTGCTCTCAGAATCGCCACGGGCTGTCTTCTTATGTCCCCAGAACACCATCTGCATAATGAGGCGAGAATACTCCCCATCAGGGAGAGAAATGAGATGCTGACCAAACAGTTTCTGTTGAATACCCAGAAACCTGGGCATCCCAACAGACATCTGATTGACGAACCAGCACCGCCTAGGGGCCTAAGGAGTCATCTCCGTAAGCATTTTGAGGAAATACGTCACCTGAGAACCCAGCCGTATGAAGCGGAAAAACACAAGCAGGTCCTTGGTGAACTCCATAGACAGGCGTCGGACCTTTATGTCGGGAATTGCCCGGTGAATCCAGTACTTGAAGAAAAATATCCAGAACTCGCAGAAGAGGAACGCATACTCCCCAGGGAAACGCGTGTCACTCTTGCTCAACTTCGTTCTGGACACTGTAACAGGTTAAACTCTTACCTATCCAGAATCAACCCCGACATACAAAATGTATGCCCTGCTTGCAATGTGTCCCCACATGACACCAACCATCTCTTTAATTGTAATGTGGAACCAACGCCTCTAACAGCCCTTTCCTTATGGTCCACCCCTGTTGAAAGTGCAAGTTTCCTTGGACTCCCGTTAGAGGATATTGATGACAATTTGTGATCGGTCGCGGCTATTAGGTGGGGCGAGCATTGCTACAACAACAACAACAGGTGGTTGGTGTCATGTGGGCACCCATTGCAAGCAACACATACATTTTGAATGTCGGGGTTGATTCTGGATAGGTAATATTTAACCTGTTACAGTAGCCAGAGGTAAAAGACGATTTGGTAGTAGTCTAGTTGAGCGGTCGACAGCTAATACGCCACCAAAAATATCGAGAGAGGTGTCAATCGGGTTGGATTTTATATAAGGTGCCACGATTTTCAAACTTTTGTTGATTTGTAGGGGAATATGGGGACCCAAAAATCACCAAAATGGAGTCCACAGCTCTAGAAAACTCTTAGTTTATGAAATATAAGCGTTTAAATTTCCAAATTTAGTAACATTACAACTTAAGTCCTGCGCCTAAAATTCGGGTCGCACATCTCGATAGCAATATCAAAAGACGCGTATTTTTTCAAGATTCAGAATCCGAAAGCAGAAACTATATTTTTTTTATCTCGATTAAACGTTATTCGCGGAAAACCCGTCGGTACTATTGTCGATTTTTTCGTTGCAATTAAACAAACGAAAACATATGAAGGTGGTGAATAATGTTGCCAGCTCCTCAACAATATCTTGGTTATCTTGGTACAGGGGCTGAAACTGTTATTCCTTTTATAATATAAGTCCTTGCAAAACTATTAATTTTGGACTTTAACTTTGGCTCAAGATAAAAATTATTTTCGGATTTTTATTTTTTGAGCCCGATAGAACTAAAACTCGGACTTTTAAAAATAAAGGTCTCGAAATAAAAGTTAAGTCAAGACTTTTATTTTTTAAGGTCGAAATAAAAGTCCCGCTTGATAACAAAGAAATGGCTTATCCGAAATAAAAATTTTTTTAATTCGGATCAGCCGTTTCTTTGTTATCAAGCGGGACTTTTATTCGGCCCTAAAAAATAAAGGTCTTTATTTAACTTTTATATACAACACTTTTATTTTTAAAAGTCCGAGTGTAACTAGGTCTATCGGACTAAAAAAATAAAAATACAGATTTTACTTTTATATGTGGACTTTTATGGAAAAAGTTCGAAAAATAAAAAGGATGCATGATTCGACATGATATTGCTATAGGGATACCTGGGAACTCGAAACATTTTTACCTAAGACAATTTTTTGACCAGGACTTTTTCGACTCAAAAAAAAAAAAAAATAATTATTATTTTCCCCCCCTGTCTTGGTAAAACATTATGGGCCGATTTCACCAACTCGACTAAGGCTAAAACTTAGTGGCGGTCCTGCTACACCGCAGACTTTGTCAGGTAAATAAAATGGCAAAGAGATGGAGGGTATTCCGAATACTGCCGATTCCGATGCCCTTAATGAAGATATTTATGGTAAATTGCCTAAAATTTGTATGTAGTTGTTTGAGTACTGATTTAGACTTTTCCAGCGGATAAAAACGAGGAACTTCCACAGCCGAATGTAGAAACGCCTGTACCCGGTCCTGCCACACTGCGGAAGAAGACGAGCACACCACTGTGGACAACTCAAAAACAGTGTGACAAAAATGCTAAAGCCACGTCCTGGGAGCATTTGGCTTCAATTAAAAGTAAGTGGACAGAAGCCAAATTGCAGATAGAGGTTTCTTTGGCGAAGAAGGAGGAAGAGAGGGTAGAGCTTCAAATGAAGTTTATGCGTGAGAGGCATGAGATAGATATTCTCCAATGCAGGGAGCGGCAAGCGGTTGAGATGGAGATATTAAGTTTTAAATTACAAAAAGTTAAATTGGAACTTAAAAAATTAAATAACGCGTGAAAGTCGCGCCATCACGTTAATTATACTTGCTTTTTTATTTTAAATTGGTGAATTGAGTTTAGTTAGGTTGCAGATGCTCAATGTAGGAAAAGCTCACTTGGAAATCATGAAAGGTTCGTTGTGATATCACTAAAGACCACAGTTAAAACTTAAAGTTCGAATCTTTAAAGCATAAAATGAGATAGAAGTAGTTTAATTATTTTACCTTTATATTAAAAGTCCAACGACATGGACGACTATTGGAAACGACCCGTCATAACTTGACAAAATAATTAACTTCAAATATCAAATCAATTTAAGAAATCAAAAAAAAACGCCTTTTAGATAATTTAATGATGTAAAAACAAAAATCAATTAGCAATAACATAAAGAGATCTCATAGATGTAATTTAAGAAACTAAGTCTACAAGACTGTAAAAAATAAATAAATAATACGTATGCGAAGTACTAATGTATCTGCATTATCGTCATTGGAAATACAATTCAATCACCAAAAACCGCATTAATCCTTTCAGCAATTTGTTCCTTGGTTAATTTCTTATCTGTTATATGTACGTTTACGATCCAATTCAATACGTAATAGCCATGGTGAAATGCGTGTTGGGTCAAAATCAGGCATTTCATAGTAAACATTCACGAATTCTTGATCCTCTGAAATCGCAGTCCGCTATGGATCGGGATCATAGTAAATGGCCGTGTTAGCTGTTACTTTACGCAATGTGGTGTGTTCTAAACGGCACAGCACATTCTTTGCTTTCTCAGCATATCGTAGAGCACCACCTCTGAGGAAAACAGTTAGTGAGGAAGCCTTTGTTTTTTTTTTTGAAATGTTACGTACTTCGATGATACACCAGCAAAATGGAAAGTGTTGAGTGTCATCTACAATGCAAATAAAAAATAAGTAAGACAAATATTTATCAACACACCATAATTACGCACTTTCACCAGGATTCGCTTGTGCTTGCTGAAAACGGGTTTCAATCTCTCCAATCAACCATTCAAACGCTTCAGTCGATAAACGAAACTCTTCTGCTACATATTTCGTGCAGAGCGTCGAACGTACCAAACATTGAAACAGTTGTGTGATTCTCATTAGCCTTTTTTGCCAAACATCATTACCGACCACAATAACACAACGTTGTAATAAATCATGCACGCCATTAATAACGCGCAAAGGCGACAGATAAGTTGGTAGGTAGGCGATTTCTTAGGAGAACCACCAGTTTTGTCACGAGCATATTTTAGTATACGATTGACTTGATTTTCGAAAGTTTGACGCAAAGTATTACCTGTAAGTGAAAAATAAGTTTAAGATATAAAAAGAAAATGTATTGCACGTGAGATAACGCACCAGGTGTTGGTCCAACTCGATGTTGTGCGCTTTTTGAATAACGTTAATGACATCTACTGTTTGAGCGACTGTCGTAGTCGCCAACAGCCAACCCTTCTATTTAATAGAAATTAGGCTTAAGGAAACCTAAACCTGAATTTACCTGAATTTTATATTGAATTTATTGATATATGTACCTTTTACGTATAAGTACGCATTCTGAATTATTTGCACGTACAAATACGTAATACCATATTACGTACATATTTATTAAACTTAAGAATTTGAAATGTTTGTATTTTACGCTAACACGCGAGCGTATTTCACCTCTCTGGCAACCCCAACAATGGGTTGACAGATGTGACTATGTACGTACATACATACATTTATATTATTGTTTTGACACTTCTTTTTATTATTCATTCGAAAATTTTCTCCATCCCGTGTGTGACACAGTAAAAAATGTAAATCTCTTTATATTAAAGGAAAATAGTTTCTTTGAAGTTAAACAAACCCCGGTGCCTTTGTTATTTAAAATCGAAAGTATATAATCGTTCTCATTGCTCGCGTGTGAATTTTCTTTACAACTTTTCGCATTTATTACTTGCCTTTGCAAATAAGTGTGAAATACATTTTACTCGGCCGTACATTGCTTCATTGGAGCCTTTGTATGATCAACCATTTAGTCTGTGCCGAATTTTAACTGTGGCTATTAAAGCATCAGAGCATAAATTATCCACATAAATGCCTAGGCTTTCCGCCAAGTGACTTTAACTAGGCGCAATTCATCCATCCAACATTGAAGACCACCATCATCAAAGCGCCGCCATATAACCATCACCACCATCATCAAAACGCCACCGCCATCACAACCGCTATATCCCGCCAGGAGAGGAAGGTAAATTTTATACTACCACCCCCTTAAACAGTGGTCCTTCGATTTTTCCCAATTTAAATTAATACAAAACGCAAAAAATATTTTCAAATCTCCATACTTGCGTATACATACATACGGATATACAAAGAAAGAATACGACATAAGCGGTGTAATAAAATATCGTGCACAGTGGTACAAGAGTGGTGCAGTGCGTGTCATAGCACTTTTCTCGCATTAAATTTGCACGCTATAAATTCTCAATCCCCATTAAGAATTTCGATAAGCTACTAATTTCTCTCTCCTCAAAGCCCCTACAGTCCAACAAATCGAAGCTAACTAAGACTCCTCTAAGTCACACAAAAAAAAAAAAAAAAAAAAAAAAAAATACACATTTTTATATAATCTCATACGTATCAAAATTATAATAATTTACCCCCGAGATACTTTAATACGTATATATACATATATCTCACATAATTTTTCCCACGTATATTTAAACCACCCTCATATACATATATTAAATATAGTGCAAACGCAGCACAGTGGTAAAATTTTCTCAGTCTCACCCTCAAATAAATTTAGTTTAAAAACTTTTTTTTGGTTTTGAAAAGTACTCTCTCTTGCTATTTAACGTGAATATTTTAACGTAACTCCCTCACATAGTTAAAAGCAAATACTCTCTCTTCAAAAAAAAAAAAAAAGTCTTCTCTCTGAAGTTAAATTTTTTGTTGATTCTCAACTCTAAGCGACATAAAACAAAGCTCAAAAATGAGTGACGATGAAACCAAAAAAGGTGGCTCCAAAACTCAAGGAGTTAAAAAATTTAAAATCTCGTCTGCCCACAAAAAATTTACATCCGAAACGGACAATTTTTTGGAATATTGTGCTCGGTTTAGGTCGACGTCGCTCCAAGACAACACGGAGTCCTCACTCAAAATAAAAAACGCCAATATAGACAAATTTTGGAATAGAGTCCAAACAGTCTTCGATAAGATTGTCGAAACCCCAGATCAGGACCTGCCCGAAGATTTTCCAACATCTGCTAATAGCATATACAGGTCCTGTCTCATAGCATACGAAGACACAAAAGCCCAGATCGAAGACCAGCTTCAGTTGCTTAAACAAGCAAATGCCCCCGCTCCCCCTACCGTCACAACAGGTCCACCCGATAACTCCGGTATTTCGCTAAAAATCCCTCCCTGCGATACCGAAATATTTTATGGTGGTTATGAAAAATGGCCCTCATTTCGTGACATGTTCACAGCCGTTTATATTAACCACCCGAAACTCTCCCAAGCGCAAAAATTGTATCACCTCAGATACAAAACCCAAGGAAAGGCAGCTCAAATAGTCAACCAATTTCCCTTGACTGACGACAACTTTGCCTTAGCGTGGGAAGCCCTAAAGGCCCGATACGAGAACAGACGAGTTCTCGTAGATAACCAAATACGGGCCCTGATGAACTTAAAAACTATCACTACCGAAAACAGTGAAGACATTCAAAGGTTGCAATCGTCGGTAAATAATTGCCTTCAAATTCTCGCCACGCAACAAGTCTCCACAGATAACTGGGACCCCATACTTATTTATCTCGTGACCTCTAAACTCCCAGAAAATACAGTCACGTTGTGGGAGCAATCTCTAACCTCAAGAAGAGAACTTCCCAACTGGTCCCAAATGGACCAGTTCCTCACAACGCGATACGAAGTGGTAGAAAGAGTTGATCAATGGCGCCCAAGTAAAAGTAAATTCACTCCTCCTCAAACTAGGCCGCCATTTAAACCCCAACAGTCGCATCCCTTTCAAAATAGATCGACCTCCCACACCCAATCTCATATGACAGAGCAGCGAACAATGTACAAGTGCGCTATGTGTAAAACCTCATCTCACCCCCTTATAAGTTGCTTCAAATTTAAGAAGCTGTCGACCTCTGATCGCAGAAGGTTTGTGAGAGAAAACAATATGTGTTTCAATTGCCTCTCTCAGTCACACATATTGAAAGACTGTTCCAGTACTCAAACTTGCAATCAATGTCAAGATCGGCACAACTCAGTTCTTCACGAAGACTCATCTCAAGTGCCGAAAAGACAACTCTCACGATTGCAAAGGACAGCCTCACAAGCCACCACCACGAATTCCACAGTCTCACCCGGCAATACTCCCGATCAAGCCAATGCTCTGGATGAAAGCCCTTCATGCTCGCAGAAAAGCCAAGTGCAATCGTTTTATTCCGAAAACGATTGTGAAATAATTTTACCCACGGCTATCGTTCCCGTAGAGCATAAAGGAGAAATTTTTAAACTACGAGCTCTTGTGGATCAGGGATCTGAACGAACCTTTATCTCTACCAGAGCCCAAGATAGACTCAAACTCCCATTCAAACCCTCTAGATTTGAAATATCAGGGATGGGCGGCAAGGTAGTTCAGACCTCAAACAAATTGTGCTCTCTGACTTTGGTATCCCCTGATTTCAAAACCAGAATAAGTGCAGAGGCAATAGTATTACCCCGGCTAACTAAAATGCTCCCCTCGCTTAAGCTCACTAGCGAGCTTCAAGCAAAATGGGCACACCTCAACCTCGCAGACTCGAACTGTCACTCCCCCTCGCAAATAGATCTCGTCCTAGGCAGTGATGTAATACCGCAAATCATCCAAAATGGCGTTGAGAAACTTTCCCCCCATCTTCTAGCGCAGAAAACCATTTTTAGATGGATTCTGAGCGGTAGAGCTCCTGTGATGGTAAACGCTTTCTGCATGCAAGTGTCAGAAGTGTCCAACGAAGATCTTAACTCTTTATTGCGTAAATTCTGGGAATTGGAGGAAGTTCCCACCAAACCCCAAATAATCCCAGAAGACGAGTTTTGCGAAAATTTCTATGCAGCCACAACCTCACGCGATGATAACGGTCGTTATATCGTAAGGCTGCCGTTTAAACCCAGCTTCCCAGAGTCAATCTCATTATCCCACTCTCGGTCTTCAGCTCTAAGCCAGTTTCTTGGAATGGAGAGAAGTCTGCAGAAGAAAGGGGATTTAAAGACTCAATATGATAGTGTTCTAGAAGAATACATCACCCTCGATCATATGGAGGAAACCGGCTCCTATGAAAAATTTGACGGAGGAAAATGCCTCTCATTTTATCTTCCTCATCACGCAGTTGTCAAACCCGAGAAAAAGACATCAAAGGTGCGGGTCGTGTTTAACGCCTCAAAGAAGTCAGCATCTGGACATGCGCTCAACGACGTTCTTTATACCGGCCCTACTCTCCAGCCCGATCTGATGCTTCTGATTCTCAAGTGGCGTACCTACCAATTTGTTTTTAACGGAGACGTAGAAAAAATGTATCGTCAAATCATAATGCATGAAGACGACAGAGACTATCAGAGGATCGTCTTTCGCTCATCTCCGAGCGACCCCATAAAACACTATCGTCTGAAAACAGTCACATTTGGTGTGAACTGTGCCCCCTACCTCGCCATACGTACTCTTCACCAACTGGCCAAAGATGTAGAGGAAACTTTCCCCAAAGCCGTCCCTGTTTTGACGAAAGAGACATATGTAGATGACATTCTCTCTGGCAGCCATGAAATTCTCTCTGCTGAAAAATCTCTCTCCCAAGTCATCCAAGTGTTAGCGTCAGCAGGATTTCCATTACGGAAAATAACGGCCAATCACCCCAGTATAATAAAAAACATCAAAGAAAAGGACTTGCTAGATACCAATCTTTTGGAATTCGAGAAAGCAAGCAACACCAAAACTCTCGGCATACAGTGGAACGCTCTGACCGACACGTTTTCGTATACAGTGGACTCAATACCCCTCTCGTCCGCTAATACAAAACGACAAATTCTCTCCTCGGTCGCAAAACTTTTTGACCCCGCAGGGTGGCTTACGCCGATTATGATTCAGGCCAAGATTTTACTCCAAGAGCTATGGATAGACGGAACTGGCTGGGACGAACCAGTGAAGCCCCTCCGCTTCATTAAATGGACGCAGTTCGCAAAAAATTTACCCAACATCTCAGAGATAAAGATACCTCGATGGGTTGACTACATGCCGAACCAGCAGGTTGAACTGCATGGTTTCTGCGATGCGTCAGAAAAGGCATATTGCGCCACTATATATCTGCGAACAACCCACGGTGCCACCACTTCGTCCCACCTTCTGGTCGCTAAAGGCAAGGTTGCCCCTCTTCGCACTACCAGTCTTCCAAGACTAGAACTATGTGCAGCTCTACTCCTTGCCCGACTAATCGCCGTCGTACAATCCCATCTCGAGCTCTCTCTTAAAAATCTTTACATGTGGTCTGACTCGGAAATTGTGTTAGCATGGCTCGAAAAGCCTCCCCACGCTTGGAAAACTTTCGTATCCAATCGAACAGCTGAAATTATGGATCTCGTCGGAAGCGCCTCCTGGAAGCATGTAGGCAGTCGCGACAATCCAGCAGATATGGGCACACGAGGATGCAAACCCATGGACTTGGCAAATTCTTCGCTGTGGTGGAATGGCCCTGCGTGGCTGACCCAGCCCCCCGAAGCTTGGCCAAACCCATCTACCCGCAGCATCAACCCGCCTGAAATGCGCCGAGTCGAAGTACTATACTCAGCTGAAGATGACCCCGATGTATTGGATCGATTTTCCTCTTTTCCTCGCGCCCTCAGGGTCATGGCATATGCCTTCAGGTTCATTAATAATCTCAAGGACCGAATTCGAGGCATTAAACCCGCTTACACTCCCTCTCTGTCTCATGAAGATCTCCGCAAAGCGAAAAATAAACTTGTGACGTTAACACAAACCCGATATTTTCCTCGCGAAAGAGCATGCTTGGAAAATGCAAAACCCATTGATCAAAGAAGCTCTCTTCTAACCCTCAACCCATACCTCGATGAAAACGGGCTCCTCAGGGTTCATGGTAGACTAGTTCATTCGACGTTGACTTACAATGAAAAACATCCCGTTATTATCCCAGAAAAATCAAGATTCGCTGTCCTCTATATACAGTACCTCCATGAACTTCTTCTCCATGCCGAAATACGTCTCATGCAGCAATGCCTCAGACAGGATCTCTATATTCCACGACTTAAACCACTCATAAAGAGATGCATATATCAGTGCAAAACTTGTACCCTCCACAAGCAGCAAATGCGATCGCAAATCATGGCGGCTTTGCCCCCGGAGCGATGCACATATGCTCCGCCTTTCACCACTACCGGTGTCGACTTTGCGGGGCCTTTTCAAATAAAAGCCTCCTTGCTAAGGTCTCACACCTTACTGAAAGGCTACGTGGCCGTTTTTGTCTGTTTCGTGACAAAAGCTGTCCACCTTGAGCTGTGCTCGGACCTAACAACAAATGCCTTTCTCGCAGCATTCGCTCGCTTCGTCGGACGTCGTGGATATCCTGCCACAGTGATGAGTGACAACGGAAAAACGTTTATTGGAGCTAAAAGAGCGACGGAAAAAGAGTTCGTTGACTTCATGAAAACTGCCTCTCAAGAAGTAATCGCAAAATACTCTCCCCAGGGCATTAATTGGAAATTCATTCCACCCGGAGCTCCCCACATGGGCGGCTTGTGGGAATCTGCAGTGAAGAGTTTCAAACTGCACTTCAAGAGGACTGCAGGAACCCACAAGTTCACATTTGAAGAATTTACCACCCTCTTGGTAAGAATTGAAGCCGTATTAAACTCTCGTCCTATCTCACCTTTATCCCAAGATCCCACAGAGTTTACCGCGCTGACCCCCGGCCACTTTCTCCGAGGTAGCCCCCTCCTCGCTATCCCTGAAGTGGATCACGCGGATTTATCTCTTATAAACCGATGGGACAGGGTAAAAAGCTTACATCATCAATTCAGCAAAAGGTGGAAGGAAGACTACCTAAAGGATCTCCAGAAAAGGCAGAAGTGGAAAAATCCACAACCCCAACCCAAGGTCGGTGAGTGTGTCTGCATTCACGACGACTCACTTCCCCCGACTGAATGGCGCCTTGGACGTATTGAAAAAGTATATCCCGGACCTGACGGCCATATACGTGTTGTTGACGTTCGTACTCAAACCGGCACCCTCACACGACCACTTGTCAAGCTCTGTTTCCTCCCTCAGATTGAAAGCCCACCCTCTCGGGCAAACCCGGAGAATTCGTAGCTACTCTCAAACCACCTCTGACCACTCTTACCACATCACCGTCTCCAATATGTCGTATTTTGCAACATAATGCCAGCTGAAATCCCCTGTGTCAGTATTTCTCTCCACTAAAATACTTTTACAACTGTAATTACAGATCGCTATGGATCGTGCAAATCAGTCGTCGTCACGAAGACCAGTGCGGTCGGAGATCGTTGCTCCCAACCGCGCCAATGAATCACGCAGCTCGACACTAATAACAGATTACCGACGGTGCCGCATATGCACCCGTCAGCACGCTCTTCGGAACTGCGTCATATTCAAAAAAATGAAACCACCCCAGAGATGGATGCTTGCACGAGCCCATGAGTTTTGCCTTAATTGCTTGGCATTATCTCACATCACCAGCGAGTGCAGCTCGTACGACAGATGCCGGATCTGTGGAGCGCGACATCACTCCCTACTCCATCGGCGGGACGCTACCCCAAGCGCCCAGCGCGCCATCCAGGCACCCCGGCCTGGCAGATCCGCCGTACCGGCACCCCCTGCCGCCACCGGGCAACCCCGTTCTCGCCCGGGAAACAACATTCCCTCAGCAGCACCCAGCATCGCACGACGCACCATTCGATGCACCGCACAAGGGCTGCAAACCGCCAACGCTAGAGGAAGAGTGTCCCAAATCCTCGTTCGAGATGCATTGCGGACCCTTAAGGAGCTACAGGAGGCTCTAGCCGCTGAACGCGCCTAGGGCGGGGACGATGTTTGAGCGACTGTCGTAGTCGCCAACAGCCAACCCTTCTATTTAATAGAAATTAGGCTTAAGGAAACCTAAACCTGAATTTACCTGAATTTTATATTGAATTTATTGATATATGTACCTTTTACGTATAAGTACGCATTCTGAATTATTTGCACGTACAAATACGTAATATCATATTACGTACATATTTATTAAACTTAAGAATTTGAAATGTTTGTATTTTACGCTAACACGCGAGCGTATTTCACCTCTCTGGCAACCCCAACAATGGGTTGACAGATGTGACTATGTACGTACATACATACATTTATATTATTGTTTTGACACTTCTTTTTATTATTCATTCGAAAATTTTCTCCATCCCGTGTGTGACACAGTAAAAAATGTAAATCTCTTTATATTAAAGGAAAATAGTTTCTTTGAAGTTAAACAAACCCCGGTGCCTTTGTTATTTAAAATCGAAAGTATATAATCGTTCTCATTGCTCGCGTGTGAATTTTCTTTACAACTTTTCGCATTTATTACTTGCCTTTGCAAATAAGTGTGAAATACATTTTACTCGGCCGTACATTGCTTCATTGGAGCCTTTGTATGATCAACCATTTAGTCTGTGCCGAATTTTAACTGTGGCTATTAAAGCATCAGAGCATAAATTATCCACATAAATGCCTAGGCTTTCCGCCAAGTGACTTTAACTAGGCGCAATTCATCCATCCAACATTGAAGACCACCATCATCAAAGCGCCGCCATATAACCATCACCACCATCATCAAAACGCCACCGCCATCACAACCGCTATATCCCGCCAGGAGAGGAAGGTAAATTTTATACTACCACCCCCTTAAACATCTACTTTGGCTCTCTTAATTGACATCTGCATTATAAGTTTGAGAATCACCAATTGTATCACCAATGTCGATACTGTGACCTTCCAATAACAATCAATTGTTAATAACAGCCTGAATATTACCGTAGAAATGGCCAGCAATTTAAATTTGCCTAGGTGTTATATGTATATTCATCACCATCAAAATCAGCATTATATGGTGATGTTCATGACAAATTCATACGGAATGTTGACCAAGGCAGCACTTTGACACGATGTCCCATCATACTCATTTTATATAGTGTAGGTTGACGATTGAAAATAACTAAATCATCATCGCGTAAATGTCTTTCGACTTTATAGCCACATTGTAACTGCAAATCTGAAGGTTAAGGATGGAAACGCAAATCTATACGCTTACCATAATCACGTACAATATATTTAGCGGCAGGATATTGACTAACTCTTGCATGCGATCGATATTGAATGGTGTAACCAATTCTTAAAATGTTAAATTTTGTACAATTGAACGTGGCACACCGACTTGATCGATATCCAAATTTGGATCTGGTGTTATGACAGTACGTGCTGAGAAATCGTTTACCCATCAAATTACCACGTATACGCCCTTCCTTACCCTTCAAACGTGCTTTAATCGCTTTTAGTACCTTTTAGTATACATATCTGCCATGAAAGAATTGAGTTCACGTGGTAGCGTTGGTGTTTTCCAGTTAGCTTTAATAGAATAGATCTGTGAAGAAATAATACAATTTATTTTAAAAAGAAAATACAGAAATGTATTTCTACTTACGTTCTCCTTTAGGAATATCAAATGCTTTTGTTGACTTTAAGAGTATTTTCATTATCGAGCTGCTGCTGTTTGTGATTGGCCGCAATGCCATCGAATATATTGTTGTTATCAATCGGTTGCTGGAAGTTTTTCAGTTTTTGAAATGTTGGCGCGTTGTACTAAATTTGGTTCGGTAACCATTATGCTGAAAATATCGATATCACCCTGACGGGTTACATTTGGATGCAGAATTTTCTCTTCCACTAAATATGTTCGCTCATGGCCATGGGTGACAACCAATGAAAATATGTACTAAAATTTTGTTTCGCATTAAAGGATATATGAATATGCTAGGCAAGCAAAATATACTTTAATATTGCCTTATTATTGCAAATTATTATGAAGTTATAGCCGAGCAAAATATGTATCAATTATTGTTCTTCTGGTATGGTCATTTCGAGATCGCCCTTCATTTGAGCGATTTGGCGGGACTGTTAAAACATTAATTACAGCATCGTTAACTTCAGGTGAAAGTTGTGGTGCGGATTTATCATTAAAGCGAATGCAAACATTATGCAATACTGCTGTTCCTACAATAATGTAAGGAACTCTAGTGACTTTCATTCGAATGCCCATTGATAGCACAGGAAATCTATGTTTCCACACACCATATGAGCGCTCGACGCAATTACTTGTTCTGATATGCGACGCAGTATACAAATTTTCTGCTCTATTTGTACAATTTGAAAGAGGTGTCAACACGGCGCCCGAGTTTTCATAGCCACTATCAGCAACAATTAGGCCATTCTGAAACTCCCTATTTTCAAGCCGATAGGAAATGCGCGAATTCCGAAAAATTCTTGAATCATGCACAGATCCTGGCCATCGAGCTACAATATCCAATATTTTCATTTTGCTGTCGCATATTGTCTGCACATTGAAAGAAAAAACCCTTTTCTATTTCGAAAGACTTCACCATCATCACCACCTGTATATAAATTAATGTTGTTGTAGCAGTGCTTCGCCCCATCCAATAGGTGCGACCGATCACAAATTGTCATCAATGTCCTCTAACGGGAGTCCAAGGAAACTTGCTGTTTCAACAGGGGTGGACCCTAATGAGAGGGTTGTTAAAGGCGTTGGTTCCAAGAGGGGAGAAGAAGACGGGGGCGGGTGCTGATGCTCGGCATTGCATGAGTGGAAGCGGCCGTATGAGCTGGTGGCGCCGTGGGGCGTGGCTTGTTGAGCAGCAGAGCTGCTGGAAGGTAGTGAGGGGCGCTGAGGCGTAGACTACGGGGCGCCCTTAGGGTTCGATACCTTCCCGGAGCAGGAGAGTATGGCGCAGTCCCGCTGCAGGTAACAATCTATATGAGGGGTCGACTGCTAATAGGCGTCCAAAAATATCGAAAGAGGTGTCGAACGACGCGTCTTGACATCAGTATTAATAATCCGAAGGCGGAAATTAAAAATTTTAACTCGTTCAAAGGTATTAACGAAAAACCGAAAAATGACCCGCTCTTCCCTCCGAAACCGGGGGTGAGATCCATCGTATTTTTGCGCAGAATACCTCTCTACATTGGCGGCCTTCGGCCGCGCTTATAAAAAATTACCCTGGGTGGGTCCAACACCGGTTTGGAGACCAAAACTATAACCGCACAAAACACTTATGTTCACAATTTTTTTTTGTGGGTACGACAACATTACAACAACCACATGAAAATCGCCAACTTCAACTGCAAATATCTGCGAACTGAGATAACATTTTTATTTTCCGCCTTCGGATTATTATTTTTGAGATTAATACGCTTCTTTTGATACCTCTCGATATTTTTGGTAGCGTATTAGCAGTCGACCCCTCAACTAGATTTTTACACCGCTGCAAGGACCTGCTGGGAGGATGACAATTTGTGGGAGGGACGCAACAGATTAAACGGGATTACACTGAAATGACAGCCGGACAGAACCGGCTGCCTTGGGAAGCGTTTATAAATTAATATAGAGATATTGTTTTCCAATTACTATTGACGCATATTCACCTAGGGAATTGATTTTAACATGGGTGCAGTCCATTGGCCCAATTACACGCGGAAAATTTGCCTTTTCTTTAAAAGCAGCCTGTGTTTCCAAGGGCTCCTGTTCCGTTTGAAGAAATTTCACATAATCTGGTCGCAAGGATGCTAGATGGTAGGAAACTAGCGTAATTGCACGTGAGGCACTTGCTTTTGAAACTCCGGAAAGGTCTGCCACAATTTGCTGAAAAGATCCTGAAGCATAGAACCGCTGTGCGATGAAAAACATTTGATGTGGCTGCATTGCGTTGTTGCTGTAAACGAAGAAGTAATTTAGAGGGGAGAAGAAGACGGGGGCGGGTGCTGATGCTCGGCATTGCGTGAGTGGAAGCGGCCGTATGAGCTGGTGGCGCCGTGGGGCGTAGCTTGTTGAGCAGCAGAGCTGCTGGAAGGTAGTGAGGGGCGCTGAGGCGTAGACCACGGGCGCTCTTAGGGTTCGATACCTTCCCGGAGCAGGAGAGTATGGCGCAGTCCCGCTGCAGGTAACAATCTATATGAAGGGTCGACTGCTAATACGCGTCCAAAAATATCAAAAGAGGTGTCGAACGACGCGTCTTGACATCAGTATTAATAATCCGAAGGCGGAAATTAAAAATTTTAACTCGTTCAAAAGATATTAACGAAAAACCGAAAATGACCCGCTCTTCCCTCCGAAACCGGGGGTGAATCCATCGTATTTTTGCGCAGAACACCTCTACATTGGCGGCCTTGTTGTTGTTGTTGTAGCGATTAGGTTACTCCCCGAAGGTTTTGGGGAGTGTTATCGATGTGATGGTCCTTTGTCGGATACAGATCCGATACGCTCCGGTAACACAGCACAATTAAGGTGCTGGCCCGACCATCTCGGGAACGATTTATATGGCCACATTAAACCTTCAGGCCATCCCTCCCTCCCCACCCCCAAGTTCCATGAGGAGCTTGGGGTCGCCAGAGCCTCGTCTGTTAGTCAAACGGGATTCGTCGCTCGAAGGTGAGGTTGACAATTGGGTTGGAGAAGCTATATATTGCGCCTTCGGCCGCGCTTATAAAAAATTACCCTGGGTGGGTCCAACACCGGTTTGGAGAACAAAACTATATCCGCGCAAAACACTTATGTTCACAATTTTTTGTGTGGGTACGACAATATTACAACAACCACATGAAAATCCGAGTGTATTCGATTTACGGCTTTTTAAACTTCCAAATTTTCTTCTTCTAAATGTGGGTTTTGCCATGCCCATATACCAATATTTTTGGAAATTTATGTTTTGCGTCATAAAACAAATCCACCTAGCAAATTTCACTACCTTGTTATTGAATTATCTCATTTTTTCCATTTTTATAAATTTTCAATTTTGAAAAAGTGGGCGTGGTTATTGTCCGTGGTTGTCGTCCGCGCAAAACACTTATGTTCACAATTTTTTTGTGGGTACGACAACATTACAACAACCACATGAAAATCGCCAACTTCAACTACAAATATCTGCGAACTGAGATAACATTTTTATTTTCCGCCTTCGGATTATTATTTTCGAGATTAATACGCGTCTTTTGATACCTCTCTCGATATTTTTGGTAGCGTATTAGCAGTCGACCCCTCAACTAGATTTTTACTCCGCTGCAAGGATCTGCTGGGAGGATGACAATTTGTGGGAGGGACGCAACAGATTAAATGGGATTACACTGAAATGACAGCCGGACAGAACCGGCTGCCTTGGGAAGCGTTTATAAATTAATATAGAGATATTGTTTTCCAATTAATATTGACGCATATTCACATGGGGAATTGATTTTAACATGGGTGCAGTCCATTGCCCCAATTACACGCGGAAAATTTGCCCTTTCATATTTCTTTATTTCATATTTTTGCTTTTCTTTAAAAGCAGCCTGTGTTTCCAAGCGCTCCTGTTCCGTTTGAGGAAATTTCACAAAATCTGGTCGCAAGGATGCTAGATGGTAAGAAACTAGCGTAATTGCACGTGAGGCACTTGCTTTTGAAACTCCGGAAAGGTCTGCCACAATTTGCTGAAAAGATCCTGAAGCATAGAACCGGAGTGCGATGAAAAACATTTGATGTGGCTGCATTGCGTTGTTGCTGTAAACGAAGAAGTAATTTAGGGCAACATTTATAAAATATGATGTAAACTTACCGTGCTCCAAGATAAATTTTGTCTTTTATTAAAGAAAAAACAAACCAAGCAGCATCTTTGCACATACGAAATCGTTCGCGAAAGTCAACATCGTCATAATAAAGAAAAAAGCCAGGACGCTCTTTAATTTTTCTTTTTCGTCGAAGCACGATTACCTTCAGAGCTTCAAAGTCGCAATCACTTTCGCCAGAATCTCGATGATCCATTAAATTTTTTACAAATTTTCCACCGAGAATACAAATAAAATAAGCCACTTCAGAGAAATTGCAGATGTCAACAATAGCGGGGTTGCTATATTTGCATAATGAAATAAGTATAAATAGTGCCATTTAATTCGACTCAAACAAAAGCAACAAAAAAAGTGAAAAATAATATAGAAAAAATGCGCTAATGGGGAATAAGAAAACGCAAAACGGGCAAAAAAAGCAGCCAAAGCCGAACAAATAAAAAAATGTTAGACAGGCGAAACAAAATTGACGCTCTTTAAATGCTAAAAAAACGGAAATGCAAAAAGTGGAGAGGTAAAGGCGAAACTGTCGGCTTAAGGCTTAGGAATTTAATAGAAGAAGCAGGACACAGGAAAGAGATTAAATCTGGAGAAATAGAAAAACGAAGGTTAAGGAACTAATAGGTAAATAACAAGGGTAATGTTGAGAAACTGGAAAAAAGGTAGGCAGAAGTAAGGAAACGAAACGCAATAGCAGAAATGTTAACAACTATAGAGGTTACAAAAAAATTACTTCATAAAAAAATAAAAAAAAGACTAACAAGGAAATCGGCGAAAAACTAGAATTGATTTAAATTAACCCTAGCAAAACTAAACTTAACAATTCAAATTAAACAAATTCAATGATATGAAATGGTGCTTAAAATTAACAAAAAAAGTCCAAAAATGCAAAACACAAATGTTGTTGTTGTTGTTGTTGTTGTAGCAGTACTTCGCCCCACCTAACAGACGCGACCGATCACAAACTGTCATCAATATCCTCTAACGGGAGTCCAAGGAAACTTGCTGTTTCAACAGGGGTGGACCATAGGGAAAGGGGTGTTAGAGGCGTTGGTTCCACATTACAATTAAAGAGATGGTTGGTGTCATGTGGGGACACATTGCAAGCGGGGCATACATTTTGTATGTCGGGGTTGATTCTGGATAGGTAAGAGTTTAACCTGTTACAGTATCCAGAACGAAGTTGAGCCCGAGTGACACGCGTTTCCCTGGGGAGTATGCGTTCCTCTTCCACAAGTTTTGGATACTTTACTTTTAGTACTGGGTTCACCGGGCAATTCCCGGCATAAAGGTCCGACGCCTGTTTGTGGAGTTCACCAAGGACCTGCTTGTGTTTTTTCGCTTCATACGGCTGTGTTCTCAGATGCCGTATTTCCTCAAAATGCTTACGGAGATGACTCCTTAAGCCCCTAGGCGGTGCTGGCTCGTCAATCAGATGTCTGTTGGGATGCCCAGGTTTCTGGGTATTCAACAGGAACTGTTTGGTCAGCATCTCGTTTCTTTCCCTGATGGGGAGTATTCTCGCCTCATTATGTAGATGGTGTTCTGGGGACATAAGAAGACAGCCCGTGGCAATTCTGAGAGCAGTATTTTGGCAGGCCTGTAGCTTCTTCCAGTGGGTAATTTTTAGGCTTGGCGACCATATGGGTGACGCGTAGCACGTAATCGGCTGGCTAATTGCTTTGTATGTAGTCATGAGCGTTTCTTTATCTTTTCCCCAGGTACTGCCAGCAAGGGATTTGAGGATTTTGTTACGGTTCTGAATTCTCGAACAATTGCGGCTGCGTGCTCACCAAAATGTAGATCCTGATCAAACGTCACACCCAAGATTTTGGGGTGTAGGACAGTCGGTAGCGTAGAGCCATCGACGTGGATGTTCAAAATGGTCGACATTTGGGACGTCCATGTTGTAAATAAGGTCGCGGAAGATTTAGTCGGTGATAATGCCAGATTTCGCGAGGCGAAAAAACTGGAGAGATCAGGGAGGTAGCCGTTTATTTTATTGCATAGCTCATCGATTTGTGGGCCTGGGCCTGTGGCCATTACTGTGCAGTCATCGGCGTAGGAAACGATTGTGACTCCTTCCGGTGGTGAAGGTAGCTTAGATATGTAGAAATTAAACAAAAGTGGGGATAGGACACCACCCTGTGGCACCCCTTGTTTAATTCTCCATGGCTTTGTTGTTTCGTTTCTAAATAGCACCGATGCCTGCCGACCACCCAGATAATTTGCGGTCCACCTTTTAAGACATGGGGGAAGGGTAGACCCTTCCAAGTCTTGCAGTAACGAGCCATGGTTGACCGTATCAAAAGCTTTTGATAGGTCTAGCGCTACGAGTACTGTTCTATGGTGGGGGTTTTGATTTAAACCGCAATTTATCTGGGTGCTAATGGCATTTAGCGCGGAGGTAGTGCTATGGAGTTTTCTGAAGCCATGCTGATGGGAGGCTAGTTGCAAATTTGCTTGGAAATAAGGGAGCAAAATGGCTTCGAGCGTCTTTGCTACTGGCGATAGGAGAGATATCGGACGATACGACTCCTATGTTAGCTGGTTTACCAGGCTTTAGTAGCGGGACCACCTTGGCCATTCTCCATTTCTCGGGTATGACAGAGGTGGAAAGAGACAGGTTGAAGACCTGCGCTAAATATTTGAAACCCTCTTTCCCTAGGCTTTTAAGCATCGGCATGGCTATGCCGTCTGGGCCCACTGCTTTGGATGGTTTAGCGCGACCAATGGCGTCCTCAACCTCTTTAGCAGTGATGGTGATTGGTGACGCGCTGAATTTGTGTTTATGTGCGTGTCTGTTGGCCCTCCGTCTAACTTTGTCGACCGTAGAATGCATTATATATTGTCGGCAGAAAGCGCTCGCGCATTTTTTCGCATCCGACAGCACTTTGTCGCCAAAGGCGATGGAAACTTTGTCTTTGTGCTTAGTCGGATTCGATAGGGACTTTACGGTGGATCAAAGTTTACCCACACCGGTAGAGAGGTTACAACCTCTTAGGTGCTCCTCCCATTTCGCCCGCTTGTGTTCATCCACAAGCAATCTGATGCGTTGGTTTATATCCCTTATTTGGGGGTCGCCTGGATCAAGCTGCCTTATAAGGTCACGTTCTCTCGCTAAGTTTGCGGCCTCCGCCGGGAAGTGGGGCCGGATTTCGGGAATTCTCCCGGCGGGAATGAAACGTGCCGAGGCGGATTCAATGACCTTGCGGAAGGCACGCTCCCCTTGGCGGGCATCAGTCGGGATAGGGAGGGCAGCAAAGAGGTTGTCTGTAAAGGATTTATATTCTTCCCACTTTCCTTTTTTAAAGTTTATGAAAGTGCGTTTTTCGGTGACGATGAAGTCGGCGGTACGCTCGAGCGAAACAAGTATAGGCAGGTGATCGGATGCCAATGATACCATCGGCTGCCAGTTGACGCAGTTTACGAGTTCTGCGCTCACGATTGAGATATCTGGCGAACTGTGACAGCTTCCTACCATACGTGTGGGGGCGTCTCCGTTTATTGTGCAGAACGTCGTTTCTTCTATTTGATCCGCCAACATCTCGCCCCTACTGTCCGCCCGCAAATTTGAATGCCATAGATCATGATGGGCATTGAAGTCGCCTAAAATAATGCGATTGTTTCCAGTGAGTAAGGCTCTGATATTAGGGTGGTATCCACCGGGGCAACAGGTGGCAGGGGGGATGTAGATGTTGATGATTTCTAGGTTTGCATCGCCTGACCGGACAGATAGGCCTTGACGTTCTAAGACGTTGTCCCTGCGGTCGATGCCAGGATCAAATATGTGATATTGCACAGAGTGGTGTATTATAAACGCGAGGCCGCCTCCATTTCCGCTCTCGCGATCTTTTCTGTGGACATTATACCCAGAGCAGGTCTGCAATGCAGATCGTGCTGTGAGTTTAGTCTCTTGAATCGCAGCAATGCGGATGTTGTGCCGCTTCATGAAATTGACTATCTCCGTAATCTTCCCAGTTAGTCCATTACAGTTTAACTGCAGAATTCTGAAGTGCATGAGGGGAGACGTCGCCACTCTGGGGGTAAGTGACGGGTGACTACGCCTGGGTTGAGGAAGGCCAGGACGCAATTGCTGTTGTGGCCCTGGGACTGGGCGTCCTTGGGCAAGCATTGGGGTACCCGGATGATTTGGGTTTGCGACCTGGCAACATGGCGCGATGAAACCCGTCGAGGGGTTGCCGTCGCGGAGACCAGAACATCTAGGAAAGTGGCACCACCCAAGGCAGGAGCTGCATTGGGCGGATGTCGCAAACATATATATTCTGTGCTGGCAAACGGTGCAAACGGAGGTAGGGACTAAGAGTCTGTTTCCCTGACCTACACGATTGCTGCCGGAAAAGAGGGGGGAGAAGACGGGGGCAGGGGCTGTTGCTCAGCATTGCTTCCGACTCTACTACGAAGATTGTAGTTATGAGTGGTAGCAGCTGTTTGAGTTGTTGGCGCCGTAAGGCGCGAGCAGCAGCGGGTACTTGTTGTGGCTTGCTGAGCAGCGGGGCTGCTGGAAGGTAATGGGGGGGGGGGGGGGGGGGGGGGGGGGAGGGGCGCTTAGACGTAGACTACGGGGCGCCCTTGGACGTGAATAGCAAGGAGCCACAAAAGATTTATAAAAGTTACGTGGACGTCGGGTTTTGGGATCAAGCCCAGAACAACCTGTCCGATGCAACCATCCCTTACACGAGACACACTGAACAGGGTATGACCGTCCTAAAAAGATTCTTTTCCGGCAGATGCAGCAAAACCATTTCTCAGGACCGGGGTCAGGAGACGGACCCGGATTGGATTCGATACCTTCCCGGAGCAAGAGAATATGGAGCAGTCCTGCTGCAAGGAGCTGCTGGGAGGATGACAATTTGTGGGAGGGACGAAACAAATTAAATGGGGTTACACTGAAATGACAGTCCTTGGTCGGGAAAAATCCCGAGTCGCTCCGGTACATAGAACCGACTGCCTTGGGAAGCGACATGTCGAAAACACAAATGTAAGTTCCGACAGCGGCTCACGGATAATTATGTTCCCCTTTTGGGCTCTCTCCTTGACTGCTTTTCTCCTCCAATTAGTGGTTGTATCTGCAGCTCCAATTGTGATTGCGGTGCCAGGACATGTGTACCAAGATGCCCCTCTACTACTTCGCTGTTCAGCCTGGCACCGTCTGTATGATTCCCCTTTCTCGATATTAAATACTACCCCGCTTTTGTGTTTTTCGGACTGTGTTGGTGGCTGGTGTGGCAAATTTCTTTAACTTAAATACTACCCCGCTTTATTTTAGCGTTTGTGACTCGTGATGGTGGCAACTTTAAATTTTTGCGCAGCAATCTGAGGCTGTTGTCAAGCAGGGTATGGGATCCCGGTTCCTCCTTGGGTTTCCGCTAAATTACCCGTTAGCACGGTTTTATGAAAAAAAAATCGCGAACTTTTTTTCGCAAAAAAATATATATAATTAAAACTTGCACTCCGCCTTACCCCAACAGTCAGTTATACCAGTCAGTTATACAACACAAGACAAGACAAGACAAGTCAAGACAAGACAAGTCAAGAAGAGAAGAGAAGTTAATTTTTAGTGACTAACGGCCATTAGTACTAAATAAAAGATATTGCAGATGTAAATGCATTTAAAAAAAGTAAATAGAATGAAAAAAATGTGAATATGAAAAAATGCGGTTGACAAGAATGTAATTAAAAGTTCGATTGAATAAGTAGATTTAGCCCAACCACTCCTCAGGCTCTGCTGGGTTCCAGTAGGTTTGTTTAAAAAATTGGATATATACGTATGTTTTTATGTATTGGGTGATGCTATTAACTTATAACTCTAGCACTTACCTATCAATCCCGCGACGGAGGCGCCTGCGTCGAAGAGAGAGCGTGGCTGTATAGAACGTTCATATACATATACCTACAAACCTATGCTCGAAAGTGTTCCAGCCTACAATGGGAGGTGGTAATAAAAAATTTACAAAGTTATTCGGGCATGCGGCTGCGGCCCGAATCAAAGATTTTACGCGTGGTTAGAGCGAAGTAAAAAATCAATAAAATAAAAAAATGAAAAAAATTACATCAATAAAATGTGAATGCTTATGAAATCTAATAGTGTTACAAAAATTTAAAAGTTTATCCGAAATTTAACTAATATGCAAAATGGAATTGAGGGCAAATTTAAAAAATGCGAATAGCTTTACGTAAAGAAGGGATAGCGCAAAAGAAAACGTAAAGCAACAAAAAAAGTGAAAAATAATATAGAAAAAATGCGCTAATGGGGAATAAGAAAACGCAAAACGTGCAAAAAAGCAGCCAAAGCTGAACAAATAAAAAAATGTTAGACAGGCGAAACAAAATTGGCGCTCTTTAAATGCTAAAAAAACGGAAATGCAATAAGTGGAGAAGTAAAGGCGAAACTGTTGGCTTAAGGCTTAGGAATTTAATAGAAGAAGCAGGACACAGGAAAGAGATTAAATCTGGAGAAATAGAAAAACGAAGGTTAAGGCACTAATAGGTAAATAACAAGGGTAATGTTGAGAAACTGGAAAAAAGGTAGGCAGAAGTAAGGAAACGAAACGCAATAACAGATATGTTAACAACTATAGAGGTTACAAAAAAATTACTTCATAAAAAAATAAAAAAAAGACTCACAAGGAAATCGGCGAAAAACTAGAATTGATTTAAATTAACCCTAGCAAAACTAAACTTAACAATTCAAACTAAACAAATTCAATGAAATGAAATGGTGCTTAAAATTAACAAAAAAAGTCCAAAAATGCAAAACACAAATGTAAGTTCCGACAGCGGCTCACGGATAATTATGTTCCCCTATTGGGCTCTCTCCTTGACTGCTTTTCTCCTCCAATTAGTGGTTGTATCTGCAGCTCCAATTGTGATTGCGGTGCCAGGACATGTGTACCAAGATGCCCCTCTACTCCTTCGCTGTTCAGCCTGGCACCGTCTGTATGATTCCCCTTTCTCGATATTAAATACTACCCCGATTTTGTGTTTTTCGGACTGTGTTGGTGGCTGGTGTGGCAAATTTCTTTAACTTAAATACTACCCCGCTTTATTTTAGCGTTTGTGGCTCGTGATGGTGGCAACTTTAAATTTTTGCGCAGCAATCTGAGGCTGTTGTCAAGCAGGGTATGGGATCCCGGTTCCTCCTTGGGTTTCCGCTAAATTACCCGTTAGCACGGTTTTATGAAAAAAAAAATCGCTAACTTTTTTTTTCGCAAAAAATATATATATAATTAAAACTTGCACTCCGCCTTACCCCAACAGTCAGTTATACAACACAGGACAAGACAAGACAAGACAAGTCAAGACAAGACAAGTCAAGAAGAGAAGAGAAGTTAATTTTTAGTGACATTTCATTGGTCAAAACAGTGAATGAATCAATTATTTGCAAACAATTTTACGCAAACTTCCGCACTCAGTTAAGTCAACTTTTCTTTTTGAGACATTCCCTGCAATCTTTTGGCGGTCGTACCCCATAAATCAAAAGCCTTTCCTTCTCACCACTTTCACTCAAGAACGAAAGACACCAATACATACAATCCTATTTTGGCGGGAAACGACGGACATAAACTTTTACGAATTAACTTCACGCATACTAACAGATACATGTTCGAACATCTATCCATGTGTTAGCTTTCTACCAGTTACTAACACATGTAAACGTAGCTATGCTGATATATGCATACAGATACATACGTAAATGTTTGAACATCCTTACCATTGCATTAAAAATTCAAAGCGCAGTCTGTCCTGAAGCTACCTTCAAGCGCCTAACGTGTGGCCTCGACCCACGACCTAAAGCCGGGCTATCCCCTATTCTTCCGATAATTTGGGGTTTATGTTAACTCGTATAAGGGCAGCACGCGGAATAAAAAAAAATGTTTCTACTACTAACCTAATATCACAGATATCTACTTATATTAATGACTATAATGGCATGTGGATTAAATCTAAAGTTATATCACTGGTAAGTATCTAAGCCTATATCACAGATATCTACCTAAATCTATATCACAGTTTTTAGTATGGTAGTAATAAAATATCACAGAATCTATAAAACAATAAAAAAAAAATAAAAAATAAATAAATAAATAACAATTAAATAATAAAAGAACAATAAATAAATGAATAAATAAGGTCAACTATAAACATGGTCAAAGAAATAAATAATTGCATAAATAATTACTCTCATGGTCAAGCTAAAACTAAAGCTAGAAAACGTTGCACATATCTACATTTAACATAGGTCACCAAAACTAACATTCAACATATAATAAGCAACAAAAATATCCTTAGCGTGGTATACGCCGACTTTCTTGCCACTGGTATCGCCGAGTTCATACATCGAGTTGCCGATCGCTTTAAGAACGACACACTTTACTTGCTTTGGGGCAAGCTTAGCATTATAGTTGTTTATTTGTGAATCGGCGATACCCCATTTGTCCGATTCGGAATTTCACATCCCTGGAACGGGTGTTATAAACATTCTGACTTCGCTGATGCACCTATCATAACTCTTTTGATTCTCTTTAATGAGGGATCTTACTATCTGTTGTACTGAGCGATTCACCCTCTCCGCTGCATTCCCTTGTGGAGAGTAGAATGCAGTCCGGATATGTCTTGTGCCATACTTTTCTAAAAATTTTGCAAAAACATCGGATACAAACAGTTTGCCATTATCTGAGTGGATATATTCTGGGACTCCAAAGATGTGAGAAACCTCTTTCTCTTAAAACTTAATAACATCTACAGACGCATGGGTTTTTAAAAAACAAACTTGGAAAAATGGTCAAGACAAACAAACACATACACATTACGTGCACATAAACACAAACTCAGCGCGTCACCAATTACCATCACCGCTAGAGAGGTTGAGGACGCCATTGGTCGCGCTAAACCATCCAAAGCGGTGGGCCCAGACGGCATAGCCATGCCGATGCTTAAAAACCTAGGGAAAGAGGGTTTCAAATATTTAGCGCATGTCTTCAACCTGTCTCTTTCCACCTTTGTCATACCCGAGAAATGGAAAATGGCCAAGGTGGTCCCGCTACTAAAGCCTGGGAAACCAGCTAACGTAGGTGAGTCATATCGTCCGATATCTCTCCTATCGCCAGTGGCAAAGACGCTTGAAGCCATTTTGCTCCCTCATTTCCAAGCACATTTGCAGCTAGCCCCTCATCAGCATGGCTTCAGAAAACTCCATAGCACTACCTCCGCGCTAAATGTCATTAGCACCCAGATAAATTGCGGTTTGAATCAATATCCCCACCATAGAACAGTACTCGTAGCGTTAGACCTATCAAAAGCTTTTGATACGGTCAACCATGGCTCGTTACTGGAAGACCTGGAAGGGTCTACCCTTCCCCCATGTCTTAAAAGGTGGACCGCAAATTATCTGGGTGGTCGGCAGGCATCGGTGCAATTCAGAAACGAAACATCAAAACAAAGGAGAATTAAACAAATGGTGCCACAGGGTGGTGTCCTATCCCCGCTTCTGTTTAATTTCTACATATCTAAGCTACCTTCACCACCGGAAGGAGTCACAATCGTTTCCTACGCCGATGACTGCACAATAATGGCCACAGGCCCAGGCCCAAAGATCGATGAGCTATGCAATAAAATAAACGGCTATCTCCCTGATCTCTCCAGTTTTTTCGCCTCGCGAAACCTGTCATTGTCACCGACTAAATCTTCCGCGACCTTATTTACAACATGGACGCCCCAAATGTCGACCATATTGAACATCCACGTCGATGGCACTACGCTACCGACTGTCCCACACCCCAAAATCTTGGGTGTGACGTTTGATCAGGATCTACATTTTGGTGCGCACGCAACCGCAATTGTTCCAAGAATTCAGAGCCGTAATAAAATCCTCAAATCCCTTGCTGGCAGTACCTGGGGAAAAGATAAAGAAACGCTCTTGACCACATACAAAGCAATTAGCCAGCCGATTACGTGCTACGCGTCACCCATATGGTCGCCAAGCCTAAAAACCACCCACTGGAAGAAACTACAGGCCTGCCAAAATACTGCTCCCACAATCGCCACGGGCTGTCTTCTTATGTCCCCAGAACACCATCTGCATAATGAGGCGAGAATACTCCCCATCAGGGAGAGAAATGAGATGCTGACCAAACAGTTTCTGTTGAATACCCAGAAACCTGGGCATCCCAACAGACATCTGATTGACGAACCAGCACCGCCTAGGGGCCTAAGGAGTCATCTCCGTAAGCATTTTGAGGAAATACGGCACCTGAGAACCCAGCCGTATGAAGCGGAAAAACACAAGCAGGTCTTGGTGAACTCCATAGACAGGCGTCGGACCTTTATGTCGGGAATTGCCCGGTGAATCCAGTACTTGAAGAAAAATATCCAGAACTCGCAGAAGAGGAACGCATACTCCCCAGGGAAACGCGTGTCACTCTTGCTCAACTTCGTTCTGGATACTGTAACAGGTTAAACTCTTACCTATCCAGAATCAACCCCGACATACAAAATGTATGCCCTGCTTGTAATGTGTCCCCACATGACACCAACCATCTCTTTAATTGTAATGTGGAACCAACGCCTCTAACACCCCTTTCCTTATGGTCCACCCCTGTTGAAACGGCAAGTTTCCTTGGACTCCCGTTAGAGGATATTGATGACAATTTGTGATCGGTCGCGGCTATTAGGTGGGGCGAGCATTGCTACAACAACAACAACAACAACAACCATCACTCGTACGTGGGTAAGGGCCCATAAAGTCTATAAACAATCGTTGGAAAGGTATCTCAGTTACGTGTTGCTTTCCCATGAGTGGTTTGTGAAAAGAGTTTTGGGTTTTATTTCCCTTACAAACTTCGCATTCCCTAACATAATTTTGGACCTCTGTTACCATACCAGGCCAGTAGTATTTTTCGCGTATTCGGGCTAACGTTTTATGGATGCCTCCGTGCCCAGCAGAAGGTCAGCTGTGGGAGGCTTCCACCAATCCTGCACGCAATTCCGACGGCACCCAGAGTTTCCAGGCTTGGTCCTGCTGAAGATCTTCCCCCCGGTTAAACTGAGTCCGTCTATAAACATACCCGTCTGATACGCACAACTCTGGTAGTCTATCTTGATTATCTGTCACAGTTTTCTTAAGTTCGTCATTCTCTTCCGTTTAAAAGTATGGTGAGTCCCAATCAATCTCCATTAGGCTGTCAGATAGCTTAATTTCGTCCATGAGTGCTCGCGACAGTGTATCTGGGACGACGATAAGTACTCCTTTCCTATGCTCAATTTCAAAATCGTATGCCTGCACTTTCAAACTCCACCGCGCGAGTCTCCCAGAAAGATCTTTCCGGTTCATCAACCATTTGAGACTCGCGTGATCGCTGATGATTGTGAACGGCAACCCTTCGACGTACGGCCGAAATCTCTTCACACTGATCACTGCGGCGTAGCACTCCAGCTCGGTTATGCTATAGTTTCGTTGTGCTTTTTTCAATCTTGCGGAAACGTAAGCTATCGGTCTTTCGTTGTTCTCGTCGTCCAACTGGAAGAGTACCCCGCTCACACCGTCTGTCGAAGCATCGCACTGGATATTAAATCGCCTGTCAAACTCAGGGTGTACAAGTACGGGAGCCGAAATTAGACTTTGTTTTAGTCGCTCACAACGACTCTCGCCTCGTCAGTCATCGTAAGCTTTTTAATTTTGTCTTTAGTGAGACAGTCGTGCAGCGGAGCTGCAATGGTTGCGTAGTCTTGAATAAAGCGACGGTACCAGCCTGACATCCCTAGAAACCGTCGGGACCTCAGCGGGTTAGGGGATAAGAATATACCCGCGGTAGGTATGCCTGTCGTAAGAAGCGACTAAAATACCAGATTCAAGGGGCTGTGTAACCCAACCTTTCATGTTGCCAGCGCAATATATAGCTTCTCCAAACCCAATTGTCAACCTCACCTATCCGCGGCGAATCCTGTTTCACTAACAGACGAGGCTCTGGCGACCCCAAGCTCCTCATGGAACTTGGGGGCAGGGAGGGAGGGAATGGCCTGAAGGTTTAATGTGGCCACATAAATCGTTCCCGAGATGGTCGGGCTAGCACCTTAATGGTGCTATGGTACCGGAGCGTACCGGATTTGTATCCGGCAAAGGACCATCACATCGATAACACTCCCCTTCGGGGAGCAACCTTATCGCTACAACAACAACAACAACAGAAACCGTTGGAGCTGCTTCGGTGTTTTCGGATCGGGGAAATTCCTCACAGCAGCAACCTTGTTCGCATCGGTACGGATGCATCCATCGCCCACTACATAGTCTAGGTATCTAACTTCTTTAAAGCAAACTTTACTCTTTTCCACGTTAATGGTAAGGTTAGCCTCACGTAAACATCTAGCGACCTTTTCTAACAAACATAAATGAGACGAAAAATTTACGGAGCATACCAACAAATCATCTAAATACACAAACACGGAATCACGTAAAGAAGCGGGTATAACCTTGTCCATAAGTCTACACATTCTTTGCGCTGCGTTACACAGTCCAAACGGCATGACTGGGTATTGGTATAGGGGACGCCCTGACACTGTAAATGCTGTCTTTTCCCTAGATTTCTTCTCGAGCGGGATCTGCCAAAAGGCATCTTTCAAATCAATTGCCGAAATGAACCTAGTGTTCTGCAGTCGGCTAATGATCCCGTCGATATTTGGCAGTGGATATGCATCTTTGATGGTGCGTTCATTAATCTTTCGTGCGTCGAGGCACAGACGCTTTTTTTCTCCCTTTATCACCAGCGACACAGGGGAGCTCCAGCTACTATTGCTCTCCTCTATCACGCTTAAACCAAGCATCCTATCGAGCTCTTCAAAAACTAGCTTTTGGATCGCTGGTGATGGGCCTTTGCTTGACTGGGAGGTTTTCATTTGTGACTTTTATCACGTCTTCCTCCACATTCGTTTTCCCTAAACCTAGGACCGCAAATGAGGGAAACTGTGCCTTGACCTTCTCCAATGCCACACTTTGCTCTCTGGACAGAACATGCTGTACCGCTTCAAATGATAAGTCGCACTCGGCGGGTACAAGTTCTGACACGCCAGTGAGAGTTGGATGCGATAGAACCCCACGACTAACAACATTCAGATCGAAAGCCTGCCAAAAGTCTACCCCTAAATCACCTCTTGCTGGAGGCCTGGCACGATGAGAAACTCTAGGTCCTTATATATTCCATCCCAGAAGACCGACAGAGTAATAGCACCAACCACTGGCGTTTCGCCACCAGTCGCTGTGCGTATGTTTTGATTTGTCAGTGGGATGATGCTATCCTCCCTGCCTTCTATCAGCTTCCCGTAATTTTCACCTAGACAACTCGCGCCAGCACCTGAATCCAGCAAGGCTACGACATCCCTCCCCGATCTTTGTCTGCGCAAAGAAACGGTTGTCGCCTTTAATGGTTACTATTAATAAGTCTTCTCATATTTTTTTCTTTGATCGCGTCTTCATTATCTTTTTAAAATTTCTATTTCTTTTCTTAGCGAGAAATTCTTTGCAAAAAATTCTTTGTCTAGCTTCTTCGTATTCCAGCTTCCTTTGATGTAGACTTTTTGGCTCGGCTTTCCCTACACATAACTTGACTCTACACGCACCGTCGTCCGCCCTTTCTAAAATTCTGAAGCTGGGTTGGTCTCCGGGTAGTCTGTCCCCTGGCGAGAGCTCCCGGCAATCTCCGCCAGTTGGGAGTTTCCCTTACCCGCTTTGTAAACACAAAAAGACATATCACCCCCACACGCAAAACATACCATATCATGAAAGGACGATTTACAACGATTATCTCTCTTCAATTCGGACGGATTCTTGACAAAAAAATCAACAGGCATTCCACACGAAAAACATAACATGAAGTGAAAGCGGGACGCACAAAACGAATTGGTGGTGGGTTTGGAGTTGCTCAAAGGTTGGTTTGGTTCGTAGCTCCAGGTATTGGATGATATGATTGTTGGTTTGGCCCCCTCGGTTTGGCCGGATTCGTGATCGCCTCCACGGGTTGCCTATTGATCCCCTCATCCCCAGGTGTCACTTCGGGATATTCTAATTTGTTGACTGGTTTGGGACGGGTTCGGTTCTCCTTTATGAGCCGCTCTGCCCTCCTACACTCAGCCTTCAGCTCCGCCAACGTGTCAATCTTCGATGCGAAGGTTAAGTTCGCAAGGTAGGGTTTCAGGTTGCCCCTAATAATCCCCACTAGCTCCTTCTCCTGGATCTTTTTCCGCAGGCGGAATGTCAGGTTATGGACCTCACCGTAGAAGTCGTCGAACCCTTCTTGTGGCTGTTGTTTGCGTTCCATAATTTCTCTTATAATCTCGTAATCGGACTCTGCAGTCTTGAAGTGGGCTAGCAGTTCTGCTTTGAGCTCAAAATACCCGAACTCGGGTTCGTCGGCGTGATCTTCAAGAACTTGTCAGTACCACTTCAAGGCAGAGCCCGTTACGAGGCAACGGAAATCGGTGAAGAGCTGAAAGTGGGAATGTTGTGTTGTTGCCTCAACTTTTCAATCCTAAAAATGAAGCTCTCCACCGTAATTCTCTTAGTCGTCCCGTCAAACTTCACATGCCACTTATCCAGGTCCAACTTCTTCCATCTCGCCGGGTCCTGGGTGCTCCTCTCGCTACCTGAAACCCCCTCTGCTGCACCTGGATTGACACGCTGGTGGGCTGTCTCGTTCCTTATCTCCCTAGGCTCTGGTGTAGACGCGCGCTCAGACCTGTGTCTTACGGTTGCGCTGAGTTCTCCATATCAGCGACGCGGTTGCTGAGGTTGGACACGTTATCCCGGATATGACGGACCTCGTTCATATATTGTGCCATCACCTGGTTTTGCTGTGCCATCATCGCCATCATCTGGCTTAACTGTTCGATGATGGCGGCTGTGGAACTAGGTCCGCTTCTCCGGGGTTCCGAACCCTTCTTGTGGCACCCGCCCAGCACCCGCCCAGCACCCGCGTTCGCTGGTGGCTCAATCCTCCTAGGGCCTGCCCCACCAACAGCACCAGACTCCTCCTTATCGGACATTTCGAACAGCTGGTCTATTCTCCTCGAAAAACTCAAGCTATTGTCCCCCTCACTAAAATAAACTCTGTCCGATCTTCTAATGGTAACCGGACGAATCACCTCCTCCCGACTAGTTGACCTAAAGACCCGCGAATTGCACCTGTTGAAAGCTCAACGTCATTTTGCACAGCCGTATAAGCTTTGCGGGGAAACCAAATTCAGACATAGCGGCATATAGGCAGCTCCTTTTTGTGCTGTCGAAGGCGGCTTTAAAGTCGACGAAGAGGTGATGTGTGTCGATTCTCTTTTCACGGGTTTTTTCCAAGATTTGGCGCATTGTGAAAATCTGTTCGATGGTAGATTTACCAGATCTGAAGCCGCACTGATAAGGTCCAATCAGCCGGTTCACGGTGGGCTTCAATCTTTCGCACAATACACTTGAAAGGACCTTATATGCGATATTAAGAAGGCTGATTCCACGATAGTTGGTGCATTTTGCAGTATCCCCCTTCTTGTGGACTGGGCAAAGAACACTTAGATTCCAACCGTCGGGCATGCTTACGTCCGCCCATATTTTGCTAAGAAGCTGCTGCATGCGCCTTACCAACTCGCCGCCGAACTTGAATAGCTCCGCAGGCAATCCATCAGCGCCCACGGCCTTGTTGTTTTTCAATCTGGGTATTGCTATTCTAACTTCGTCATAATCGGGCGGGCATATATTCCATCATCATCGATTGCGGGATCGGGTTCTTCATATCTGCGCGGTGAATTGCTGCCTCCATTTAGGAGAGCAGAGAAGTATTCCCTCCATAATCTAAGCACTCTCTGGACATCAGTTACAAGGTCGCCGTTTTCATTCCTACAGGAGTTTTCCCCGGTCTTAAAACCTTCCGTCTGTCGCCGTATTTTTTGGTAGAATTTTCGGGCGTTATTCCTGGTGGCTAGCAGCTCAAGCTCCTCGCACTCACGCCTTTCTGCTTCTGCTTTTTTCTTCCTGAAAAGGCGTCTCGCTTCCCTTTTCAACTCACGATAGCGTTCACACACTCCTCTTGTCGCGCTCGCTTTTAACGTAGCCCTGTAGGCAGCGTCTTTTCTTTCGGTTGCAACGAGGCATTCTTCATCATACCAGTTGTTTTTTCGTGGCCGCCGGTAACCAATTTTTTCCTCGGCGGCAGTACGAAGTGCTTTGAAGATATGCTCCCACTGCTCCTGTATTCCTGCAGGATGAGTTGTGCCCTCAGAGAGCAGGTGTGAGAGTCGAGTTGCGAAATCATTGGCAGTCTGTTGTGATTGAAGCTTTTCGACGTCTAGCTTTCCTTGTGTTTTTTGTTCCTTGTTTTTAGCCGCGTTGAGGCGGGTGCGTATTTTGGCTGCAACGAGATAATGGTCCGAATCGATGTTAGGCCCTCGGATCGTGCGCATATCTAAAACACTAGAGGCATGCCCTCCGTCTATCACAACGTGATCGATCTGATTGCGAGTATTTCGATCAGGAGACAGCCATTTAGCTTGATGTATCTTTTTATGCATGAACCTCGTGCTGGATATGACCATGTTTCGAGCACCGGCAAAGTCAATCAGCCTCAGTCCGTTAGGAGAAGTTTCATTGTGTAGGCTGAACTTTCCGAGTGTAGGGCCAAAAACACCTTTGCCCACCCTGGCGTTAAAGTCGTCAAGCACGACTTTTATATAATGACGGGGGCAGCGCTCGTATGTGCGTTCTAATTGTTCATAAAAAGTGTCTTTCATCTCATCGTCTTTCTCCTCTGTCGACGCATGGGCGCAGATGAATGATATATTAAAAAATGTTGCTTTTATTCGGATAGCGGCGAGACGCTCGTCCACAGGCGTGAACGCCAGCACTTGGCGACAAAGTCTCTCTCCCACCACGAATCCGACGCCGAAACTGCGCTTATTCGCATGGCCACTCCAATATATGTCACAATGTTTGATCTTCTTTCTTCCTTGCTTGGTCCAACGCATTTCTTGGATGGCGGTGATGTCAGATTTTGCTTTGACGAGGACATCAACCAGCCGGGCATCTGCACCAATCCCATTCAGGGAACGGACGTTCCAGGTGCATGCCCTCAATTCATTGTCCTTCAAACGTTTGCCATGGTCGTCATCAATAGAGAGCGTATTTATCCGAGGCTTGGTGTTATATTTCATTGGAGTATGGTTTTACGTGGCGGGTCCCAAGCCCAGCGCACAACCCGCTCAGCGGGGGTGAAAATATTACTTGGCACGTTTATATAGCGAGCCGCTTGCTCCAAGACAGACGCCCGCTTGCAGCCGCACCTAGAGGTGTACAGACGCTGCCGATGAGATCTCCCCCGGCTAGCCCTTAAACCGATTATGTCAGAGTGGCCTAGCCAGGTTGTCGCCTTCTCACATTAGCTCACCGCTAAACGGGTGTTTAGCGGCTACCCAGAGGATACTTGGCCGTAAGCGACCGGCAGTAGTGAGCTGCTTGAACCGCATGCAAAAGAATCGCTGTGGCCATTCCCAGGTGAATGGCGGTCAGAAGCTTTCCCCACTTTCGTGTACTTCTACACACGGCCCCACCCTCCATGAAATCTAATAGTGTAACAAAAATTTAAAAGTTTATCCGAAATTTAACTAATGTGCCAAAATGGAATTGAGGGCAAATTTAAAAAATGCAAATAGCTTTACGTAAAGAAAAGTGAAAAATAATATAGAAAAAATGCGCTAAGAAAACGCAAAACGTGCAAAAAAAGCAGCCAAAGCCGAAAAAAAAAAAAAAAATTTTAGATAGGTTGTTATGGATTCGCATTTACAGTGGAAGCAGTAAGGAAGGCGGTCGGCATGATGTGTTGGTGCACATTTGCTAGTCATTGTCGGCTGGGGCGGGTCCTTGCCAGCCTTACTGTTCCTGCGCCATAAACAGAAAAAAAATCCTATCATGCCTATCAAAACGAGCAGCTGTCAAATCCAAAACAAACTGACAGAAGCGCAGAGACCGACTCAAAACGATTATAATTCAAATCAAAACGACATCCGGTCGAACCGGATACCACGGACAACCCGTTAACATTCCAAAATTTAAAAATTCAAAAATTCAAAAAAAAAAATTACCGCAAAAAAATTTACCGAACCGGACATGGCCGGTTACCAACGCTGAAAATCGAAAATAAAAAGAAAGCTGAAAATTAAAATACAACAAAAGGGGGAAAAACAAAAAGGGCCGAATATATCTTGGGGGCGCCGCGGGTGTTGTTGCGACGCCCGGTGCTAGACCCACCCTCAAAATCCATGGCCACTGACGCACCTATTTTTCGGTGGCCCCTTACCTGTTCACCCTACGTGCCTCCTAAATCAATAATGATGCTAGCATTCCCATATTGTTAACAAATTTATTCAATATTCATTATTACTAACATAGCTTTCTTTTTCTGTTCTTACTGCAAGGTTTTTGAATATGTTTAAGCTTATAAATAATTTTATAAAAAAAAATATAGCAATCGAAAATGCGAGCCTAATTAAAGAGGAACTCTATTCCTTTTTGTAAGTTTTTAGAAAAATTTATTGTGAGCCGCGTTTTGCGACGGTTCATTGAAAGTAATAATAATTGGTTTGTTTTATAATCTACTATACTATATATGTAATAAAAAAAATCTTTTTTTTTTTGTAGGAATTTGGTTAAATGCCCTTTTCTCTTTTTTTTCAACCTATCTTAGGGCTGTACAGTTTGTATACAACTTCTGATAATTGGGGCCCCCTTACAAAATTAATAGGTTGTTGTATTAGACTTACTTTGAGTTTAACAGAACATCAATTTGGTATTACACATAGTATAATGACACTAATATGTACTATGCACTAAGAAATTTGTTAAAAACGCAGCTAGGACTAAACTTGGAGTAAATCCTACCCCTCAAAAAAATATTGTTTCACAAGTTCAAGTAAAACGTAAGCTTTTAAATTCCTGGAAAAATTACCGGAGTCATTCACCTGTTCAGGTAGAACGTGAACTTTTAAATTTGTTGTAAACTCGACGAAATTGTTTTACAGGTTCAGGTAAAACATGAACCTTTTAAACTTATAGTACAATTAATGAAATCGTTTTACTTGTTCAAGTGAAACGTAAACTGTTTTACAAGTAACAGTAAGGGTTGGTATTGTTTCCGGCTTAGTTCAACTCAGTCAACAAAAAAAAAATGTATACAAAAGAAGTTTTGTTTTGATAATGCAAGCTAATCCGCATTACTTGTTATTTGCGTCTCTTAATATAGGTTTAATGCATTTTAGCTGATAATGCAACTGAACTTGAAATACCAATAAAACTTTATTCCTTACCGAAACAATATCAACACGTTTGCTCATTCCAAAATCATATTCGCAACGATTGTATCAATTAAAAAAAATGTAATGGTAAAATTCTACCGTAACGCAAAGCAAATTTTAATACCTGAAACACTTTTTTTTGTTTCATAGGCAGTATAAATTGCACACCTATGACCATTAAAATATGCTTTGTTTTTTTGTTGGGTAAAAATTTTTTTTTTTTGTATGCAACAATTTTGAACGTACAACAAGAATTGCTTTTTTTTCTAAACTTTTCATTTCCTTTGGTCATTGTGCATATTGCATTCGTATTCACATTCGCTTTAATTCTACACTAGGGTGATAGCCTTAAACTTGAGTATGTTGGTATATTGACATTATATAATATTGCGGAGTCAAAAATATAATTTTAAAAGACAAGGTTAAGGCTACAGATACATAATTTTAGTTCAGTATTGGAACGAACTCACCGCTTAACCGCTGATGTTCGTTATCGCAATTGGACTGGCTGCAGGCCTATATTCGCTGCCCTGTGATTGTCATTGTAGCTGGTTTATTGTTGCCCATCTGGTCGTAGCTGATAAGGGTTGTGCTAGTATTGTTATAGCCGGTATGAACGCAGCTAATAAGGATGCGCTAGTAGTATTGGGGTCGGTGGTACCGCCTGGTGGTTGTTGCGCTCGTGGTTCGAGGTGATCGAGTGAACCTGGTGACAATAAAAACTTCGTGTTGACTTTTACGACCTGGATGACTTGGTGCTAATTGGGTGTTCGTTGTTGTTGTTGTTGTTGTAGCGATTAGGTTACTCCCCGAAGGCTTTGGGGAGTGTTATCGATGTGATGGTCCTTTGTCGGATACAGATCCGATACGCTCCGGTAACAGCACCATTAAGGTGCTGGCCCGACCATCTCGGGAACGATTTATATGGCCACATTAAACCTTCAGGCCATCCCTCCCTCCCCACCCCCAAGTTCCCTGAGGAGCTTGGGGTCGCCAGAGCCTCGTCTGTTAGTGAAACGGGATTCGCCGCTCGAAGGTGAGGTTGACAATTGGGTTGGAGAAGCTATATATTGCGCTACACAACCCCTTGAATCCTCGCGGGGTGTTCGTTGTATTACGCTGCAGCGTACTGCTGGCCCTGGAGGCGGAGGTGTTGGTTTAAAAGTCTTCTAGTAATTCGCTTGACCCTGTACTAAAAGGTTGTTATTTGGATTCGGACTTGTCGATGCTGTCGTATCAGCAAGATTCGTTAAATGTTCCTTGAATGTCCTTTTTGGTCCGCAGGAAATTGCAAAAAAAACGGAAGATTCCAAACTGTTCGATACTGGTTAAAAGCTTCGCCACAATTAAAGGGCTTAAAATTATGCACAACACTTATTTTACCAATGTGCTGACCGGGTAGTTGGTCGATAAGAATGTGGGACTCAGTCCAACGGCAAGCAGTGTGCAATTAATAGGTTTTTCACTGCCGTCGGCTTTAAATGTCGCTTCTTTTCTTTATTTGTTTCGGTGAATGTAGCTTTTCTAATATTTCTTCGTTTGCGCTGTCGTGAAGCAAAAAGGAAATATGGATGTCTTCTATATTTCTAGCTTCACAAAAACTTTTCCACCTTTCTCGTTTTTAAGCCCGGAAACGCATGCAATTTTTTTCTTGTGATGGCCGGTCTGTCTTTTTCTTGTTGTTCGATATCTTTTTATCGCAACTTTCGCCACATCGCTAGGTGTGTTCGCGTGAACACGCTCCAAAGTGGATCGTAGCCGTAGACCGTAGCAGCAGACCGTAACAAGGTGGAACAAAATTGGCGATCTTTAAATGCTAAAAAAACGAAAATGCAAAAAGTGGAGAGGTAATGGAGAAACTGTCGGCTTAAGGCTTAGGAATTTAATAGAAGAAGCAGGACACGGGAAAGAGATTAAATCTGGAGAAATAGAAAAACGAAGGTTAAGGAACTAATAGGTAAATAACAAGGGTAATGTTGAGAAACTGGAAAAAAGGTAGGCAGAAGTAAGGAAACGAAACGCAATAGCAGAAATGTTAACAACTAAAGAGGTTACAAAAAAATTACTTCATAAAAAAATAAAAAAAGACTCACAAAGAAATCGGCGAAAAACTAGAATTGATTTAAATTAATCCTAACAAAACTAAACTTAACAATTCAAATTAAACAAATTCAATGAAATGAAATAGTGCTTAAAATTAACAAAAAAAAAATCCAAAAATGCAAAAAACAAATGTAAATTCCGGCAGCGGCGCACGGATAATTATGTTCCCCTTTTGGGCTCTCCCCTTGACTGCTTTTCTCCTCCAATTAGTGGTTGTATCTGCAGCTCCAATTGTGATTGCGGTGCCAGGACATGTGTACCAAGATGCCCCTCTACTCCTTCGCTGTTCAGCCTGGCACCGTCTGTATGATTCCCCTTTCTCGATATTAAATACTACCCCGCTTTTGTGTTTTTCGGACTGTGTTGGTGGCTGGTGTGGCAAATTCCTTTAACTTAAATACTACCCCGCTTTATTTTAGCGTTTGTGGCTCGTGATGGTGGCAACTTTAAATTTTTGCGCAGCAATCTGGGGCTGTTGTCAAGCGGGGTATGGGATCCCGGTTCCTCCTTGGGTTTCCGCTAAATTACCCGTTAGCACGGTTTTATGAAAAAAAAATCGCGAAATTTTTTTTTCGCAAAAAAATATATATAATTAAAACTTGCTTCCGCACTCAGTTAAGTCAACTTTTCTTTTTGAGACATTCCCTGCAATCGTTTGGCGGTCGTCAAAAAGCCTTTCCTTCTCACCACTTTCACTCAGGAACGAAAGACACCAATACATACAATCCTATTTTGGCGGGAAACGACGGACATATACTTTCACGAACTAACTTCACGCATACTTACAGATACATGTTCGAACATCTATCTATGTGTTTGCTTTCTACCAGTTACTAACACATGTAAACGTAGCTATGCTGATATATGCATACAGATACATACGTAAATGTTTGAACATCCTTACCATCGCATTAACCCACAGGCTGCCGCTACACTTGTCTTGTCCTGTCTTGTCTTGTCTTGTTTTGTCTTGTCTTGTCTTGTCTTGTCCTTGTCTTCACTTTCGCCTGCGGTGCTTTTGTTCAAAAAATCCAAAAACATTTTGTTCGTTTTGTTTCATTTCGTATGATAAAACCTGTGGCGCTTTTCTTCAAAAAATACAAAAACATTTTATTTTTCAATTCGTATGAAAACAAAAACACCCAAATTTTCAATAAAAAAAATCGCGCGATTTTTTATTAAAAAATATTCGCATGCGGCGCAAATGTACAACAAATAAAAATACGCCTTTTTCTAAATTTTTATCATAAAAAATAAAAATTTTTTAATTTCTTATAAAAACTTAAATGTTTACGTAAAAATCTTGCATTTCGTTAAATTAAATACATTAATTACATGTTATGAAGAGAATTACAAAAACAAGATACATTGATAGTGTATATTTGCTTGCATTTATGTCGACCTGCCACCACCTTATAATGTTCTACCAAGTTAAAGAGATATTGTTGGGTAGTTGGCAACCCTATTTACCATCTTGTTGTTGTTGTTGTTGTTGTAGCAATGCTCGCCCCACCTAATAGCCCCGACCGATCACAAATTGTCATCAATATCCTCTAACGGGAGTCCAAGGAAACTTGCCGTTTCAACAGGGGTGGACCATAAGGAAAGGGGTGTTAGAGGCGTTGGTTCCACATTACAATTGAAGAGATGGTTGGTGTCATGTGGAGACACATTGCAAGCGGGGCATACATTTTGTATGTCGGGGTTGATTCTGGATAGGTAAGAGTTTAACCTGTTACAGTATCCAGAACGAAGTTGAGCAAGAGTGACACGCGTTTCCCTGGGGAGTATGCGTTCCTCTTCCGCGAGTTTTGGATAATTTTCGTTAAGTACTGGATTCGCCGGGCAATTCCCGGCATAAAGGTCCGACGCCTGTTTATGGAGTTCACCAAGGACCTGCTTGTGTTTTTTCACTTCATACGGCTGGGTTCTCAGGTGCCGTATTTCCTCAAAATGCTTATGGAGATGACTCCTGAAGCCCCTAGGCGGTGCTGGTTCATCAATCAGATGTCTGTTGGGATGCCCAGGTTTCTGGGTATTCAACAGGAACTGTTTGGTCAGCATCTCATTTCTCTCCCTGATGGGGAGTATTCTCGCCTCATTATGCAGATGGTGTTCTGGGGACATAAGAAGACAGCCCGTGGCGATTCTGAGAGCAGTATTTTGGCAGGTCTGTAGTTTCTTCCAGAGGGATTTTTAGGCTTGGCGACCATATGGGTGACGCGTAGCACGTAATTGGCTGGCTAATTGCTTTGTATGTAGTCATGAGCGTTTCTTTATCTTTTCCCCAGGTACTGCCAGCGAGGGATTTGAGGATTTTGTTACGGCTCTGAATTCTCGGAACAATTGCGGCTGCATGCTCACCAAAATGTAAATCCTGATCAAACGTCACACCCAAGATTTTGGGGTGTAGGACAGTCGGTAGCGTAGTGCCATCGACGTGGATGATCAAAATGGTCGACATTTGGGACGTCCATGTTATAAATAAGGTCGCGGAAGATTTAGTCGGTGATAATGCCAGGTTTCGCGAGGCGAAAAAACTGGAGAGATCAGGGAGGTAGCCGTTTATTTTATTGCATAGCTCATCGATCTTTGGGCCTGGGCCTGTGGCCATTATTGTGCAGTCATCGGCGTAGGAAACGATTGTGACTCCTTCCGGTGGTGAAGGTAGCTTAGATATGTAGAATTTAAACAAAAGTGGGGATAGGACAACACCCTGTGGCACCCCTTGTTTAATTCTCCTTGGTTTTGATGTTTCGTTTCTAAATTGCACCGATGCCTGCCGACCACCCAGATAATTTGCGGTCCACCTTTTAAGACATGGGGGAAGGGTAGACCCTTCCAGGTCTTGCAGTAACGAGCCATGGTTCACCGTATCAAAAGCTTTTGATAGGTCTAGCGCTACGAGTACTGTTCTATGGTGGGGGTATTGATTTAAACCGCAATTTATCTGGGTGATAATGGCATTTAGCGCGGCGGTAGTGCTATGGAGTTTTCTGAAGCCAGGCTGATGAGGGGCTAGCTGCAAATTTGCTTGGAAATAAGGGAGCAAAATGGCTTCAAGCGTCTTTGCCACTGGCGATAGGAGAGATATCGGACGATGCGACTCACCTATGTTAGCTGGTTTCCCAGGCTTTAGTGCGGGACCACCTTAGCCATTTTCCATTTCTCGGGTATGACAAAGGTGGAAAGAGACAGGTTGAAGACATGCGCTAAATATTTGAAACCCTCTTTCCCTAGGCTTTTAAGCATCGGCATGGCTATGCCGTCTGGGCCCACTGCTTTGGATGGTTTAGCGCGACCAATGGCGTCCTCAACCTCTCTAGCGGTGATGGTAATTGGTGACGCGCTGAGTTTGTGTTTATGTGCGTGTCTATTGGCTCTCCGTCTATCTTTGTCGACCGTAGGATGCATTATATATTGTGGGCAGAAAGCGCTCGCGCATTTTTTCGCATCCGACAGCACTTTGTCGCCAAAGGCGATGGAAACTTTGTCTTTGTGCTTAGTGGGATTCGATAGGGACTTTACGGTGGACCAAAGTTTACCCACACCGGTAGAGAGGTTACAACCTCTTAGGTGCTCCTCCCATTTCGCCCGCTTGTGTTCATCCAAAAGCAATCTGATGCGTTGGTTTATATCCCTTATTTGGGAGTCGCCTGGATCAAGCTGTCTTATAAGGTCACGTTCTCTCGCTAAGTTTGCGGCCTCCGCCGGGAAGTGGGCCGGATTTCGGGAATTCTCCCGGCGGGAATGAAACGTGCCGAGGCGGATTCAATGACCTTACGGAAGGCACGCTCCCCTTGGCGGGCATCAGTCGGGATAGGGAGGGCAGCAAAGCGGTTGTCTGTAAAGGATTTATATTCTTCCCACTTTCCTTTTTTGAAGTTTATGAAAGTGCGTTTTTCAGTGACGATGAAGTCGGCGGTACGCTCGAGCGAAATAAGTATGGGCAGGTGGTCGGATGCCAATGTTGCCATCAGCTGCCAGTTGACGCAGTTTACGAGTTCTGCGCTCACGATTGAGATATCTGGCGAGCTGTGACAGCTTCCTACCATACGTGTGGGGGCGTCTCCGTTTATTGTGCAGAACGTCGTTTCTTCTATTAGATCCGCCAACATCTCACCCCTACTGTCCGCCCGCAAGTTTGAATGCCATAGATCATGATGGGTATTGAAATCGCCTAAGATAATGCGATTGTTGCCAGTGAGTAAGGCCCTGATATTAGGGCGGTATCCACTGGGGCAACAGGTGGCAGGAGGGATGTAGATGTTGATGATTTCTAGGTTTGCATCGCCTGACCGGACAGATAGGCCTTGACGTTCTAAGACATTGTCCCTGCGGTCGATGCCAGGATCAAATATATAATATTGCACAGAGTGGTGTATGATAAACGCGAGGCCGCCTCCATTACCGCTCTCACAGTCTTTCCTGTGGACATTATGCCCAGAGCAGGTCTGCAATGCAGATCTTGCTGTGAGTTTAGTCTCTTGAATCGCAGCAATGCGGATGTTGTACCGCTTCATGAAATCGACTATCTCCGTAATCTTCCCAGTTAGTCCATTACAGCTTAACTGCAGAATTCTGAAGTGCATAAGGGGAGACGCCGCCACTCTGGGGGTAAGTGACGGGTGACTACGCCTGGGTTGTGGAAGGCCAGGACGCAATTGCTGTTGTGGCCCTGGGACTGGGCGTCCTTGGGCAAGCATTGGGGTACCCGGATGATTTGGGTTTGCGCGATGAAACCCGTCGGGGGGTTGCCGTCGCGGAGACCAGAACGTCTAGGAAAGTGGCACCACCCAAGGCAGGAGCTGCATTGGGCGGATGTCGCAAACCTATATATTCTGTGCTGGCAGACGGTGCAAACGGAGGTAGGGACTAAGAGTCTGTTTCCCTGACCTGCACGATTGCTGCCGGAAAAGAGGGGGGGGGGGGGGGGGGAGAAGACGGGGCAGGGGCTGATGCTCAGCATTGCTACAAACTCTACTACGAAGGTAGTAGTTATGAGTGGTATTAGCTGTTTGAGTTGTTGGCGCCGTGGGGCGCGAGCAGCAGCGGGTACTTGTTGTGGCTTGCTGAGCAGCGGGGCTGCTGGAAGGTAGTGGGGGCGCTTAGGCGTAGACTACGGGACGCCCTTGGGCGTGAACAGCAAGTAGCCACAAAAGATTTATAAAAGTTACGTGGACGTCGGGTTTTGGGATCAAGCCCAGAACAACCTGTCCGATGCAACCATCCCTTGCACGAGACACACTGAACAGAGTATGACCGTCCTAAAAAGATTATTTTCCGGCAGATGCAGCAAAACCATTTCTCAGGACCGGGGTCAGGAGACCGACCCGGATTGGATTCGATGCCTTCCCGGAGTAAGAGAGTATGGAGCAGTCCTGCTGCAAGGAGCTGCTGGGAGGATGACAATTTGTGGGAGGGACGAAACAAATTAAATGGGGTCACACTGAAATGACAGTCCTTGGTCGGGAAAAATCCCGAGTCGCTCCGGTACATAGAACCGACTGCCTTGGGAAGCGTCGAAATTTTTTCTTTTTATTTTATTTGATTTTTTGTACCAAAGTTGATTATGTCACATTTTAGCGTTGTCGTCTGGCTAGACGAACATTGCCTATAAGCCCTCATAGTTCGTATTCATTTCAAAATTTATCAATAAAAATTCAAACGTATTTCTGGGTAATCACAGTGTGCGACGAGTTTCTTCAAAATTTTAGTAAAAATTCAAATGTTTGTGGATTTTGTTTTATCGTTTTTTTGTACCAAATTTGATTATGTCACTTTTTAGCGTTGTCGTCTGGCCAGACGAACTATTTTTTAAGCCTATAAATCCTCATAGATCGAATTCATTTCAAAATTTATCAATAAAAATTCAAACTTATCACAGTGTGCGACGAGTTTTCTTCAAGGGATTCAAGGGGTTGTGTAGCGCAATATATAGCTTCTCCAACCCAAATGTCAACCTCACCTTCGAGCGGCGAATCCCGTTTCACTAACAGACGAGGCTCTGGCGACCCCAAGCTCCTCATGGAACTTGGAGGTGGGGAGGGAGGGATGGCCTGAAGGTTCAATGTGGCCATATAAATCGTTCCCGAGATGGTCGGGCCAGCACCTTAATGGTGCTGTGTTACCGGAGCGTATCGGATCTGTATCCGACAAAGGACCATCCCATCGATAACACTCCGCAAAGCCTTCGGGGAGTAACCTAATCGCTACAACAACAACAACAACGAGTTTTCTTCAAAATTTAAATAAAAATTCAAATATTTGTGGATAAAGTTCATAATGTAAAATTTCGTCTGGCCAGACGACAACGCTAAGATGTGTAGAATATATTCACCGCTAATCGGACGGTTAGGTATGAGCTGAGAATCATTTCAAAAGAGAATTTAAAACACTGGAGCTTACTAAAGAATTTTGCATGTTGTTGTTGTTGTAGCAGTGCTTCGCCCCACATAAAAGCCGCGACCGTTCAAAAATTGTCATCAATATCCTCTAACGGGAGTCCAAGGAAACTTGCTGTTTCAACATGGGTGGACCATAATGAAAGGGGTGTTAGAGGCGTTGGTTCCACATTACAAATAAAGAGATGGTTGGTGTCATGTGGGGACACATTGCAAGCGGAGCATATATTTTGTATGTCGGGGTTGATTCTGGATAGGTAAAAGTTTAACCTGTTACAGTATGCAGAACGAAGCTGAGCAAGAGTGGCACACGTTTCCATGGGGAGTATGCGTTCCTCTTCCACAAGTTTTGGGTACTTTTCCTTGAGTACTGGATTCACCGGGCAATTCCTGACATAAAGGTCCGACGCCTGTTTGTGGAGTTCACCAAGGACCTGCTTGTGTTTTTTATGCTTCATACGGCTGGGTTCTCAGGTGCCGTATTTCCTCAAAATGCTTACGAAGATGACTCCTTAAGCTCCTTGGCGGAGTTGGCTCATCAATCAGATATCCGTTTGGATGCCCAGGTTTCTGGGTATTCAACAGGAACTGTTTGGTTAGCATCTCATTTCTCTCCGTGATGGGGAGTATTCTCGCCTCATTATGTAGATGGTGTTCTGGGGACATAAGAAGGCAGCCCGTGGCGATTCTGAGAGCAGTATTTTGGCAGGCCTGTAGCTTCTTCCAGTGGGTAATTTTTAAGCTTGGCGACCATATGGGTGACGCGTAGCACGTAATTGGCTGGCCAATTGCTTTGTATTTAGTAATGAGCGTTTCTTTATCTTTTCCCCAGGTACTGCCAGCAAGGGATTTGAGGATTCTATTACGGCTCTGGATTTTCGGAACAATTGCGGCTGCGTGCTCACCAAAATGTAGATCCTGATCAAACGTCATACCCAAGATTTTGGGGTGTAGGACAGTCGGTAGCGTAGTGCCATCGACGTGGATGTTGAAAATGGTCGACATTTGGGACGTCCATGTTGTAAATAAGGTCGCGGAAGATTTAGTCGGTGATAATGCCAGGTTTCGCGAGGCGAAGAATTTTGCATCATTGATTTCGCCTTCACCTTTTTCGGGTAACTTGCTTTTTTAACAACTTTAAGACAATTTGAAAACATGTTCGACTTGGGACATTTTATTTAAATTCAATGTTCTTTATTAATTTTTTGGAAAAATTATGCGAAGTGATCATTCACATTTATTATATAACTTTTCTTAAAGTGTTTTTATTCAATAACTTGGTGAATTCGGTGATGCGAAATCCGTGTTAAGCTGGCATTGAAAGCGCCTGTTTTCTCAAATCACTTTTGAACGATTAGAAAGTGTTAAATTTCGCAATTGAATTTTTATAACTTGCAGTGATGCGCATCCCTTGATACCCCTTTCGACAATATCGGACCAATTTTCGAGATGAACAATAAATGGCCAGACAGCCTTAGAAAAGTAGAAAATATAGTAACGCGCCGAACGCCGCCGCCGCGGCCCTTCCTCCCCCATCCATGATGAGTTCGGGGTCGCCAGAGCCTCAGAATTCGTTTTAGAGGTATGGTTTATTCGGCAAAGTTTCTTATTTTGATCCCCAGAATATGATTTTCACAGAGCAATGGGCGATTTTTTTTGCCTCCCCACAAATCATTAGGGACAAACACACACCAAATTGGCAACTTATACCATTTGGGCAATTTATTACGCAATTTATCATATAATAAATTGTAATAATAAATTGCCAATTAAAAAAAAATTGGACAATAAATTGTTTCAAACTTTAAATGCAACCTTGTAAAGTGTATTTATTGAGTAGATTTTTACGCATGGCTCAACTATATGGTTGACTCATCTCATCAGCTGATTTTATTTTTTTCATTTCACTGGAGTATGGATTGTCAAAAAAAGATGGCAAACTCAAAATAAAATCAAAACATTGAACACATTTTCTTACAACACACAAACCTTTCAAAGTTTTATGTTTTCATTGCATTGGCTTGGCAACCCTGTACGTGTGAGGTATTTTTTTTTAAAGTGAGCGCGCAAATAATTCAATTCTATCATTTCTGTCATTCTAAGAAAAACTTTAAAAAGTATAAACATTCTAGCATCTCCCAAAGTGTGGAGCACGGAGTACAGCTGAAATTCATCAATCTGAGTGAATTTAATGAAAATCACAAGTCTTTTTGTGAGAATACAAGAAAAACAGTGTGCTGCCAAGTGTCGATGATATGTAATTTGATTTTAGGCTACCAGCGATAGATGGGGCGAATACGAAAGTTAAATTACTAAAAGCTTTCAGCACAGAAACCACCACAAGGAATTGGCGGGAGATTTTCAGCTCTTGTTGGCAGCTTTATTATCACACTTTCTTTTCAAATGCCTGTTGTTGTATTATCACCACTAGTTCTAACCCAACTATTTTTCGGAGTATTTTTTTTTTTATTTTTTGGAACATTTACGATTGTGCGCTTGCTTGCCTTTATTTAGTTTTTCTGTTATTTATCTTCAATTTTATAATTGTCAATTAACAATCAAAGCATGGATGATTATTTTGGGAAGTGCGACAAAGCCTTCGGAAGAAGAGAAGCTGTTGCAGCGCCAAGTAATGGCTTTTGCAAAAAACGTTTTCATCGCGCTTGCTGTGCGGTCCCAATATTAGAATACGACGTTAAACTAATAAAAACAAACTTTAATATACGCTACTTTTGTCTTGAGTGTGTTAATGCTCCTGATAAACTTTCTCAAGCTTTTGATGCAGTACTCGCCTCTCAAAAGCTTGGCCTAGAAGCTATAATGACCGCATTTGAGATGAAGTTTAAAGAATTGGCTGGGCAAATAGATGTCTTAAAAAATATTATTAGTATTGTCTTCGCGCCAAAAGATACAATACCTCCAGCCAATAACAATAACAGCGCGAAAGTGAAAAAGAATGGCAAAAACAAAAACATCGCTAATAGTGATAATTCAAGTATTAGTGTTTTGGCCGCGGAAATCGGTGCACTCAAGACTGCGGTTTTTAACGTGAACAGTAACAACAACGTTAATTGCCGTTCTTTTGGCGATTTATTTATATTTTCGCCTGTGCCAAGCACTTCACATTACGCCTTTAACGTCCCTAGCGTTGCTATTAACGAAGCATCTCAACAATTAAATGCTGGTTGTGTTTCGACTGCTGCAATAACAACTACAATCTCTACCCCTATAGCATATTCGCTTTCGTCATTTGATTTATCTGCTTCTAACAGGTCTGCTGCTACTGGCAGTGCTTGCCTGAAGCAAACTGAAATTCCTACCAATGCTGTTGGTGTGAGTGAAATAAATACTGCGCTTCACGAAAATAATAGCACTCAACATACAAATAATTTGAATGTGGGTACCATCGTAAATACCGATTTCAATAACGAATGCTCTGATGCCGCTGCTTATCCTGAAGCTTCTGCTGCCCCGAATTGTGTTATCTCTGAAACGACATCTCCAAAACTTGGTGCTCCTAGGGAGGTGACTGCCGTTCCACCTCGTAGGAGCATTTTTGTATCAAGGCTGCAGGCATCGCTGACGGAAGCTGATATTGCTAACTACATCTGCTCCAAGCTTGGTGTTACACTTAGTAAAATTAATGTCTTTAAGTTTAATTTTAAGACTGAGAGGGAAATTGCTCTTTTAAAATCTCAGTTCCTGATTATTTTTTGATAGAGTATTCGATGTGTTTTTCTGGTCCAAACATTCTGTGGTGCATTTGTACAATAGATAGTCGAACCGTACTCTAAATAATTCAAAAAACTTGTCAGGAAACACTCCAGAGGTGGTAAAAAACTAAACAATGTGTCATCAAACAAAAACTTGACATTTAATATTTATTATCTGAACATTAGGGGGTTGAACACTAAACAAAAATTTTTCTTCAGAGCCATGACATTTGTTATGATGTCTTATAGAAGGAATACTAGTCCCTACTTCTTCTGATGCTGGACCTTTTCAAGTGAACAACATTCAGAATAAATTTGGTAAATGCTTGGATTCATCAAATTGTTTTGTAAATCGATGTGATCCCATTGCCCTGCCTGAGAATGGAATCTCACAATCTATCTGAGCTTACCTCCAATGTAGTGCGAAAGACAACTCACCGATTTCTGTTTAGAAAAGCTAACTGGTCTAAACTATTACTCAAAGTGTCGAAAATAAATTGGCCTGAATACGATAGGGATATTGATGAGAGTATATCTCATTTTTATAATGTTTTATACGAAATATTCCAAAAATGCATACCTATGCTCGAAACCACTGCAATAGCATCGTCGGCTTGGAGCACTAAAGAACTGAAGCGCCTGAAAAATCAAAAGACGCGTTCATTCAAACGATACAAACAATCTGGTTCAATGACTGCCTATGCCGCCTACTCAATTTTACGTTACAGTAGGATTAAGAGCCAAATTTTTGACAAGCCCTAAGTCATTTTTCAACTTCGTTAATTCGAAAAAGAAGATAAAAGGGTTTCCTTCTACAATGAATCTGAATGATCTCATTTCCAACGATAGCTTCGAAATTGCAAATATGTTCGCGGATTTCTTCGAATCTAGTTATTCAAATACCTCTGATTAGCCGCCATTGAATTATCCTTTCAAACTGTCTCCCCTGAATTCCCAGGTCCCATTTATGGCTTTTGCAAGGATAAGTCTACGGTGTCCAACTTGCTTGAGTTTAAAACCTTTGTATCCAACAGTTTTAAGACTAATTCTGATGTTGATGTTATTTATACTGATTTTAGTAAGGCCTTCGATAAAGTTTCTCATTCCATTCTTTTATTCAAACTTGATCGGTTAGGATTTCCTCCATTGTTCCTCTCTTGGGTTTCTTCTTATTTAAAGGAAAAAAAGCAAACAGTTATATTCAATAATTCCTGGTCTCGGTTGATAAACGTATCTTCTGGGGTTCCACAAGGCAGCCACCATGGCCCAGTTTTGTTCCTGCTGTTCATTAACGACCTTCCAAGTGTTTTGAAGCACTGCAAGCCGTTGATGTACGCTGATGATGTCAAACTTATAACGCCTATCCGCTTACCCGTGGATAGGGCATTTCTTTAAGCTGATCTGAATTATCTATTTGATTGGTGTAATGTAAACGCCTTGTCACTAAACCTGCCGAAGTGTAAGTTCATGTGTTTTACAAGGAAGTCCTTCCAATCCCATGATTATGCTATTGGCGATTATTTAATCAAGCAAGTCACTAACTTTATTGATTTAGGCGTTACAATGGACCCAAAACTGGATTTTAAATTTCATATTGAATCTTGTGTGAATAGGGCTAAAGGTACTTTGGCTTTTGTTAAACGTCGGTCTAAAGAATTCAATGACCCATACGTTACAAAAACTCTCTATATCGTTGGTCAGGTCTATTTTGGAATACGCTTTAATAATTTGGAATCCATTCAATCTGACAAGCTGGAATCGGTCCAGAAACATTTTTGTTTTAAAACACTTACCATGGGATCCCTCAAACAATCTTCCCCCCTACTGCAACCGGTTAAAACTATTACAGTTACCCACGTTACAGAGCCGCAGAGAGATGCTTTGCGTCTCACTTATTGTAAAACTAATAAAAGGGTCAATAAATAGTCCATTTTTGCTTGCTGAAATCAAGTTTAATGTTCCAATTAGGTCATGTAGACATTTTATTTAAATTTTTGTAGCTACATGCAGATCGAATTATGAAATGCACGAACAACTTCGCTGTTTATGCCATGATCTTAATAAACACTGTAAAAATTTTGACGCCTGTGACTCGTTTTTTAGTATTAAAAAAATACTTTTAACCACATTAAATTTGTAACTTGAAATGAAGCAAAGAACGCTAAACCGCGAAAATACTGTTCAACTCTCTATTTCAAATATAAAATACCAGTTATTGAAACTTGATCATTATTTTTATATGTATGTACTCAAATTTATTCTGTTTAAATTTTGTCTACTATTAATTTGCTCTATTGTTGTCAATTTCATAAATTCTCGTGTGCCTCTTCCGGGAAACAGCTTCATCATGAGTACTCTGCGTGAGGTCTTTTTGAGATACTTACAAGAATTCATTTACTACGTTAACTTCTGCTTACTTTCAAATTTTTAATTTGAAATTGTCAAGCGTTTAATTAAATACTGTTTATATATTATTTTAAAATATTGCATATGTTATTTATATCGTACATTATATCTTTAAATTAATTGTCTGTATATTTTGTCTGTATGATTGTTTAATTTGTAGACTGATAAATAAATTAAATTAAAATTGCATTCGGCTAATGCCAAGCCGCACATTTTGACAGTCTGAACAAAGGTATGTTGTTGCTGTAGAGATGAGCCAACCAGCTATCAAATTACTATTGTGTAAGCTAAATTGAAATATGAACACCACTCAATTTAAATCGAAATCACTTAAATTTATTTTTCTGTTTGAACATAGTATAATATATGGATTGTCGAATTCTTTAGACCATCGTTTGATGAACGCCAAAGTCCCTTTGGCTCTGCTCACGCAACCTTCTATTTGCAATTTAAAGTCAAGTTTAGGGTTCATAGTAACGCCAAGGCCGTGACGGACTTTTCCTTGAGTTTGCCGGGGTTAAGTCTCAGTCCGTCCAGGGTTCCTGAAAATAGAATCTTTACTGGTTTCTCCAAATGAATAAACCCTGTTAATTTCTTAAAACGTTATAAATATTTATTAGAATAAAAATCCTACTCCTAGCTTCTTCCCTAGCTTTATAAGTACCCTCGGCCAATCCCTGCAGTCGAAAGCAGTCAAAACCTCCAGACGAATATATTCTAAGCGCAAATAAAGTCAGATACCTTGAGGTGCTCTCTTGGTTGATAGTAATAAAGCCTACCGACTCATATGCCTGTCTCCTAATCTCTCAATTTCAATGCGAATTCGTCGCCCTTATTTACTAAATTTGCACGCAGGCAAACGGCTATTTTATAATAAAAATTTTCATTTAGTAATATTAACAATATATTACAACCGTTATTCCGGTGGATATTTTTTTCATAAATTTCCATGCACCTAATACTCATCGTTGAATACAATGTATTTACATTTACCGGTATGTCGTATTTTCTAGCCTTCGCTTTACCTATTGCATTTGACTATTGTGTGTTTGTGCGCATGCTCGTTGTCACTTGATTCAAATGCTGCGTTACGGTGTGCGTGGGTATTTTTTTTTTATTTATTTATTATTACAATCTTTAAGACCTAGTTTAGGTTAAACTAAGAGATTAACATAAATACTCATGTCACATTTAGTGACGTACAATATAAAAACAGTTTTTCTTTGGACTTACTAATATTTTCAGAGTCTTTCAAATCAGAAGGTAACTCATTGTATATTTTATACCCTAAATATTTAAGAGACCTTTTGGCGAACTCAGTTCTTATTCTAGTCAGTCTTATATTATTGCAATTTTTAGTTCCATAATTGTGGATTTCATGATTATAACGTATTTTACTACTCAGGTAATTCGGTAACATTCCTAACCTAAGTTGGTGTATAAATTTCAATGTGAAATAACTAACTGACTGTTTAATACTAAGCCAGTTTAATCTATTAAATAAATAAATGTAATGAGGGAGGAGATCGAGAAAGAGATAGAATGAGACGAATATGGGATAGATGAAGCGAAAAGACGGAGGGAGGAGTGAATAAAAGTATTAAGAAAAAGTGAGGAGGGGGAGGGGACGGGCAGAATTAGACGGAAAAAGCTTATTTAAATGTATGGAGATATACCAAATTTAGGGCAGAACAACGTCTGACGGGTCTGCTAGTGTTCTATACATGAAGCCCATTTTCTGTGCAATTTTCCTTTCCAGATAAGTTACATGCTCTCCAAAATTTAGATTATCATCAATCAAAACTCCTAAATACTTAATTTTGTCTACTCTTTGGAATTCCATGTTCTTTACCTTCAGCGTTATATTATTTAAACTATTGTTACCTATGATATTAGTGTTTTTACAAAATATCATGAACTTAGTTTTTTCGACATTTAATTTCAGTTTTCTATTTGTAGCTAGTCCAGGTCTTCTTGTACTTTCAGCATGGCACATTCTGCATATTTTTCACTTCTGATAAGCAATGCATCATCCGCAAATAGACGTATTTTACAATATTTTAAGCATCTTTTGATATCATTGATATACAATGTAAACAATATTGGCGCCAAGACCGAGCCTTGTGGTAAACCAATCTTAACATCCACCACTGAGGAAACCTCCGTTCCAATTATCGTTCTCTGTTTTCTGTTACCCAAAAACCTCCGGAACCATTCCAACGGCTTTCCTCTTATACCAATTTTAAACATAACGTCCAATAACTCAGATCTGTCGACAGTTTCAAAAGCCCGTTTTAAGTCCAAGAAGACAGACACCGTAAATTTTTTGTCCGCCATGTCTTCTTTCCAATCTGCAATTACCATATTCAACGCTGTTTCACAAGAATGGCTCTTCCTGAATCCCGATTGTTCTGGGATAATCACATTGTTCTTCTCTAAGTATGCCACAAGTTGATTCTTCACCACTGTCTCCATAATTTTTTCATCTGTAGGTAACGTGTTAATTGGACGTAGTTACTCAGGTTTCATTGTTGAAATTATTGTTGAAATTTTCCAGTAACTAGGTACAATACCGCTGTTTAAGGATTCGTTAATTATATCTTTGTAGAAATTAGCAGTATATATCATGGCATCTTTAAAGACACCCTCCGATAAAAGCTTGCCGCCGCCATATTTGTTTTTAAGTTATTTTGTGATAATAATAATATCGTCCCCTACAATGTCAGTAAATTTAAATGTTTCAGATGGATTACTGTGATTTGCGCTTATTTCATCCCCATTTACAATTTCTTCGATGCTATCATTAATTTCAGCAATACTTTGTATAAAAAAGTTATTTAGGGCATTAGCCATATCATATTCATTTTCCAGGCATTCACCGTTAATTACAATTTTAGTGATATGTTTTTTAACATCATTAAGCTCGACGAGGTCTTTTAGACACTTCCACATACGTTTCATATCGCCATTGTTATTATTTACTCTATCTTCCATGTATTTCTTTTTTTATAAATTATGGTTCTTTTATATATTTTCTTAATGATGTTATATTCGTCTCAAAATCCAGTATTTCGAGCAGTTTTATAAGATTAAATTTTTCTTTTATGCAAGTTTGTTAATTCTCGGTCGTACCACTTATTTCTAATCTGTATTTGGGTCCTCTTTATATAAGTCAGTGCTTGCATAGCCTCAGTTAAAACTTCGTTCAGGGCTTCAGTTTTAGTTTCTACTCCGGAAATTGACATAAAGCTGAAATCGCGTGTTCGTAGCAAAGTTAAAAGATTTTCAGCACTATAGTATTCCCAACATGTAACAGTAGCATACCTTCTCATTTTACAAAGCTTTGTTGTTGGCACTTCGAAGTGGATTGTCTCATGGTCAGAAATGCGATGTTCACCTATATTCACTGCTTTAACTTTATCATTGTTACTGAATAGCAAATCAATTCTTGTAGACGAGTACTCTGTTATCCTCGTGTCGAAGTTTATCCTTTGTATCATTTCCATTTGTGCAAATAAACTTGTTAGCTGGTTTGAGTATGTTGACGATACATTTACATTGATATTAAAATCACCAACTATTAAATTATTATCCGCCTCCTTGGGATGTTCAGTGATGATTTCATTTAGATAAGTAATAAAGGTGGAGTCACTGCTACTTGGTGAGTGATATAGTACACCGATTTTCCATTTTAACGCGCATTTGTTTATTTTTACAATAATGCACCACACATTCATGTTGATAGCTTTATTACAAACTATGCTAAATTGTATTTTTTCATACACATACATGACAACACCGCCAGTATGCCTACTTTGAGAGTCACAACGAATGCATTTGTAGGTCGGAATACTAAGTTCAGAATCCAAGATATGTTCTGTTGTACACGTTTCCGTACATAACACAATACTTGGTCTTCTTATTTCAATAAGACGTTCCAGCTCGATTTTATTTGCTATAATACTACTAACATTAAGATAAATGCATTCCAAGTTGTATATATTGCTATCTCGCTTTAAATAATATTTTGACTTTTGCGCTGCAGTAAGGCTTTTCTTTGGTTGCTAATAAACAACTTTCCTTTTCCTTGCATCTAGCTTTTGTTGGTATACGGGAGTTCTATCCAGAGTATCATGGTTTTCGTGAAGTCCTAGATTCAGCTCCTTGTTTGCTCTTATGCAGTTAATGCACTTGTTTACTGCATCCTTTATGCATTGTGTATGTTTATGCTCACCCAAGCATTTTGTGCATACTTCCTTTTCCTTGTAGTCAGCCGCTTTGTGATTGAAGCCTTTGCATTTAAAACAACACAATACCTGCACTGCATCATATACTCGGCAACTTTCCCAACCTACATTAAGCCTCTCTCCAGCTAGTACAGCTAGCACGCTTCAACATTCATTTCTATCACAGCATTATAGTAGTTTTTCGCGTTCTTTTTCACTTCATATTGCTTAACAATTTTAATGTCCGTTTCACTTAAACACATATTTTGTCGTTTAATTCTTTGCACCAGTTCCTCGTCGCTATATTTAAAATTTATACCAGTCACCATGACTGCTGGTTTCACTTTTTCACTTTTCATAGTTATTTCCCAGATTGTTCTCAATGGCATTTTTTATTTTGCTCATGATCATTTTCGCTTTCAACAATAACAACTCCGCTTTGCCTTGCTACTATATTAGTTATTTGCAGCCCTTTAGGATCAACTTTCGAGTTTAGGTCAGTTTTGGTTATTTCAATATTTTGCCTTTTATTCGGCTTGACAATTAAGCGATGATTATTTCTAATGTCTGGTAACACTTCTTTTTTTTGTCTATTATCATTTTTTGTTATCGCTGCGTATGACACTTTGGCTTCAACACTATTAACATTTTTCTTTATTACATTGCACATTTTTTTATTCTCTTTACTTATTTCTTCAATCATTTTCTTATTGTCATCCTTGTTTGTTTTCAACTCATCACAGACCTGTTCGCTGCTTCGCTTGAAGCCTTCAGCAATTTCCCGTATTTTGTTCACTTCTACAACACTCTTTTCGCATGATTCTTGCGCTTTTTGCATTGCCTTAATTCTGTCGCTAAATGCAACTTCCACTGCTTTTAAAACTTGCTTTATTTCTCTTTCATGTTTCTTGAGAGCATTATCAAATTCATTCCGGTACTCAGATAGTTGTTTGCCATTTTTGCTCACTACCATCTGCATATCTTTTAGAATGTCATCTACGTTATGCACATACTGCACACAATCAGTACACATAAATCTAAGCATTTCACATTCGTCTAATTTATTAACACTGTATTGGTCTATGCCAGAGCATTTTTGTGCTAAATGATAATATTTCCCACACACCCCTTCGCTACGAATTTTTGACACTTCTCCACATATTGTACTTTTGCATTTGTCGCATTTACTCTCCATTTTTTATATAGAATGTCGTATGAAAGTGCGTAAATATGTATGCCAAATTTCCAATCAGTACAACAAAATATATATATTTTGGCGTCCCACTCAGCATTTAGGCGATCCAATTTTGAATTTCCCTACATATCAATACCATCTGATTACTCTTTCTGACTAAATAATGAGTTATCATACAATTGAACAAAAGAAATAATCAAATATGAATACTTTTGGTGATGAAAAACTAAAAAGCATTTTGCGATCACTTTTTGGAATCATTTTTGAAGTCATTTAATGACTAAATTTTAATATTTCATAAAAACCAACAAAAAGAATAATCAAATATGCTTACCTTTGATGATCAAAAACTGAATATAGTTTTTCAATCACATTTTGGAATCATATTTGAATAAATGTCTTTACTTTAGGTGATCAAAAATTTATAATCATTTTTCATTCAGCTTTCTGAATCTTTTATGGATATATTTGTTGACTGAATAATGAATTTTATACTTGTTGAAATTTTACTTTTCATTAAAAATTTTATTTTTTTCACATACACATATTTTTTCAATCATGAAGCTAAGGAAAAATATATAAAAGTTTTATTATTTATGCGAAAGGTTCATCAAGACAAAAATAATGTAATGCTGCTCGTGAACGAAGATTTCCTCAACCATTTCTCCCCTTCAGCTTCCCATAAAATACATAATGATTGGTCAATACATAGGTTGTGAGCTATTTGAACCCCAGGTAAGTGACACTATCTTGACATACCTGGATACGGCTTCAACATCCCGTATCGTATCCGTATCTTAAGATGCAGACGATAATGCTGATGTTGGATGTTGTAGTCGCAGGTGTATATCGGTCAAGTTTGTTTGCGAGTTAGCTGTGGTTCGACTAGCTCGCTTTCGCATGCTTTCTTCCCCTAATGAAATAAGATTATTATATAGTATCCTATTTTGAATGAGATATGAAGAATAAATGCATTATAATGGCATTCAAAAATGATTCGAAAATCTCTACCAAAACGATTGAAAATGACTCTGAAAAGCAGTCAAATATTACTCTAAAACTATTAAAGCTCAATTTTACAATGATATCAAATATGAATAAAAAGCGTTTCGAAATAGGAATCATAAATGATTATTCAAGAATAATCACATTTATGGTACATTTTTTCTCCCGACGATACGTTAATTTTCGAACAGAAAATGCTTTTAAATTTGAACGTTTTTAATCATCATACCCAAGATATTTAAATATTTTTTGATCAAAATTTTCGAAAAATTCTGACTGGGGTATGATAAACCAGGTGAACTGCTAGGGTTCATCAGAGATGTCGGCTTGGATGAGGTGTTGTGAAGCAGCTGAAGGCACAATAGACCAATGGTCGCAGTGCGATCCTCAATTAATTATCTATATATCTTGGCGTATGATTCATAAAAATATAAATTCAAATATTGCATTATAAAATGTATGTTTAAAAATGTATATGTATGTATGTGTTGTGAGGGTACAAAACCCTCGGTTTTGGGTCCTCACACTCACTCATCACCTGCCGCAATTAGACTCACCGTCACCAGCCCAGTGCGCGGGATGCGTATGCGGTAGAGATGGCCTTCACAAAACGCTTGAAGGACTGCTGTCGGCGTCGCTGTGGCTGCTGTTGTGGCTGGTGCAGGTGTCGCTCAATATCCTTCACGCTACTGCCGTCTTCGTTGTTTTTGTTATTGCTGTCGTCGATATTTCCATCGCTTGCCATCAGACTTAGCACGTCGCTGCTGCAATCTTCGGCTCTCGTTGCCTCGCATATTCTAAACTTGGCCGGGGGTTCGGTTTCGGCATGCGCGTTATAGATGCGGTCCTGAGTCTTGTAGGTTAGCTTACCAGCCGGATGCCTTACCCGGGCCATGTAGATCAAATTTGCTGAAATGTAGGTTAAGTTACCTTCTCCGCCAGTAATTATCGTTGAGGGCGCCGCCTCCATATAGTTGTTCTTTTGTTGATTATAATGATTTGCGGGCGGTCTCCTCCGCCAGACACTCATGCGATATTAAATAAAAATACTTTCTTTAACTTATACTTTAATACTACACGTTTATTTTTATAACTTTATGTCGAGCACGTCCGAAATATGTGTCTGCCAAATTTATAATAATGGCCGGACACCTGTTGTCCGTTCACAATAGACAACAGTGTTGCACCAATTTGGAGACAGGATGAGGCTTTTATTTATTTATAAGGCTGCTGTTACACTATCCCCATTGCGAAAAAAAAGGTTGAAGTCGACAAGTTGATCAGGTTCGTCGGCTTCAACTTTTTGGGTGGTGTGTTTTTACATTCATGAACGAAAAAAAATTTTGGACTTTTGTGGCACCTAATATAACTTAGTTAATTAATTTAATTACATTTATTTGAACTTACATTTATTATGCTTAGTTTTACCTTTGGCGTCTGCCTACATATTTACATATATGAGTAACTTATATCGTTAGCTTAATGTGAAAATATGCTAAGTCACTTTTTTTGAAAAATTTTATTTTAATGCAGTTTTCAAGCTGAATTCAAAATATATCGGTCACAAAAAAAAATTTTATTTTTCATTTTTACGTGCTGTGGGAAATGATGTGTAAATGTGCGCAAGTCTAATTTGCACTTCAATCCAGTAATTAATAATTCAATGTACAACAGAATATATATATTTTGGCGTATGATAAGCCAGGTGAACTGCTAGGGTTCATCAGAGATGTCGGCTTGGATGAGGTGTTGTGAAGCAGCTGAGGGCACAATAGACCAATGGTCGCAGTGCGATCCTCAATTATCTATATATCTTGGCGTATGATTCATAAAGATATATGTTCATTTTCGGCAGGAAATGTATAAATAATAAATTCAAAGTTATAAATTCAAATATTGCATTATAAAATGTATGTTTAAAAATGTATATGTATGTATGTGTTATGAGGGTACAAAACCCTCGGTTTTGGGTCCTCACACTCACCCATCGACTGCCGCAATTAGACTCACCGTCCCCAGCCCAGTGCACGTGATGCGTATGCGGTAGAGATGGCCTTCACAAAACGCTTGGAGGACTGCTGTCGGCGTCGCTGTGGCTGCTGTTGTGGCTGGTGTAGGTTTCGCTCAATGTCCTTCACGCTACTGCCGTCTTCGTTGTTGTGTTATTGCTGTCGTCGATATTTCCATCGCTTGCCATCAGACTTAGCACGTCGCTGCTGCCATCTTCGGCTGTCGTTGCCTCGCATATTCTCAACTTGGCCGAGGGTTCGGTTTCGGCATGCGCGTTATAGATGCGCATTCGGAGATTGACGCGCCGAGTGTACTCCACGAACCCTCGGTCCTGAGTCTGGTAGGTTAGCTTATCAGCCGGATGCCTTACACGGGCCATGTAGATCAAATTTGCTGAAATGTAGGTTAAGTTACCTTCTCCGCCAGTAATTATCGTGGAGGGCGCCGCCTCCATATAGTTGTTCTTTTGTTGATTATAATGATTTGCGGGGCGGTCTCCTCCGCCAGACACTCATGCGATATTAAATAAAAATACTTTCTTTAACTTATGCTTTAATACTACACGTTTATTTTTATAACTTTATGTCGAGCACGTCCGAAATATGTGTCTGCCAAATTTATAATAATGGCCGGGCCCTTTTGCCGCACCGAACTCTCCGTTTCCAAATTGTTTCGACACCTGTTGTCCGTTCACAATAGACAACAGCGTTGCACCAATTTGGAAACAGGATGAGACTTGTATTTATTTATTAGGCTGGTGTTACACCTTCCCCCTTGCGAAAAAAAGGTTGAAGTCGACAAGTTGATCAGGTTCGTCGGCTTCAACTTTTTGGGTGGTGTGTTTTTACATTCATGAACGAAAAAAAATTTTGGACTTTTGTGACAGATATATCTAATATAACTTAGTTAATTAATTTAATTACATTTATTTCAACTTACATTTATTATGCTTAGTTTTACCTTTGTCGTCAGCCTACATATTTACATATATGAGTAACTTATATCGTTAGCTTAATGTGAAAATATTCTAAGTCACTTTTTTTAAAAAATTTTATTTTAATTCAGTTTTCAAACTTAATTCAAAATACATCGGTCACAAAAAAAAATTTTAATTTTCCATTTTTACGTGCTGTGGGAAATGATGTGTAAATGTGCTAAGTCGTCAGCTGTTAAAAAGAATGTGCTAAGTCAACCTGTCAAGAATATCAATCTGATTTACTAGTCATTTCGTGCGCGCATTTTATTTATTTATTTAATTCTTTCAGTCTCTTTCAGTTGTTGGTGTTGTTGTATTAACGATAAAGACACTCCCCGAAGGCTTTGCGGAGTGTTACCGATGTTGATGGTCCTTTGCCGGATATAGATCCTGTACGTTCCGGTAACAAAGCACTATTAAGGTACTAGCCCGACCATCTCGGGAACAAATTATGTGACCACATTAAACCTAGGCCATCCCGCCCTCCCCACCCCCTAGTTCCATGAGGAACTTGGGGTCGCCAGAGCCTCGGCTGTAAATGAAACAGGATTCGTCACGGGTAGGTGAGGTTGACAATTGGGTTGGAGAAGTTATATATTGCGCTAGCAACCCCTTGAGAGGGTTGCGAACACAATCCCTTGAAATTGGATTCACCCAAATGAGACATGCCTTTGGTGTTTGATAAATGCTTTGCGCTGACCATAATCTACTTCAATTCTTACATGTCGATAACTACATGCTTTCTTACAGACTAGTTAAAAATAGAAAACAATTCAAGCTTAAACTTATATAAGCTGTTATTAAAATTAATAACACTACTGAATCGATTTGCTAGATGTATAGTCCTAGTTATAGCTTCATTCGTAGCATAATTCGTTTTATGAGTTATTTCGATAAATAATCTATTATGCCGAAGATCACGCAGTGGAATATGTGGAATGAACAAATTAGATAAATCAGAGCAATTCGTGTTAAAGTTTATTACATTATAGGCAAGCATGAGTGAGATAAAAGTTCTTCTGTCATGCAAAGCCTGAAGACCATGCAATTTGTGCCTGCTGGTATATGATGGGAGGCCGTCTGGCCAGTGAACCATACGTAAAGCAATTTTTGAACTTTCTCAATTTTATAGGAGTTAGATTCATAGAAACGATTGCATATTATTGAACAATATTCAAGACCATTTCTTTAATGTTATAGGGTCCTTAAAGTCACTGGTGTTACGTCTACTGAACCCAACCATTGCAAAAAAATTTCAAACAATGAAGTCAATGTGACTAGAAAAAGAAAGTTTGGAGTCAAAAATTACACCAAGTCTTACCTCTCTTGACAACGATTAAGAGATTTAGCATTTAGTTTGTAGATAAAGTATGTATGTGGCAGTTGTATTTTTGGAATAAGACACAACACAGCAATTGATTGAATTTAAAAATAAATTATTGTCTGCGCACAATACGGCAAAAGAGTCCGGATCAGAACCGTTAGAAATAGTTTGACGAAAGAATAGTATTTTTTGTGAAATATATAGTTTTAGTATTATATTTTAATCATTGAAGGGGAGGAGTGATGGGGAAACATATTGAGTAAAAAGTGCTTAAGTCAGGAGAAAAAATTTGTTTTGAGTGCGGAAATTGTGCTAAGTCATAAAATAGCTGCTGGGTTAGCATACATGATTTTTATTTATCTTTTTCAAAGCTTCTACACTCAAAAGTATTGCAACTAAGGTATCCTCATTCACAGTTTGGAAAAAAAGGATATTTCAAAAACTATTAATTTTATTCGTATCCTGTAAAATTTGTAAAAGTTGACTTAGCATATTTTCACATTAAGCTAACGATATATTTTTGTTTGTGTTTTTTTTTGTTGTTTTTTGTAATTCAAAATTTCATTTTCATAGGTTTATGCATATTTTCTATTTGTTTCTATTACTTAAATTAACCATAGTTTTAACAGTATGGTATATTTTTATTTGGATTTGCGAAAATTTAGTGTAATAAAATAATTAAAAAATTTAATTTTTTTTTGCCTGCCTCAAAATGAAATTGGATACATCCGATTGTATTTATCTAGGTATTCTTATGCGATTTTATGTACCGTTTTAAATTTGTTGTTTTCATTATAAAAAATTGTTACATTTACACCGTTTTATGTTTTCACGCGGTTCTTTTTGAACTAAAACCATATCGTTTATGTTTACTATTATTGGTTGTGCATTTTTGTCGTATGTATCTTTATTTCTTATTTTGTGTTTCTCTACTAATTCTTTGCATTCGGTACCTTACTTCTTTTGAATAATTTTCGATATTATAAATTGGTTCGATTGTTTCGTTCTTCAATTCAGATGGCACAATGGCCTTTTTGTCAAAAACAAGTTCAAAAGGAGTAAGTTTATTATCGAATACCGTATTTGGCGTTGTGTTATGCCAAAACGTAAAATATTTCAAATATGTATCCCAATCATCAAAGGAATCATTTAAGTACTCACGTAGGTACTCTTTAAAAACTATGGTTTCGTTCGACAGTTCCTACGGTTTCTTGATGGTATGGTGTAGAAAAGTTATGATTGATATTTAGTAAGCTGCTTAAATTTGCAAGTTTCATTGTTAAATGCAGTGCCTAAATTCGTTTTAATAGATTTCATAGCACCGTATATTAAAATAAAGCTTTCGAATATTGCTGAAGCTATGGTTTTTGCACTTTTATCCGGTATTGAAATTGTTACTAAGTATTTCGTCAGATCGCAAATTATGGGAAGTGCGAACTTATAACCATGTCTCGATTCTGCCAATGGGCCTATGGTATCAATTACGACAATTTCGAAAGGTTTATTGGGAGTAGGAGTTAGAACGGGTTCTTCTTTATTTCTTATTTTGATTTTGTTCAAAAGACAATTTTCGCATTTTCTAACGTAACTAGCTATATCTTTTGTAATGTTTTTCTAGTAAAATTTGTTTCGAAATTTGGCATATAGTTTTTTCGTTCCACAGTGACCTCCAGTAATGGGATCATTGTGATAAATTGTTAATAATTTTGATTTTTGTTCCTGATCATTGATTGTTTCAATTGGATCCATTAAAATAATTTTTAAAAATTGTAAAAGCTTATTTCCTCTGTCTTTAAAATTTGTAATTGTAATGTATTTGAAAATTAAATCGTCTTTTGTATTTGAAAATTAATTTCTGTTTGCTTAATATTAGGTTTTCCGGCTTCTTTTTCTAGCCTCGAAAGTAAAGGATCGAAATTCTTTATTTCGTTAAAGAATTCAAAATCAAGTAAAATTGTTCTTTTATGCTTTATATGCGCGCATATTCTTAAAAATACGCTACCAAAAAAGACCCGCGGATACCTCCGAAACCGGGGGTGGGATCCATAGTATTTTTGCGCAAAACACCTTTCTGCGTTGGCGGCCTTCGGCCGCGCTTATAAAAAATAACCCTGGGCTACGCCATGCCAAGTCCTGGTGGTGGCGGTAGCCACGGTGATGCACAATTTTTTTTGTGGGTACAAACACAACAACAACCACATGAAAATCGCCAACTTCAAATGCAAATATCTCCGGACAGAGATACAATTTTTTCCGCCTTCGGATTATTGTTCTCGAGATTAATAAGCGTCTTTTGACATCTCTCGATATTTTTGGTAGCGTATTAGCAGTCGACCCCTCAACTAGACTTTTACCATATATTTTTGGTCGATTCTTTTATTTCGCCAATAGTGATACGAGAAAGTGCATCAGCTCCTACATTTGATTTTCCCGTTATGAACTCTATTGTAAAATTTTATTCTGCCAACTCAAGTCCAATTCTAGAAAGTTTTGAAGATAGGTCTTTCATAGTAAATAAATAGACTAAAGGCCTGTGATCTGATTTTACAATAAAGTAATTTTCATATACGTACGGTCTGAATTGTGTGATGGCAAAATAAATGGCTAATAATTCCAACTCAATGATTGCTTTTTTTTGTTCTGCTGCATTAAAGGATTTTGACGCATAACATATGGGTAAATCGGTGCCTTGGTGTTCTTGGCTGAGTATTTCTTCACACCCCGTTTTAGAAGCGTATACCGTAATAGCAAACTGTTTGGAAAAACTTGGTTATTGTAATATTTTTGGTGACATTAGAGATGCTCTTAGTGCATCAAAAGCTTTATCAAAGGTCGTGTCCCAGTTAAATTCTACTCTTTTTCTATTCAGTCTACTCAGAGGTGCTCCCAGAGATGCAAAGTTTGGAAGAAAGCGTCTGTAATAGTTAGCGAAAGCGACAAGCCGTCTTACAGCATATTCGTCTTTTGGCTTAGTATAGTTACAAATTGCATATATTTTTGAATCGTCTGGTGACAGACCTTCAGCTTAGCATTTATGTCCTAGGAATGTTACTTCGGGTCTGAAAAAATTAAATTTATTTGGATTGAGTTTAAGGTTGAATGATCTACATGTATTGAATACTTTAGACACATTTTTAATACGACGGGATTTGCTACAGCCAATGACTATAATGTCATCTACATAAAGAAAACCTACGTTAGGTGGTATTCCTGAAAATGCGATGGTCATCATTCTTGAAAACGAATTTGGTGTAATGTTCAAACCAAATGACAATACCTTCCATCGATATGCTCCATTTCCAAACCTTTTTATAACTCTGGTGCTAAATTATTATAAGTCCTCGAGTTTCAAAGACTGTTCTCGTACGTTGCTGCGCATACTTAGCAGGCTGCCAAAGGTATAAATATCATACACATAAACGCGCAAAGCCTCTATAGAAAACTTGATGAGTTAAGATATCTTTGCGAGGCCTCCGATATAGATATTATCTGCATCTCCGAAACCTGGTTTTCTTCAGGCTATAACGATGAGTTAGTGAAACTAAATGGTGCACTTGCTGAAGCAGTGGAGTCTGTCGACTGGAGAATGATTCGAACGATGGCATTGGTGGATGGGCAAACTAAGTTCCTTCAAGACAGCATAAATAAACTCTTTGACGACCACGTTCCAACGAAACTTAAGGTGACAAAACACAATGGCAATCCATGGTTTGACGCCAGTATCAAGCATCTAGTTCATTTGCGTAACCTAGCTTACTCTCGGTGGAAAAGATATAGAACTGTGGAAATGCACATGCGCTTCAAAGCTGCACGACTCACTGCCAATAAAGCCATAAGGTCGGCTAAAGTACATTTCTACGAAAATAAGTTCAGCACCGCTTTAAATTCAAAGGAAACTTGGAATACGATCAAGAAGATTGGAGTAGGCGATTCCAAAGCCGATCTCTCCGTCCTCCCCGATGTAGATGTTAACGATATCAATGATAGTTTTTTAAAGTTACATCCTTCGGCTGCTAAAGTGTGTATTGACAACTACTGTGATCTTGTTAATGTTCATGCAAGTCCTCTCGAGTTTGCTCGTGTCGATGACTGTGATGGTGTGAAAAACAAATTTAATAATAAAATACAATACACTACATGTACACTTTATAAAAATTTATATTGTTTCAAATATAGACTGTATATTACATTATGTTTTGTTATGCAATACTGCAAATGTTTAATAACGAAAATACAAATTTCGGGGTTATATGTATCACCAATTTCACTTTTTCACTTTGTATCGGCAATTTTTTTTGTTGTTGTAATTTTTAGTGGATAATTTTAATTGAAGCAAATATTCTAAATTCGATTCAAATTCAGAAAATCTAAATGTTTTATGTAAACGAACGCACTGTTGTAAACAAAAAATCTATATGTATTTAAACGGACGCACCGTTGTAATCGAAAAAATCTATATATATTATATGAAATGCGAAAGCACCGCATTTAATGAAATTGTGATGTTTAGTATACCTACGTATATGTGTTTAACATACATACATGTGTTGAAAATAAGAATTTTATTTAATACATATATATGCGTATCTTGTTGTTGTTGTTGTAGCAGTGGTATATATGTGTATACTTATTCTTGCCGCTTCAACTGCTGCCTCAATTCTGGTGTTAATGCTGCTGCTGATTTTAGCTTGCTTGGTGTTGACTGTTCGCTGATGGTGTTGCTGCTGCTGATGTTCGCTGGTGGCGTTGCTGCTGCTGATGTTCGCTGGTGGTGTTGCTGCTGCTTATGTTCGCTGGTGGTGGTGGTGGTTGAAAATGGCGAATACTCTGCCGTTATCTAGTGGCGTGAGTTTTTATGCCGTTATGTGTTTCCGCAAAAGTTTCTATTTTTTCGACTTTATATTATCTCTGTTTAAATTATCCGAAGTATTGGTTTCTTTTATTTTAGAATGCGTGGATATTGGTTTTATTATTTGTTTTATTTGGATTTTATTTTTCCACGTTGTCGACGCTTTTCTCCTCTAGTCGGAAGTGTTCCGCCAACTTCTATATTAGTATCTGGTGTTGCCAATATTTACAGAATATGTTATGCTTATAGGGTTACCCTTAACTAACCTTATACTACGTTTACAATCTAACCTTATTATACGTTCACAATCTAATCTTATACAATGTTTACAACTCGGCCATTCCTGACCATGGATCGCCCTCGATCCTATGTATAAATATATCAATGGCAATTAAGCTAAATGATCAGTCACTGCATCCTCTCTACCAATGTCGCAGTTATCGGCTTTACTCACCCATCTCCGAATGTGATGGGCTTCAATGACCCCATCATATGGAAGCTGGGTCAGTTGACAATTCTCAATGTCACGAATGACATAGCGATCATTCCCTAATACCTTGTGCACTACGTAAGGTCTTTTATACTGAGGCAAACATTTCTTATTGACACCTACGGCCGTATCAACATTTTTTATGACTACGTAGTCTCCTACTTCATACGTCTTGCGTTTTGTACCAGACGCGGAGAGCCGTTTTGAATCATATTCTTGCCTATTTTTAATTTCTTTGGAGGTCTTTTCCCATATAGTGACCAAGTCTCGATTTGCATCGGAATATAGTTTGTCCTGAAAGTATTCCTTGAATTCATCAATCAAAGTTCCTTTTTTCTCCACCCCAAATAGCAGCCGACTGGTTGTGTCACGGCAGGTGCTATGAACCGAATTATTTATAGCATATTCAACCTCCAGCAGCTTTTTACACCAGTCGGCATGGTTTATTGGATCCGTTAATTTCCCTAGCGTTGTTTTAATAATCCTCTTTATGCGTTCAACTTGCCCGTTGGCTTGTGGAGAGGCGACATCATGGTATATATTTCGTTTGGAAACAAAATCGGCAAATTCCAAAGATGTAAAACTTGTTCCTCTATCACTAATAATTCTTCTAGGGCGACTGTAGTAATATACTTAGTAGTATACTTTAACTTTAAATACTTTTCAAGTGCGGCAGTAACTTCTCGAGTGCTAGTGGAATTTGTTGGATACAACTTAACAAATTTAGTAAAGGCGTCAACTACCACTAATATGTGTTTCCTCTTTGAGTTTATAGATGGTAATGGACCAAAATGATCAATATGCAATGTATCAAACGGAAGTGGAACTTTTGGTATTGCATGAAAATTTCTTTCCTTGGCCCTGGGTTGAGTTGCGTACATTAGGCATTTTAAACAATTTCTAACAAACATTTCTACCTATGCTTTCATATTTGGAAACCAATAATGTCTAGCTTACTAACTGTCTTATCAACGGATTGGTGTCCCAATTTTTCGTGAACCACTCTTAAGACATTTGTTTCCATTTCGGAGGGTACATACAACCTCCTTTTTTTGTCGTGCTTAATCTTATATATCAAACCATCTATTAGATCAAACCCTTCAACAGCGCTTTCGGTGAGACGATTTCTCAAGGAAGCAATAGTCTCATCCCTCTCCTGTGCTATTTGAATCTGAAATTCTACGTCGTTAGTATCTATAATTAATGCTATCTCTGCCCTACTTAAAGCATCAACATGTCCCATTGACGCTCCTTTCCTATGTTGTATTTTATAATTATAGTTGTCTAGTTCAAGCGCCCACCTAGCAATTCTTGAGTTCAGCTGCTTTCTTTCTAAAGTCATGGCTAATGAGTTGCAGTCCGCGATTATTTTAAAAGGCATACCTTCCAAGTAAGTTATGAATCTTCTTAAGGCGTAAATAATCGCTAAAGTTTCGAGTTAGAAACTATGGTACCTGGGGCCCTATTCGTTAACTGTGAGTTTTAAAATGTACACAAGAAATTGTATAAACTTTGAAATTCTGATTCTGTAAAGCAAAACTGTGAACAAAAAAACACTGATAAAAACTTCGTGAGTTTTCTTGGCAGCCAGTGTACACTATTCTGACATTCAAAACTCATACGCACTGTTGCAGAATGACTTTTTTGTTTTCATGGCGTTTGATGAATATTTTCTCACTGACATAAGACTTTTACATTCAGCGCTCATTCGCATGAAAATTTAAAGTGTAAATTGTGTGTGCAAATGAGTTTTCAATGAGTGTACATTTTTCAGTTTTTCACAGTTACGGAAGTGACCCCCTGGATTCAGCGCTTGACGCAGTCTTTGAGAAATAAGAAACTGGATGAAATTTTTTGTCGTCTTACCTCTGTAGTAAGAAAGCACCAAATCCAATTGTACTAGCATCACAGTGCAATTCTGTTTCTCTATCACGGTGGTATATTGCAAGGACTGGACTGCTGGACAGTCGAGATTTTAGTTCATTAAAGGCATTGAGGCAATTCCCATCGAAATTGAAATCAGAGTTTCTCTTAACAAGGTTTTGCTTGGCTATTTGCGAAAAAGACTGGACAAAACGACGAAAATATGAAAAAGTCTTAAACAAGATGGTAGTTGTTTCTGATTGACGGGTATTGGGAAATCGCGTATACTCTTAATATGCGAATCATTTGGTCTGATACCTGACTGTGATACTTCATAGCCCAAGTAGTATATTTCACAATATCCAAATTTCGATTTAACAAGATTGAGTTTTAGTCCTCGCATAGACAACCGTTCCAAAAGAGTCTTAAGTGCATCTTTGTGCTCTTCAAAATCCTGGCTGGCAATAAGAATGCCGTCCATGTAGACTATAAGCGTTCTTTTTTTAATCAAGTCACGAAATACGCTGTTAATAAAGCGTTGAAAGACAGCGGGGGCATTTTTTAATCCAAATGGCATTTTAAGGTACTCGTATTGACCATTCGGTGTTACGAAAGCAGTTTTCGGAATCGAACCAGGTTCCATTTGTATTTGGTGGAAACCACTCTTCAAATCTAATAACGAAAAAATTTTTTATTTTCAAGGAACTCAATGCAGTCATCAGTTAGAGGTAAGGGGTAGTTATCCCTAACTGTTATCTTGTTCAGGGCCCTATAGTCAATGCACAAACGAGTATTACCATTTTTCTTTTTCACCAGCACGATTGCAGAGGCATACGGAGAGTTACTGGGCCTAATTATATTTTCCTTTTACAGCTCGTCTACCATTGATTGAACCTCGCTTCGTTCTGAATAAGAAAGTCGTCTGGGATTACAATGAAATGGGACATCAGTTGTGAGATGTATCTTCATTTCATACTTATACGGTTCTACCTTAATAGTGGTATTTAAAAAAGTCTCGTCAATAATTTGTTTTAACTCTAACCGGCGACTTTTCAATAACTTTATATCTACGTCGATATCGTTATGAGACGCTATGTCTATACCGAAAACATCTGGTATGTCTGTATCATCATTTGTATAATTTGGAAATATTTTGGCTCATTTTCGGCTTCGAAAGCTGCGGCATGGTTTTCAATCACACTTACAAAATTAGTTATTTCCTCGGCATTTGGTTTCATCTCAAATTCTCTCTTAACCGGTCCATCGAACTTAACTTTAACCAATTTTATGTTAAACAATTCTAAAAATTCACATCCCAAAATAACTGGCAAAGACATATATTCATCTGATACTATTTTAAGTTCAACAGCTTTTATTTTATTTTTAAATTTTATAGGAAGTATAATAATTACAAGAAAATTCAATTTGTTTCCTCCGATCGCCGTGTATTTAGACACTGTTCCCCTCATTATCCCTTTTGTCAGGTGTTTTGGGACGTCTGACTTCAGAATGAAGCTAACCGGACTACCGGTATCAAAAAGAACAACCACTGAATTAGATACTACTTTACTACCTATTTTATATTCTATGCTTACATAATTATAAGTGTCCACTTCAGTAAATTCTTCGGCTCTTTCATCAAATACGGCAGCGACCTGGTCTTTACGCTTCAGCACTTTCTTCGGATTTGGGCAAGCGCGATGATCGTGTTCTGTTTTCCAGCACTTGAAACACGACCCATCTGGTCTCAGTGGAAATGGGCAATTTGGCTTAATATGCCCATACTGAGGGCAATTATAATAGTGGGGTTTCACTTCTGGTTTTTGCTGGCTAGCTTGCTGTTCTCTCTGTCTCACTGCAACTGGTGAATTTCCGACCATGAAATATTTATTTTGATATCGACTTATAAGCATTTTAAGTTCGTCAATACTACGCGCTGATAGTAGTAAGTGGGCGTTTGGTACGGCATTCCCTATACCATCAATAACAAAATCAATAACCTCTGCCTCTGTTATGTTAGCTCGCTTCGCGATTGCTTGCATATGCAAAACATAACGATGTAAAGTTTCGTCTTTCTTTTTCCATTTACGCTCTGCTAACATCTTATAAATTTCCTGCCGGGACACCTCAAAGTCAAATTCTTTAATAATGGCTTTTTTCAAATCATTGTAGTTTAATGCTTTTGTAGTATTTAAAATACCCGTGCCGTGCCAGTTAAGCAGCGGCGAAGAGCAAGAAGCTTAAAATGGTTGTTAGCACCTGTTAACTCAAAAATGTCATCAAAATCTCGCATAAAATGGTGAACCGGGTAGGTAACATCATCTCCGCTAAATTTTGGCAATGCGTGCTCAATTTCACCAAAGTCCAAGCGGCGTTGATTTCCATCAAATTTACGGGTTTCAAGCTGCTCAATTTGTTGCATCAACTGCATCATTTCTAGGCCTTTTCGAAGGGCTAAAACCTCTTGGTCAATGTTAGCTAATTATCGCGGAATACGTTCGGCGACGGCAACGGCGGCGTGGGCAGTATCGGCATTTGTGGCAGCGGCATTTGCGGTAGTGGCAGTACCGGCATTTGCGGTAGCGGCAGTATCAGCATTCTCAAGATTTACAATAGCGGCAGTATCGGCATTTGCAGTAGCGGCAGTATCATCATTCTGGACATTTACAATAGCGGCAGTATCGGCATTTGTGGCAGCGGCAGTGTCGGCATTCTCGGAATTTACAATAGCGGCAGCGTCGGCACTTGTGGCAGCATTTTCATCATCGGCAGTGTCAGAATTTACGGCAGCGTCTGCAACAGCGGTTGTATCATCAGGTTCAGCTAATCTTGATATTGGTGCGCCTATAATGCTCCGTAGCAGATTGAGAAGTTGACCCGTGGTAGCAGTAGATGGAAAATCTACCTCGGCGTCATTAAGGGCATTTATTATATCGTGTCTGGTATTTGCCGTTTTCGAAAAATTTAAGCGATTTACATTTACTTTTGGTTCAAACCCCACACCTGAAGCTTTAGAATGCGTGGATGTTGGTTTTATTATTTGTTTTATTTGGATTTTAGTTTTCCACGTTGTCGACGCTTTTCTCCTCTAGTCGGAAGTGTTCCGCCATCTTCTTCTATATCAGTATCTGGTGTTGCCAATATTTACAGAATATGTTGTGCTTATAGGGTTACCCTTAACTAACCTTATACTACGTTTACAATCTAACCTTATTATACGTTCACAATCTAATCTTATACAATGTTTACATTATTAAAATTTTTCTTTTCTCCAAGTATTTAGTTTTGCATTATTTCCGACGTATTTATTTGTAGGTTTTAGTATATTTTTATTATTTAAATGATAATTGTATTATTTCTGTTGTAATTATTCGTAGTTTTAGGTTTATTTTGTTATAATTTTGAATTCTTATTCTTTTTTTCTTCTCTCACCCACTGCCACTGCCACTTTTAACATGATGTTAAAAAAAAAATTCACACACATACCACCACCTATGTCGCGGTCGCCATGTAGGCTACTTACCAGCCCGATGCCAATGTGTATTACACGGGCCATGTAGATCAAATTTGCTGAAATGTAGGTTAAGTTACCTTCTCCGCCAGTAGTTATCACCTCCATATAGTTGCTCTTTTGTTTATTATAATGATTTGCGGGGCGGTCTCCTCCGCCAGACACTCATGCGATATTAAATAAAAATACTTTCTTTAACTTATACTTTAATACTACACGTTTGTTTTTATAACTTTATATCGAGCACGTCCGTAATATGTGTCTGCCAAATTTATAATAATGGCCGCACCTTTTTGCCGAGCCGAACTCTCCGTATCCAAATTGTTTCAACACCTGTTGTCCGTTCACAATAGACAACAGTGTTGCACCAATTTGGAAACAGGGTGATACTTTTGTTTATTTATTAGGCTGCTGTTACAGTCTCCTCGTCCTCCTGCCTTATGGAGAGCTCACCCTACCGTTTACGTCGTTGTCTTTCTTCCTCTTATTCTTCTTCGTCCTCCTCACTCTCCGGGGATATGGAGATCGGCGTAGGGTCCCGACCCCGGCCCATTCCTCTGCCTCCGACTCCGACTCGGTGAGATAGCCGAATTCGTCAGTGACGTCGCTAACTTCCTCGCCGCTCGTGGCCGCTTCTTGCACCTCTACCGGTCTTGTTGGCCTCAGCTTCATCCGTAGAGACACAAAGTTGGCCTCTTCTGCGGCGTATTGCTCCTCGTCGGACTGACGTGTTCATCTTGATTCGTTTCAAAATACTTTGAGGTTAGGCCTTCCGCGGCCCGATTTATATATGGGTTCTTTCTGCGCGTCTAACTGTGTTTTCCCATCGGCAAAACTTCACGCGTTTTATTTCTTGTGGGTTTGTTGTCAAGTTTTCTCGGCAGGACTCTGTTCAGATGGGTTACTCGTTTACTTTGTTTTATCCTTCGAATCCTATTGAAAAAAAAGTTTCGGGTTTTGGCTTTTGGCATTGATATCGCGTTTCGTAAAATTTCGAATCATTTTAGGAAAAGGTTATATGAACGTAAGTATATGGTATCATTATAGAAAAAAGGTTATATGGTATGTAGGATGGATATTAGCGTAATAATTTATTTTATATGAGACGTGGTATAATTATGATGTTACCGGGGTTTATTGGTTTATATGCACTATAGGTGATCCTCGGAATTATATCCCTTCGTAAATTATGTGATAATTCTCTGCGTGGTTGTGTTCATTATCAATTGTGTGATTCGGATTAAAGAGTACTCTCACGTGGTAATCTGTGACTCCCTGGTTGTGTCGGGTCGCGTCATAATTAAAAGCGAATTGTCTAGCCATTCCCAAGCTAGATCCACACCTTTGTCCTCTGTAGATCTGTGCGTAGCTCCCTTGTGCGACTTGTGCTTGATTATCTGAGATGGTCTGTATTTTGTTTCTTCTGATGAATTTTACCTGATCATCTGTGATGCGTTGTATTTGGTTTACTCGATCGGTCTGTAACTGACTCTCTCCAGCGTTTTGTGCCTGCTTCATACGGCTGAGTTCTCAGGTGCCGTGTTTCCTCATAATGCTTACGGAGATGACTCCTTAAGCCCCTGGGTGGTGTTGGCTCATCAATCAGATGTCTGTTGGGATGCCCAGGTTTCTGAGTATTCAACAGGAACTGTTTGGTTAGCATCTCATTTCTCTCCCTGATGGGGAGTATTCTCGCCTCATTATGTAGATGGTGTTCTGGGGACATAAGAAGACAGCCCGTGGCGGACTGAGAGCAGTATTTTGGAAGATCTGTAGCTTCTTGCAGTTTGTAGTTTTTAGGCTTGGCGACCATATAGGGGACGCGTAGCATGCAATCGGCTGGTCAATTGCTTTGTAAGTGGTAATGAGCGTTTCATTGTCTTCCCCAAGTACTACCAGCAAGAGATTTGAGGATTTTATTACGGATCTGGATTTTCGGTACAATTGCGACTGCATGCTCACCAAAATGTATATACTGATCAAACGTCACACCCAAGATTTTGGGGTGTGGGACAGTCGGCAGCGTAGTGCCATCGACGTGGATGTTCAAAATGGTCGACATTTGGGACGTCCATGTTTTAAATATGGTCGCTTAGGATTTAGTCGGCGATAATGTCAGGTTTCACGAGGCGAAAAAACTGGAAATATCAGGGAGGTAGCTGTTTATTCTGTTGCAAAGCTAATCGATCTGTGGGCCTGGGCCTGTGGCCATTATTGTGCAGTCATCGGCGTAGGAAACGATAGTAACTCCTTCTGGTGGCGAAGGTAGCTTTGATATGTAGAAGTTAAACAAAAGTGGGGATAGGACACCACCCTGTGGCAACCCTTGTTTAATACTTCTTGGTTTAGATGATTCTTTTCTAAATTGCACCGATGCCTGCCGACCACCCAGATAATTTCCGGTCCACCTTTTAAGATATGGGGAAGGGTAGACCCTTCCAGGTCTTGCAGTAACGTGCCATGGTTGACCGTATCAAGATCTTTTGATAGATCTAGCGCAACGACTACTGTTCTATGATGGGGGTTTTGATTTAAACCGCAATTTGTCTGGGTGCTAATGGCATTTAGCGCGGTGGTGGTGCTATGGAGTTTTATGAAGCCATGCTGATGACAGTTTAACTGCAAATTTGCTTTGAAGTAGGGGAGCAAAATGGCTTCAAGCGTCTTGGCTACTGGCGATAGGAGAGATATCGGGCGATATGACTCTCCTATGTTAGCTGGTTTCCCAGGCTATAGTAGCGGGACCACCTTGGCCATTTTCCATTTTTCTAGAATGATGAAGGTGGAAAGAGACAGGTTGAAGACATGCCCTAAATATTTGAAACCCTCTTTCCCTAGGCTTTGAAGTATTGGCATGGCTATCAGAGAACGGACAAAATCATAGATTGCTTGATTTCATCAAACAACAAAATTTCTATTCACATTTAATCATGCGAATATACTCAGAAATGATTAAACTCAGCATCTCTGATTGCTTGACTCCATTGGTATGATTGCGCACTAGACTGGGTTGGTCCCCATACAAAAAAGAAAAAAGTTGGTAATGTCCGCCCCTAAATTTGAAGATTATGTTGAGAGAGTTTCGGACAATTTTTTTTTTTAATTTTTTTTGATCCTTCGAAATATAGCCAAAAAGGTTTTTTCGTTGTAACTTGGTTATTTGACGTCCGATTTTTAAAATTTATATGCCATTATTTTGGCCTTGAGAAGCTTCACATTTCCGTTAATGTCCTTTTAAGCTATGAAGTCGTTTTCACATGATTAGGTCAGCTAACGAAATTCTACCCCCCCTAATGTATGTTTTTTTCCTTACCAAACGAAAGTACTTAAAAATTCAAGAAAATGTTGCTTTGAAACCATATTACTAAAAAACAAACAAAGAAGTTATAGCACTTTCAATATTTATTGCAACTGTTATTTTACCTGATTCTTATTATACTTAGACCTGAAACTCATGATATTTTTGGAGGAAAAATTGCAGGGTTTGCATTGAAAAGTTAATAAAGATATGCCAAATATCATGAATAGGGGAAGTCAAAGTAAATAAGTGAGTCAAACCTGTTGTTTCGTATTTATAATAATAACACTATGCGACAAAATCAACTTTTTTTCTGGGTATTGGACAACTCCACTTTTTCGTAGAGATTGAGGCTTAAGTAAACAAAGTACTATCTCCGTTTATCGAACTTAGCCTCCAAAAAATAGATATCGGTTTACGAAGTTCGAAATGTCGAATTTCTAACTTCGAACTGGTTTGGTTTGGTTTGGTAAGGAAAAAAACATACATTAGGGGGGGGTAAAATTTTGTTAGCTGACCTAATCATGTGAAAACGACTTCATAGCTTAAAAGGACATTAAACGGAAATGTGAAGCTTCTCAAGGCCAAAATAATTACATATCAATTTTAAAAATCGGACGCTAAATAACCAAGTTACAACGAAAAAACCTTTTTGGCTGTATTTCGAAGGATAAAAAAAATTAAAAAAATTTTTTTTGAAACCCTCTCAACATTAGCAACTTTTTTTTTGGCCCAGTCTATTGCGCACCAATGATCGAACATATTATACATAAGCATGTATGATCAAACGAAGGCTGGTGTAGAATAAATTCAAATCACGACAATCAGTAGCGATTAGTTCGGCATACAAACAATACTTTGAGCAATGTCAGACGACCAAGTATTTGTGTTAGAACAAATTAATAAAAGTATTTACACCTTGTCGCCGCGGCGCAAGAGCAGAAGTGTGATATGGAATATATTATCTGAAATTATTAAAGACGACGGAACTATTTTGGGGGGTTATGTATACTGCCGAACGTACTCAAAACTAATTAAATATTCACCAAAGCAATCGTGAAATTTGAGCCGTCATAAATGCTGTCAGTTACTGAAAGAAACGTGTTACGATGGACAAGTGAAGACATGCAACCATTTTCGGCTGTTAGCGGTTCCGGATTTATAAAGCTAACACAATGGCTTATTAAAATCGGATCAAAATATGGAGAAGGTGTCGATGTTGAAGACTTGCTTCCAGATCCCACAATTCTTTCGTGGAAGGCACAGAAGCTAGCAGATGAAAAAAGAAAAGAAATCAGTGGTGAAATATCCGAAATTGTTCAAAGCCGTGGTCCATCTGCCACAATCGACTTTTGGACGGATAATTATGCGCAAAGGAATTTTTTGGGAGTTACCTTGCACTACCAAAGAAATTTAAAATTATTTGACGTCGTCTTGGGTATGAAGTCTATGGACTTCGAACTTTCCACCGGTGTTAACATTTTGAGCAAGTTGACTACTTTGTTTGGTGAGTTCGGAATAGACAATATAAATGAGGTTAAATTAGCAACGGACAGAGGTTTAAACATAGTCAAAGCTTTGGAAGATAATACGCGTTTAAATTGTAGCAGTCATTTGCTTGCAAATACTTTGGAACGCTCTTTTAAGGAAACCGAAGGGCTGTCCGGGCTTGTACAATCTTGCAAAAAATTGTTAAGTATTTTGAAAAAGCAAATTTACAACATCAGCTGAAACCCTCTTTGAAAAGTGAATGTCCTACCCGCTGGAACTCAAATTTTAATATGTTTAAATCTATTGTAGAAAATTGGTTCCAAATTAATGAAATACTTCAAGAAAAAGAAGAAACCCAACGAATGCTGCTAATCAGCACCTCAACGCTTAAGGAGTTAGTTGTCTTATGCAGTGATTTCGAAATTATATTCAAAAAGCTGCAACTTTGCAGCTCTTCGTCATTATGTTTCGTTATACCGTCAATTCAAAAAATTAAGAATCTCTGTGAGCCTAAAAATACTGATGTTACAGCTATATTATCACAGAAAGATAACATAATTAAAAACGTTGACAACACTTGGCTTACGCATATCAATTTATGGCATAAAACAGATCTCTTTTTATACATTTAATCATAGGTATTTTACATAAAGAACTACACAGCGCTACAAAAAATGTCTTATTTAAAACTTGTTATACCCGACCAAGCCCTTAAAAACATATCATCAAATTGATCAAGTATTTTTTTTAGTGTTTTACAGTATTATTTATAAACAGAAATTTACTTTTTCTTTGGCAATATTCATAACAAGACCGCATTTATTTATGTATTATTTTCAATCAAAGACTGAAATATGTATAAAAATAAGAATATTTGTTGTTATGGTCAAATAGAAAATTTAGTGGTAGTGGAAATTCAAATCTAATGCATTGTGCCCAACTATGGTTACGGTTTAATTCAGCTTTGCCGTTGATAGCTCACAGGTTTAGCAATCAACCTTTAAAAGATACAAACATTTTATTTTCTTTTATAAAAAATTCTGTCAAAAGAAATTTATGTTTGCATGGTTGATATTGTGACGAATATAAGCATCAGTAAGGGGGATACTATCACCTCTAAGCCGATGCTAAGCAGTCACTTGTATGTACACAAACAAATCAATCGTTATGCATACACATATGTATATAAAGGCTATACTCACAAAAGTATGCAATCATCGGTGGGAGTATTACTCACATATACACGCGCATATGGCTATGCGAGAGGCTATAAACGTGCATCTGTAGTTTATAGCTGGTGGCGTATAGCTGGTAACTAAGTAGTAAATTCTAGAAGAAGAAACGCCTAGAAGTATGCTAACGAGACAGCAGAGAGTATAAAAGGAGCGAAAGCTGAGTAAGCAGTAATCAGTTTGATTTAAGCACGCTATTGGTTGCGAAGTATAAGTGTTATTGTGAAGTACTTTCAAAGTAGTCTAATAAAGCCCATTTTTGCATTATTGAATATTAGAGTTATTCATTCAACAGTTTAGCGATACGAAAGTTAGTAGAAGGTGTAAAATAAGTGGAGTTTCCCTAAATTACCGTATAGCTGGTAACTAAGAAGTAAATTCTAGAAGAAGAAACGCCTAGAAGTATGCGAACGAGACAGCAGAGAGTATAAAAGGAGCGAAAGCTGAGTAAGCAGTAATCAGTTTGATTTAAGCACGCTATTGGTTGCGAAGTATAAGTGTTATTGTGAAGTACTTTCAAAGTAGTCTAATAAAGCCCATTTTTGCATTATTGAATATTAGAGTTATTCATTCAACAGTTTAGCGATACGAAAGTTAGTAGAAGGTGTAAAATAAGTGGAGTTTCCCTAAATTCGTTACAATTGGTGTCAGAAGGGGAATTCTTGAATAAATTCCGAAGATTGGGAATACAACTTGGACATGGCAAAGTTGAGTGAATTGACGATCCGGAAACTGAAGGAGGAGTCCGTGGATTGGCTACTACTGGCAATAAATTCCAGCTACAAAGACGACTAAGTGTAGCTATGGTATTTGAAGGAATCAATGCTGACGAGTATGTCTTTCATTGTGATAGCGACAAAACAACATCAAAATTAGAAGAAAAAAATGAAACATCGCAGACAGTGACGAGCACAATATCTGCACAAACATCGACAATGGCGTCTCAGCTGGAGTCACAGGAGCCACGCATTTCAGAAATAGCGTCGCAAATGTCATCTCAATTGGAAGAAGAGAAGACATATATGTCATCTCAACTGGAAGCACAAGAGGCACGTATATCTGGAATGTCGACACAAATTTCGGAACAGGTATCATCGCAGCTCCTTGCGAAGCTGGAAGAGCCGGATGCAAAAATTTTACAACTCGAGGACAAAATTGATGTCGAGATAGAAGTGTTGAAAGGCCTTATGCAACAGATACAACTAAATCGCCCAGCTGTTCCAGCGAGCAATCCGAAGGTAAAACCTCCATCTTTTGACGGCTCTGTTCCTTTCCAGGTATTCAAGTTTCAATTTGAGAAGACGTCAGCAGTGAACAACTGGAACGCTGAAGATAAAGTTGCTGCACTGTTCGTGGCATTGAAAGGTCCTGCAGCTGAAATCTTACAGACTATTCCAGAGTACGAACGGAACAGCTATGAAGCATTGATGGCCGCTGTCGAAAGACGTAATGGAAGCGAGCATAGAAAACAGATATATCAAATTGAGTTGCAAAACCGTTACCAAAAAACGAATGAGACTTTGCAGGAGTTTGCCTCGGGTATTGAAAGATTGGCTCATCTCGCAAATGCAGACGCACAAGTGGATTACACCGAGAGGGTTAAAATTCAGAGCTTTATAAATGGAATACGGGATGTCGAAACGAAATGAGCTACATATGCGAACCCAAAGCCAACATTTGCTGAAACGGTATCCCATGCACTGACCCAGGAAACAGCGTCACTTTTGAGTAAGCCCGCATACAAAGCTCATCGCGTGGAAGTGGAAAGGCCAGATTGGGTGAACACAGTTTTGGAAGCTCTGAAGGGATTACAACAGAAAAATGCCGGAGTTATGAAGTGTTTCAAGTGCGGTAGCCAAAGTCACATTGCACGTCACTGTAGCACCGGTCATGGTAGTTCCAACTTGGCTGGTCGTAAATGCAAAGCTGGAGGAGATAAGCAAGAGCGAATCAGATGTAAGGATCGAGAACTTGCCCCAGCTATTGAATGTCATGTGATACCTATCTCGCAAACTGGAAGGAAATCGAGCAGTCTTACCGTCAAAGGAAATGTGGATGGCAAGGAGCGCGTACTGACTGTAGATACGGGCGCATCTCATTCCATTATTCGATCAGATTTAGTCAACAAAAATATAAGGCCATTGCATGGAGCAAGATTGCGAACAGCCACTGGAGAGGATACCCAGGTAATTGGAGAAGTAGCATGTGAAGTAGCAATTGGGAACGCCATGGTACTACACAATTTTATTGTGGCAGAGATTGTTGATGAAATCATAATTGGAGTGGACTTCTTAATCGACCAAGGTATCAAGATCGATATGCAAAGTAAGAGGATGCGATATAAGGACATGGATGTGCCACTTAATTTCGGCTACGAGAGAGGCAACAGCAGTAAACGAGTGCTGGTGGAAGAGAGTCAGTTCGCTTCCCAAGGCAGTCGGTTCTATGTACGGGAGCGACTCGGGATTTTTCCCGACCAAGGACTGTCATTTCAGTGTGACCCCATTTAATTTGTTTCGTCCCTCCCACAAATTGTCATCCTCCCAGCAGCTCCTTGCAGCAGGACTGCTACATATTCTCTTACTCCGAGAAGGTATCGAACCCAATCCGGGTCCGTCTCCTGACCCCGGTCCTGAGAAATGGTTTTGCTGCATTTGCCAGAAAAGAATCTTTTTAGGACGGTCATACTCTGTTCAGTGTGTCTCGTGCAAGGGTGGTTGCATCGGACAGGTTGTTCTGGGCTTGATCCCAAAACCCGACGTCCACGTAACTTTTATAAATCTTTTGTGGCTCCTTGCTGCTCACGCCAAAGGGCGTCCCATAGTCTACGCCTAAGCGCCCCTACTACCTTCCAGCAGCCTCGCTGCTCAGCAAGCCACAACAAGTACCCGCTGCTGCTCGCGCCCCACCGCGCCAACAACTCTAACAGCTGATACCACTCATAACTACTACCTTCGTAGTAGAGCTGGTAGCAATGCTGAGCATCAGCCCCTGCCCCCGTCTTCTTCTCCCCCCCCCCCCCCCCCCCCCCCCTCTTTTCTGGCAGCAATCGTGCAGGTCAGGGAAACATACTCTTAGTCCCTACCTCCGTTTGCACCGTCTGCCAGCACAGAATATATAGGTTTGCGACATCCGCTCAATGCAGTTTCTGCCTTGGGTGGTGCCACTTTCCTAGATGTTCTGGTCTCCGCGACGGCAACCCCTCGACGGGTTTCATCGCGCCATGTTGCCAGGTCGCAAACCCAAATCATCCGGGTACCCCAATGCTTGCCCAAGGGCGCCCAGTCCCAAGGCCACAACAGCAATTGCGTCCTGGCCTTCCACAACCTAGGCGTAGTCACCCGTCACTTACCCCTAGAGTGGCGGCGTCACCCCTCATGCACTTCGGAATTCTGCAGTTAAACTGTAATGGACTAACTGGAAAGATTACGGAGATAGTCGATTTCATGAAGCGGCACAACATCCACATTGCTGCGATTCAAGAGACTAAACTCACAGCAAGATCTGCATTGCAGAACTGCTCTGGGTATAATGTCCACAGGAAAGACCGCGAGAGCGGAAATGGAGGCGGCCTCGCGTTTATTATACACCACTCTGTGCAATATTATATATTTGATCCTGGCATCGACCGCAGGGACAATGTCTTAGAACGTCAAGGCCTATCTGTCCGGTCAGGCGATGCAAATCTAGAAATCATCAACATCTACATCCCTCCTGTCACCTGTTGCCCCAGTGGATACCGCCCTAATATCGAGGCCTTACTCACTGGCAACAATCGCATTATCTTAGGCGATTTCAATGCCCATCACGACCTATGGCATTCAAACTTGCGGGCGGACAGTAGGGGTGAGATGTTGGCGGATCAAATAGAAGAAACGACGTTCTGCACAATAAACGGAGACGCCCCCACACGTATGGTAGGAAGCTGTCATAGCTCGCCAGACATCTCAATCGTGAGCGCAGAACTCGTAAACTGCGTCAACTGGCAGCCGATGGTAACATTGGCATCCGACCACCTGCCCATACTTATTTCGTTCGAGCGTACCGCCGACTTCATCGTCACCGAAAAACGCACTTTCATAAACTTCAAAAAAGGAAAGTGGGAAGAATATAAATCTGCAACATACAGCAGCTTTGCTGCCCTCCCTATCCCGACTGATGCCCGCCAAGGGGAGTGTGCCTTCCGTAAGGTCATTGAATCCGCCTCGGCACATTTCATTCCCGCCGGGAGAATTCCCGAAATCCGGCCCCACTTCCCGGCGGAGGCCGCGAGCTTAGCGAGGGAACGCGACCTTATAAGACAGCTTGATCCAGGCGACCCGCAAATAATGGATATAAACCAACGCATCAGATTGATTGTGGACGAACACAAGCGGGCGAAATGGGAAGAGCACCTAAGAGGTTGTAACCTCTCTACCGGTGTAGGTAAACTCTGGTCCACCGTAAAGTCCCTATCGAATCCGACTAAGCACAAAGACAAAGTTTCCATCGCCTTTGGCGATAAGGTGCTGTCGGATGCGAAAAAATGCGCGAGCGCTTTCTGCCGACAATATATAATGCATCCTACGGTCGACAAAGATAGACGGAGAGCCAATAGACACGCACATAAACACAAATTCAGCGCGTCACCAATCACCATCACCGCTAGAGAGGTTGAGGACGCCATTGGTCGCGCTAAACCATCCAAAGCAGTGGGCCCAGACGGCATAGCCATGCCGATGCTTAAAAACATAGGGAAAGAGGGTTTCAAATATTTAGCGCATGTCTTCAACCTGTCTCTTTCCAACTTTGTCATACCCGAGAAATGGAAATTGGCCAAGGTGGTCCCGCTACTAAAGCCTGGGAAACCAGCTAACATAGGTGAGTCATATCGTCCGATATCTCTCCTATCGCCAGTGGCAAAGACGCTTGAAGCCATTTTGCTCCCTTATTTTCAAGCACATTTGCAGCTAGCCCCTCATCAGCATGGCTTCAGAAAACTCCATAGCACTACCTCCGCGCTAAATGTCATTGGCACCCAAATAAATTGCGGTTTGAATCAATACCCCCACCATAGAACAGTACTCGTAGCGCTAGACCTATCAAAAGCCTTTGATACGGTCAGCCATGGCTCGTTACTGCAAGACCTGGAAGGGTCTACCCTTCCCCCATGTCTTAAAAGGTGGACCGCAAATTATTTGGGTGGTCGGCAGGCATCGGTGCAATTCAGAAACGAAACATCAAAACCAAGGAGAATTAAACAAGGGGTGCCACAGGGTGGTGTCCTATCCCCACTTTTGTTTAATTTCTACATATCTAAGCTACCTTCACCACCGGAAGGAGTCACAATCGTTTCCTACGCCGATGACTGCACAATAATGGCCACAGGCCCAGGCCCAGAGATCGATGAGCTATGCAATAAAATAAACGGCTATCTCCCTGATCTCTCCAGTTTTTTCGCCTCGCGAAACCTGGCATTGTCACCGACTAAATCTTCCGCGACCTTATTTACAACATGGACGCCCCAAATGTCGACCATATTGAACAACCACGTCGATGGCACTACGCTACCGACTGTCCTACACCCCAAAATCTTGGGTGTGACGTTTGATCAGGATCTACATTTTGGTGCGCACGCAACCGCAATTGTTCCGAGAATTCAGAGCCGTAATAAAATCCTCAAATCCCTTGCTGGCAGTACCTGGAGAAAAGATAAAGAAACTCTCATGACCACATACAAAGCAATTAGCCAGCCGATTACGTGCTACGCGTCACCCATATGGTCGCCAAGCCTAAAAACTACCCACTGGAAGAAACTACAGGCCTGCCAATATTCTGCTCTCAGAATCGCCACGGGCTGCCTTCTTATGTCCCCAGAACACCATCTGCATAATGAGGCGAGAATACTCCCCATCAGGGAGAGAAATGAGATGCTGACCAAACAGTTTCTGTTGAATACCCAGAAACCTGGGCATCCCAACAGACATCTGATTGACGAACCAGCACCGCCTAGGGGCCTAAGGAGTCATCTCCGTAAGCATTTTGAGGAAATACGGCACCTGAGAACACAGCCGTATGAAGCGAAAAAACACAAGCAGGTCCTTGGTGAACTCCATAGACAGGCGTCGGACCTTTATGTCGGGAATTGCCCGGTGAATCCAGTACTTGAAGAAAAATATCCAGAACTCGCGGAAGAGGAACGCATACTCCCCAGGGAAACGCGTGTCACTCTTGCTCAACTTCGTTCTGGATACTGTAACAGGTTAAACTCTTACTATCCAGAATCAACCCCGACATACAAAATGTATGCCCCGCTTGCAATGTGTCCCCACATGACACCAACCATCTCTTTAATTGTAATGTGGAACCAACGCCTCTAACACCCCTTTCCTTATGGTCCACCCCTGTTGAAACGGCAAGTTTCCTTGGACTCCCGTTAGAGGATATTGATGACAATTTGTGATCGGTCGCGGCTATTAGGTGGGGCGAGCATTGCTACAACAACAACAACAACCACCAAAATCAGAAGCAGTCATCTGGGCAAAGGTTGATGAAGATTGTGGGACAAATAAATTGTGGGTTGTCGAAGCAGCAAACAATCCAGTACCGAACGTTCTTGTAGGAAAAACCCTAGCTGTGACAAAACAAAATGGACGTATTCCGGTAAGAGTACTCAATGAGTTCAAGTCACCACTCATACTGACCAAAGGAACCATATTTATTTATTTATTTATTTAAGCCAATCAGCATACACATCTTATAGGCTATTGAGACATATATATATATATATAGTAAATGATAATACAACATTTCAATACTTTATTTATAAAGAGTAGTTAAAGAACTTAAAAAGCGATCTTTCGAACTTGAAAAATCTATCTCAGTAAATCTACCAATTCTGTTGAACTCAATTAAGACTAGTAATTGGAGCATTTTTCACATAAAGAGCTTTAGAAATACCAACATGGAAGAACTCGGAGCTACGCAGAGCTCTAGCTGGAATGTTTATTGGAATCCTTTCAAGGAGCACGAGGCAATCAACAACACCCCGAAACAAATCAAAAATGAACGACAGCGACAAAATTGTTCTGCCCTGCAATGATTTTAAACACATCGCGTTTCGTAAGTCGGAATAGGCTCCGAGAAACGTGAGTTGCGTAATGCAAATTTTAAAAATACCTTTTGGATCCGTTCAATTCTTACAATATGGCAACTGTAGTATGGCGACCAAATGAAACAGGCATACTCAAGCTTGGAACGCACAAATGCCGAAAATAACTTAATTACTTAACTTAAGCTTAAGCGTATAAGGGTCGGCAAAATCCGAGCTATGACGCCTAACAAAGGCCAGCATGGCATACGATTTTGAAGTGCAAAGGTTAATATGGCTTGCAATAGTAAATCTCGAGTCGAAAATTACTCCTAAGTCTTTAATTCCACTTACCCGCGACAAGGGCGAATTAGATATATGATATGAGGTATCAATGATATTCATACGTTTCGAAAAAGTAATATGAAAACACTTACTTATGTTGAGTGTTAGCCGATTATTTTTACACCAGTTACTTAATTTATCCAAATCTAATTGCATCAATTCAGAATCATGAATGCTATTGATTGTAGAATATATTTTAAGGTCATCCACGTACAGCAGAAATCTTACTGTAGAAAAGGAGGAGCAAATGTCATTGATAAACAAGAAAATTGGGCCCAGAATGCTTGCTTGTGGAACGCCGGAGCAGGCGACGAACGGAAGAGATTAACATTGTCAACCACCACCATACAGTGACGATTATATAAATAGGATTCAATCCATCTCAGGAAGACAGAATGGAATCCCAACAGGGCTAGTTTTTTAGTCAGAATTGAATGTGAAATCCGACCAAATGCTTTAGAAAAGTCAGTATACACTGTGTCAACTTGACATCCTGACTGAAAGGCTGCGATGCAGTCATCAGAGAAAATAGACAAGTTAGACACAGTTGAGCGTCCCGGAAAAAGCCGTGCTGTTCTGGACATACGATATTCTTGACAAAGAAAAGTAGTTTCTCTCTAATAATGCATTCGAAGAGCTTTGCTGTCGCGGAAAGTTTTGAAATAGGCCTATAATTGCCACTCTTGAAAATAGGTGAGATCAGAGCTAATTTCCAAGCGTCAATAAAGGTACCCGAAGATAAGGAATTGTTAAAAATTAACAAGAGGGGATAAGCTAGGGTATTGCACTGTTTGAACACAATTACAGACAAACCATCAACATCGGTATTTCACGAAGGTTTAAGTCGAGAAATGCCCTTAACGACATCGTCATTAGACAACACAAGGTTCCCAAAATCAAAAGCAGGATGTGTGAATGGGATACAAAATTTTCCATAAAATATTTGGAAAAAAGATTTGCCGCAGTCACACGAGTACCAACCACTTTGTCGCCGAGGAAAATAGATGATGGAATATTAGATACAGCCTTTTTCGAGTTAACGAAATTCCAAAATGATTTAGAATTTGATTTTAAGTTTTCTTCACAATTTAAAATGTGATTTCTGTGTAAAAATTTATCAATGCACGCAAATTTCTTTTCACACTCTTTATACTTATGGTAAAAAGCCCCATTTTGACTGTTTTTAAATTTACGCAAGAATTTATTTTTCAAATTGCGATGTTTCATCAGGGCAGCATTGTGCCAAGGAACTTTGTATTTTTTCTTTGAAAGCACAGGTATGCAGCTTTTACATACATCCACAACGATACATCTAAATATCTCAAAACTATTAGAGGTATCGAGATTACATAGCAAATTATCCCAATTTACTTGCTGCAACAGGTTGTTCAGATTCGAAAAATCACCCCGCTTGAAATTAAAAGAGAAATTTGATGTAGCATTACTAGTTACGGAGTATTTATAAAATTCAATATCAAGAACTAGAGGAACATGATGCATATCCGATTTAATAATAGGTGAAGTGCATTCATGCAACGTGAAATTTAGCTTGTTACTTAGAAATATCAAATCTAAAGTTCGACCAAGGCTGTTAGGAAAACAGTTAACTTGTTTTATATCAATACTTAAGAAACTATCGATTAAATGTATTTCAGTAGAACTACTGACTTCACATGCAATTAAGGCAGAGCTTGAAATAGTCCGTGACCATCGAACATTGGAGAGATTAAAATCACCCAACACACAGAGGTGGTCACCACGCTTTGTTCAGAGACAATGATATAATATTGTCAACGTGAGCGGTATATAGCTCATGCATGCTATTGGGTGAAATATAAGATGCACAAATAAACGCGGAGTCCGAGATACCTTGAAATGAACACAAATTTGGTCAAGCAACGGATTATTATTATCCAATATTATCTCAGAAGAATGATGTTTGCAATGGACAGCGATGAGAACTCCACCACCCCTTGTACATCCTGTAAGGTCAGAGTTTCTATCTTTCCGAAAAACATTGTATAAGTTGGAGTCAAAATATTCTTCGTTGAAAAAGCTTTTGTTCAACCACGTCTCTATGATGACGAAAACATCATACTCTTGATGTGAACTAAATAACCGCACAAGCTGAGATTTTGTTCTAATTCCACCCATGTTTTGCATTTATATGCTTAAATGATTGCTTTTTACATCTGATCCAACCGATTGCTGTCGGACATCGGTTGGAGAACGGCGTTTTTTGATGTGAACTTAAACGGTCGTACAACTATATTTTTTGGCCATAGCTCAGGCTATAGCATCTTCGGATACGAATTGGCATCAACGCCAATCTTGAAATTAAGATGTCTCAGAAATTTAGGATCAACATCTTTTTTAATAAGGCTACTGCAAACTATGGAAGCTTCCTCTAAACCTGTATGTTCAGCAATATACTTTTTCAGCTGATCAGCCGTCACAGAAGAGGAAAACGGCGATAGGTGCAACCACTTCCTTTTTGAAACAGCGCGTAATTCCGTGTTGGTGCTCGAACCAATAACTAAAGTTTGAGCTAATTTACGAGAACTATTTGTGTTTGAAGTTTTTCCATTGTCATTAAAAGCGCCATCGGCTTTGTTTTGATTCATCTGATCGATGGGAATCGGAATAGCTGCATTTTCGGTGGCAGCATTAGAACCGACTTCAGCATTATTTTTATTTTTTTTGCTTAGTCCTTTTTTTATTACGCACAGTGTGCACACTCACTGGAGTTAGCAGTAGCTGCAGTTTTATTAGCAAGCATTGGCGTCGCATTAACTGCGCTAGTGGTAGAAGCAGCATCATGAGAGGACGGCGTCATTTGAGTCGGAGCGGCAGAAGCAGTATCAGCAGATATATACACATCATTATCAACCCCGTTTGCATTGATAATATCACCAACAGTAGCAGTAGGCAATGATATTGTTTGTTTATCTGCTTTGTTATCCATATTCTGCATTTGTGTTTGGTAGCCACCAACAACACTACACCTGTCATCAGCTTGAAGAGTGTCAACATCTTCTCTCAAACACTTATTGTTTTCTTGCAAAACACTAACATCTGACAATAGTTCGGCGTTAAGTAGTTAAATTTCGGCAAGTTCATCTAGCGCCCAAATTGGGAAAATACCAAGAGGCTGAAGAAGTTATTAACTATGAACAGCTCCAGGAACACGTTTCAACTAGTAATACTGATCTTTCAAATGACATCACGGCATGGACGGAGGGGCTAGAGGAAGACTATCAGAGTAAGGCAAAACAACTGCTGCTAAAGTACGCGAACATATTGGACCAAGATGGCTCCAAACCAGGCCGCACCAACGTTGTGAAACATCAAATTGACGCTGGAGATGCGAGGCCCATGCGTTAAGCTCCTCGTAGTGTTCCACTGGCGAAGCGGGAAGTTGTGAGTCAAATCGTACAAGAAATGAGCGACAGCGGCGTCATCGAACCATCAGTCATGGAGCTCACCAGTGGTACTTGTGAAGAAGAAGGATGAAAAAATGAGGTTTTACGTGGACTACCGGAAGTTGAATGACGTTACGAAAAAGGATAGCTCCCCATTGCCAAGAATTGACGACACTCTGGACTCGCTATGTGGTACGAAATGGTTTTCCACACTGGACTTGAAAAGCGGCTACTGGCAAGTGGTGGTGAAGGAGGAAAACAAAGAGAAAACAGCCTTCAGTGTCGGTGATAGTCTTTGGCAATTTACAGTGATGCCTTTTGGACTATATAGTGCACCAGCTACTTTTGAAAGACTCATGGATCAGGTACTGAAAGGACTACATTGGAAAACATGCTTAGTGTACCTAGACGACATCATCGTATTGGGAAAGAACATCTGAAGCACTTGGAGGAGGTTTTCCAAAGAATAGCTGGTGCTGGTCTGAAACTTAGTCCCAAAAAGTGTTCTCTGTTCAAGAAGCAAGTTAGTTACTTGGGTCATAAAGTAACGACGGAGGGCATCTCCACCGTGAATGAAAAGATAGAAGCAGTGCAGGATTGGCCAAGACCACAGAATCTGCATGAATTGAGAAGTTCCCTTGGGCTGTGCACATATTACCGCCGATTTGTACCAAATTTTGCCAGCGTAGCCCATAGCCTCCACGAGCTAACAAGAAAAAATAAAACCTTTCAATGGGAGAAGGAGCAACAAGTAGCTTTCCAAGCATTGAAAGAGCGTTTGTGCACTGCCCCAATGTTGGCATATCCGATTCCAGGAGCAACGTTTATTCTAGATACAGATGCGAGCGGATATACTATAGGAGGCGTTTTGTCATAACTGGTTGATGGACAGGAGAAAGTAGTTGCATATTACAGCGTTCAATTGGAAAACCAGAGAGGAACTACTGCGTTACGCGGAGAGAGCTGTTGGCATTGGTAGAGTGCATTAAACATTTTCACAAGTACCTCTACGGGCAGCGATTCCGCGTCAGGACAGATCACGCAGCGTTAAAATGGCTCCTGCAGTTCCGTAATCCGGAAGGTCAATTGGCACGGTGGATCGAGCGACTCCAAAGCTACGATTTTTCCATTGAGCATCGAAAAGGTAGTACCCATGGAAATGCTGATGCAATGTCACGAAGACCATGTCGTGTGGAATGCAAGCACTGTCCATGGATGTCCCAGGTCCATTTCCTACTAGCAACCGCGGAAACAAATACGTACTGGTGGTTATGGATTATTTCAGTAAATGGCCAGGGGTATACCCAATCCCAAACCAAGAAGAAGAAAGAGTAGCAGAAGTGGTTGCAAATGATTGGATTGCAAGGTATGGTGTACCAATGTAGTTACATTGTGACCGAGGCAGTAATTTTGAATCAGCTGTGTTCCAAGAAATGTGCAAGAAGTTGGGCATTCGAAAAACACGGACAACTGCATTGCATCCTCAGTCCGATGATATGGGGGAACGTTTCAATAGAACATTGGAGGAGCATTTAAGGAAAATAGTAGACAAGTACCATAAGGACTGGGATATACACATATCATTATTCTCGATGGCCTACCGATCGGCAGTGCATGAGACAACGGGCCAAACTCCCGCAAAGGTAATTTTTGGCAATGACCTTCGACTGCCAGCTGATTTAAAGTTTGGGATAGAGGCCGATGCGGAGAGAAATACCAAGAAATCCACTGGTGTCTTGGAAGAAGAGATGAGAGAAATACACGATCTTGCAAGGCAACGAACAAAAATTATGAGTGACAAGATGAAAGCCAGGTACGATAAAGCAATTAATTCGGAAGGTTTTCAGGAAGGGGATTGGGTGCTGTTATACAACCCACAACGAAAAAAAGGTTTGTCCCCGTAATTGCAGTGCAATTGGGAAGGCCCATACAAAGTTGTAAAACGGATCAACGTTGTAGTTTACCGCATACAAACCACTACCAAACCACGAACCAAAATGAAAGTGGTTCATTTGGAAAGGCTGGCATCGTTTAGATCAGGAAATTTGTCTGGAGGTGTTAGGTGGAGGGCAGTGTGTCGAATATTAGCATCACTAAGGGATACTATCACCTCTAAATCGATGCTAAGCAGTCACTTGTATGTACACAAACAAATCAATCGTTTTAGAGACTATAAACTACAAATTCACATGCATATATCTGAGATACTCAAAAGTATGCAATCTTCGGTGGAAGTATTACTCACATATACACGCGCATGTGTCTATGCGAGAGGCTATAAACAGTATCTGTAGTTTATAGCTGGTAACTAAGTAGTAAATTCTAGAAGAAGAAACGCCTAGAAGTATGCGAAGGAGACAGCAGAGAGTATAAAAGGAGCAAAAGCTGAGTAAGCAGCAATCAGTTTGATTTGAGCATGCTATTGGTTGCGAAGTATAAGTATTATTGTGAAGTACTTTCAAAGTAGTCTAATAAAGACCATTTTTGTATTATTGGATATTGGAGTTATTTATTCAACAGTTTAGCGATACGAACATTGGTAGAAGGTGTAAAATAAGTGGAGTTTCCCTAAATTCGTTACAATATGTATGTATATTTTCATAATACTGACAGACTGAAATATGAAATCTGTATATTAATACGCTAACAAAATTTCCATACAATCAATTGACAGGCTGTTTCGCATAGTTAGCATACGTAAAAAAACATAAAAGTTATATGAATCGATTCGTATGGGTTAGCCGCAGTGCATAGGCCTATTTTTGTTAACAAATATTACTCTATTTGTTTATAATTAATAGAAAAAGTTTTTTGTAAATTCGAACAATCTCTGCAATATCGAAATTTACTTTCGTGCAAAAAGTGCGCCATATGTAGGACCAATTATGTTAGTGTTCTAAGACACAAACCAACATATGTAACCCCGCTGTAATATATTTTTCTTTTGGAAAAATTACCTATTTGAAAGAAATAAGCTGGCTGGAAAAGAGCGGCATAACAGCTTAAGTTAAATCAACAATTGGAAATCTCAACCAAGCAATTTGTAAAAAAAAAGCTAATTTGTTTCTCATTTGCTCGATATAGGCAACCAGCATCATAGCGGCCGTATTGCATAGGCCGTATATTACCTACTATATTTATTATTAGGCTAACTTTGCTGGATTATATGCCCATTAACCGGATGCTTAGATTCCTTAACTCTAGTTTGTTTATGTCGCTTAAATGTATGAGATTAATTTTATTTTAGTAAATATGTTTGCGTTAATAATAGCGGCCACCGTGGTGTGATGGTAGAGTGCTCCGCCTATCACACCGTATGCCTTGGGTTCAACTCCCGGGCAAAGCAACATCAAATTTTTTAGAAATAAGGTTTTTCAATTAGAGGAAAATTTTTCTAAGCGGGGTCGCAAGGGGGTGTTTGGCAAGCGCTCCGGGTGTATTTCTGCCATGAAAAGCTCTCAGTGAAAACTCATCTGCCTTGCAGATGCCGTTCGGAGTCGGCATAAAGCATGTAGGTCCCGTCCGGCCAATTTGTAGGGAAAATCAAGAGGAGCACGACGCAAATTGGAAGAGAAGCTCGGCCTTAGATCTCTTCGGAGGTTATCGCGCCTTACATTTATTTTTTATTTTTAATAATATCAATGTTTTTGTTTGTTTTTCTTTTCTTTCTATATTATTCTGCTTTGTTACATCTTAGTATTATATCGTTCACATACGATATTTTATGGTAGACTAGAAGACCCGGCAGACGTTGTCCTGCCCTAAATTTGGCCTATCTGCATACATTTTAATAATCTTTTTCCGTCTGACTCTGCCCTCCCCCCCTCTTCACTTTTTCCTAATCCTTTTATTCACTCCCTTCGTCTTTTTCGCTTCATCTATCTCCATCTTCGTCTCATTCTATCTCTTTCTCAATCTCCTTCTCTCTTTTCTCTTCTCTCAATTTCTTCTCATTCTTCTACATCCCTTATTGCCTGTCCCAGAGGGTGGTATGTATTTTATTCGAGTCTCAGTCCCAGTCCCACTCCGGGTCTCAGTCCCAGTCCTAGTCCTAATCCCAGTCCGTCTCTGGATAATATATTACTCTGTACCAAAGAACTCATCAACAGCTTTCATTTGATATCCATATTGTATAAACACTGTCTAGGCAGTCGCTGGCCCACGTTTTGGCCTATGTCTCGAGACCCTGTACCTGTAGTAAGCACCGCGTGAGGTTTACGCAACTTGTGTGAAAGTTTGAACAAAATCGACCGACGCACCTCTTCAAACACTGGCGACCAACTAACACACATTTTAGCCTTTCTTTTTATATATATAGATTTTTTTTTTCACACTTGACTATAATATTAAAACGAAATGCAGATTTTCGTTGCTTTTGAAATTCGGCTTAAAAATTGCACATGGAACAACTAAAGACTCTCCTGTATTAAAAAAAAATCTACCTCTAAATCGCGGGCCCCCTCAGAAACCCCCTCCCTGCAATTAAATAATATTGCGACTATAAACTGAGATATAACCTATCCTATATTTCAAGTAAGATCAAACTAAACACGGGGTGCAAAACAAATTCAAAATCGGTTCAGTAGTTATGATATGGTCATATATATTCATGAAATGGAGTGTTTACAAATTTAATACAAATTAATTACGTACATAGATCTCAGTGGGAATCCCAACATTAAATATCCGAACATTAGAATCTTCATATTTCCACAATGATAACATTAAAACCCGTAAAAAAGTCTAAGTGCACTTATTGCGTTTTTATATGGAACTGTTTATTCACTTCACTTAATTTTTTCGCACTTTAAGTGCTTTATTTTTTTTTCTTTCGTTAAAATTTTTTTTAGTAAAATCTGCCTTCTTTTTCATTACATAATTTTTTGTATTTTTATTTTAACAATTTTTGTTGTTATATCCCAGAGCACGGGGAAAAAGTGTCAATAAAAATATGACACTATGGCGGCATTGCCATAAAACAAGTCCAATTTTCACATCCATTCTGCAACAGATGTCGCAGTGTTGTGAATATCAATTGGCACGAACCAGAATAGAAGTAGGATTAATGAAGACAAACAAAAAACCGCTGTGATGGCTGAATGGTTATAGCAGCGGCGCCTAAACGTTGCCGATGAAGGAATTTAGCAGTTCCCGAAATGGATCTGTACAACGAGCTTTGGCAGTTGTCTAAATTTTTTCTTTATTCTATTCTAATTTAAAAATTTTTTCAATTAAGAAAAAATTTATCATAACAATAATAATGATAAAAAATTATTGTTAGGCCTTGAGCTCGATTCGAACCCGCGATCTATTTTTATTTTTTATGAAGGTATCCTATATATATCTATTCTATTCGAAATTTTCGTTTTGTGTCACACTTACATATTACATATGTATTTATACAAAATTAAACTCGGTAAAGCGCCAATTGCATACCTAACGGGTGGCGTGAAATAGGCTAAATTCCCTAAGCACATTTCTTCGTTTTTAACTAAAAGTTCATGTTTTTTGAATTATGACACTATTGAAGTAAATGGGCGATATATGTATATGGATGATATAGGCCTACTGGGGAACCGAGCTCCCAAAACTAACTTCGGTAGCGCGCCAACGGGAACCTTCCGGGTGGTGTGGAAAATCTATTTTTCAATTCAATTTCAAGTAATTTCACCATAATTCTATGTCAATTTCATTTGATTTTACATAATTTTTATATTTTTGTTTAAGGAGCTCCATACCAAAACGTTATAATTACATGTGAAAAGTTTGTAAAAAATTTAAGAAAATACAAACAAAAAGTACAAGGTCTTAGATCAAATTCAAAATTTTAATGAAAAATTTAAGTAAGTTAGACCAGTTTGCTATAATTCCAACACTTGATGCATAGACTGAGTTGAAAAAAATACAAGTAAGTCGAATTTCTACCACAGGCGATACTAGTAAATATTATTTTGTTAAGTTAATTTCGCTTGTTACTTTACTTTTCTACTTTTCTAGCATTGTCCAGTCACGGTTGCACATATTCGTGCACATCGAGTCTTTCATTTTGCCTTTTCCTTCTGATCAATGTAATCATTGTTGAATCAAACGAACAAACACCTGAATTGATTAAATTCAGGAAAAAATTAATAAATTCGCACATGCATGAAGCTGCAAGTTATTTGGTTGAATTTAAATCAATGGCGAGTATGTTCATTTGAACAATTTGTATCGTTGAACTTGATCATGTTGCAGAATGAGAGCGAACTATGTTGTGTTCAAATTTATCCGTTCTCTGATGGCTATACCGTCTGGGCCCACTGCTTTGGATGGTTTGGCATGACCGATGGCATCCTCAACCTCTTTGGGGGTGATGGTAATTGGAGACGCGCTGAATTTATGTTTATGTGCGTGTTGGCCCTCCGTCTATCTTTGTCGACCGTAGAATGCATTATAGAAGCTATCAGCATTCGTTGCGTGTGGACGTGTTTTTGATCGCTCCGTGTATCTAACTATTTTGCAATGCTTAAATGTATAAGCTGTCATATAGAATTCGTGAGAGAAGATTTTTTTTCATGTGATATCTGCGGTCATAAAGTACATTTAAAATGTGCTAAATTAAATATTTCTGCAGTAAATTTTTTAAAATCAAATGCGAATTTAATGTTTAAATGTGACAATTGCGTGAATAGCACAATAACAAAATGCCTCTCAGAGTTTAATAAAGTATGCTCATCATTGACAGAAATCCACCAAATATTTGTTAGTGCCAATAACAATCATATTTCTATGGCAAAAATAATGAGTGGCAGCAACAGCAATGCAACGAAAACGCGTTCTCGCGGTAAGTTCGTTGACTTGCCCAACTGCATTTCGCCTAATATACGAAATTCTAACAAGTATACGAAAACTACACAACCAACATAAGGTGCCGCTGCTGGCGTCGCTACTTCGAGTAAATCAAATGGTGATGCTGCTGAGTTATCATCGTGTTTATCTTCTTCTGTTTCGCACACCGAAACAACAGCTAAACGTTCCGTCACTGATGCTGAGCTTTCAGCTGCTAAGTCGGCTAAACGTTTGTCTTCTTATGCTTCGATTTGTAATCAAGCAAATAATAACATCGATTCAAATGATAATTGTGATCGCCCTCTTGCACAAAATTCTGTTCTCACTGGCAACAACAATTTTACGTCGCACATACCGGTATTTTGATAATCTAGGCGGCCAAAACTATTTTAACGTTTTTTATAGTAATTAATACTTTTATTCATCATCATTCAGACAATGGACTTTTTTTATTGAACTATTATATTATTAACCCTTAAATGACCGTGGTATCTTTAAAGATACAACCATTTTGTACTAGAATAAATAGAAAATGAATTTTTTTTGGGTATTTATAGGTTAAATTATATAAAATAGACATCATTATTAATGTTTTAATTATTAACAATTGTTTTAATTATTTATTTATCAAATGCCAAGTTTCATGGAAAGTTAATGCAATACCACAGAAGGTGTCAAATAAAATACATTATTTGAACAAAAAAAAATATTTAATTCATTCAATAATCGTACGTCAATAAGAACTAAAGCAAAATGAAAAAAATTAAAGGAAAAAATTACAAATTTTCATTATCTGATGAATCAGATTCGTTAGGTTGGGCCGGAATGAGTAAACTTAACGTTTCAGGTAAATATAATTTTAATTTTCCTCTTTTCACATTTCTAGTGCTGCTATATAGATTTTTTTTTTCACACTTGACTATAATATTAAAACGAAATGCAGATTTTCGTTGCTTTTGAAATTCGGCTTAAAAATTGCACATGGAACAACTAAAGACTCTCCTGTATTAAAAAAAATCTACCTCTAAATCGCGGGCCCCCTCAGAAACCCCCTCCCTGCAATTAAATAATATTGCGACTATAAACTGAGATATAACCTATCCTATATTTCAAGTTAGATCAAACTAAACACGGGGTGCAAAACAAATTCAAAATCGGTTCAGTAGTTATGATATGGTCATATATATTCATGAAATGGAGTGTTTACAAATTTAATACAAATTAATTACGTACATAGATCTCAGTGGGAATCCCAACATTAAATATCCGAACATTAGAATCTTCATATTTCCACAATGATAACATTAAAACCCGTAAAAAAGTCTAAGTGCACTTATTGCGTTTTTATATGGAACTGTTTATTCACTTCACTTAATTTTTTCGCACTTTAAGTGCTTTATTTTTTTTTCTTTCGTTAAAATTTTTTTTAGTAAAATCTGCCTTCTTTCTCATTACATAATTTTTTTGTATTTTTATTTTAACAATTTTTGTTGTTATATCCCAGAGCACGGGGAAAAAGTGTCAATAAAAATATGACACTATGGCGGCATTGCCATAAAACAAGTCCAATTTTCACATCCATTCTGCAACAGATGTCGCAGTGTTGTGAATATCAATTGGCACGAACCAGAATAGAAGTAGGATTAATGAAGACAAACAAAAAACCGCTGTGATGGCTGAATGGTTATAGCAGCGGCGCCTAAACGTTGCCGATGAAGGAATTTAGCAGTTCCCGAAATGGATCTATACAACGAGCTTTGGCAGTTGTCTAAATTTTTTCTTTATTCTATTCTAATTAAAAAATTTTTTCAATTAAGAAAAAATTTATCATAACAATAATAATGATAAAAAATTATTGTTAGGCCTTGAGCTCGATTCGAACCCGCGATCTATTTTTATTTTTTATGAAGGTATCCTATATATATCTATTCTATTCGAAATTTTCGTTTTGTGTCACACTTACATATTACATATGTATTTATACAAAATTAAACTCGGTAAAGCGCCAATTGCATACCTAACGGGTGGCGTGAAATAGGCTAAATTCCCTAAGCACATTTCTTCGTTTTTAACTAAAAGTTCATGTTTTTTGAATTATGACACTATTGAAGTAAATGGGCGATATATGTATATGGATGATATAGGCCTACTGGGGAACCGAGCTCCCAAAACTAACTTCGGTAGCGCGCCAACGGGAACCTTCCGGGTGGTGTGGAAAATCTATTTTTCAATTCAATTTCAAGTAGTTTCACCATAATTCTATGTCAATTTCATTTGACTTTACATAATTTTTATATTTTTGTTTAAGGAGCTCCATACCAAAACGTTATAATTACATGTGAAAAGTTTGTAAAAAATTTAAGAAAATACAAACAAAAAGTACAAGGTCTTAGATCAAATTCAAAATTTTAATGAAAAATTTAAGTAAGTTAGACCAGTTTGCTATATTTCCAACACTTGATGCATAGACTGAGTTGAAAAAAATACAAGTAAGTCGAATTTCTACCACAGGCGATACTAGTAAATATTATTTTGTTAAGTTAATTTCGCTTGTTACTTTACTTTTCTACTTTTCTAGCATTGTCCAGTCACGGTTGCACATATTCGTGCACTTCGAGTCTTTCATTTTGCCTTTTCCTTCTGATCAATGTAATCATTGTTGAATCAAACGAACAAACACCTGAATTGATTAAATTCAGGAAAAAAATTAATAAATTCGCACATGCATGAAGCTGCAAGTTATTTGGTTGAATTTAAATCAATGGCGAGTATGTTCATTTGAACAATTTGTATCGTTGAACTTGATCATGTTGCAGAATGAGAGCGAACTATGTTGTGTTCAAATTTATCCGTTCTATGATGGCTATACCGTCTGGGCCCACTGCTTTGGATGGTTTGGCATGACCGATGGCATTCTCAACCTCTTTGGGGGTGATGGTAATTGGAGACGCGCTGAATTTATGTTTATGTGCGTGTTGGCCCTCCGTCTATCTTTGTCGACCGTAGAATGCATTATAGAAGCTATCAGCATTCGTTGCGTGCGGACATGTTTTTGATCGCTCCGTGTATCTAACTATTTTGCAATGCTTAAATGTATAAGCTGTCATATAGAATTCGTGAGAGAAAATTTTTTTTCATGTGATATCTGCGGTCATAAAGTACATTTAAAATGTGCTAAATTAAATATTTCTGCAGTAAATTTTTTAAAATCAAATGCGAATTTAATGTTTAAATGTGACAATTGCGTGAATAGCACAATAACAAAATGCCTCTCAGAGTTTAATAAATTATGCTCATCATTGGCAGAAATCCACCAAATATTTGTTAGTGCCAATAACAATCATATTTCTATGGCAAAAAGAATGAGTGGCAGCAACAGCAATGCAATGAAAACGCGTTCTCGCGGTAAGTTCGTTGACTTGCCCAACTGCATTTCGCCTAATATACGAAATTCTAACAAGTATACGAAAACTACACAACCAACATAAGGTGCCGCTGCTGGCGTCGCTACTTCGAGTAAATCAAATGGTGATGCTGCTGAGTTATCATCGTGTTTATCTTCTTCTGTTTCGCACACCGAAACAACAGCTAAACGTTCCGTCACTGATGCTGAGCTTTCAGCTGCTAAGTCGACTAAACGTTTGTCTTCTTATGCTTCGATTTGTAATCAAGCAAATAATAACATCGATTCAAATGATAATTGTGATCGCCCTCTTGCACAAAATTCTGTTCTCACTGGCAACAACAATTTTACGTCGTACATACCGGTATTTTGATAATCTAGGCGGCCAAAACTATTTTAACGTTTTTTATAGTAATTAATACTTTTATTCATCATCATTCAGACAATGAACTTTTTTTATTGAGCTATTATATTATTAACCCTTAAATGACCGTGGTATCTTTAAAGATACAACCATTTTGTACTAGAATAAATATAAAATGATTTTTTTTTTGGGTATTTATAGGTTAAATTATATAAAATAGACATCATTATTAATGTTTTAATTATTAACAATTGTTTTAATTATTTATTTATCAAATGCCAAGTTTCATGGAAAGTTAATGCAATACCACAGAAGGTGTCAAATAAAATACATTATTTGAACAAAAAAAAATATTTAATTCATTCAATAATCGTACGCCAATAAGAACTAAAGCAAAATGAAAGAAATTAAAGGAAAAAATTACAAATTTTCATTATCTGATGAATCAGATTCGTTAGGTTGGGCCGGAATGAGTAAACTTAACGTTTCAGGTAAATATAATTTTAATTTTCCTCTTTTCACATTTCTAGTGCTGCTAAATAAAGGGTCTGAACTTAAGAAAAGTCGATTAAAAATGTCTCTATTGCAGTTTTCTCGGGAAAATTTTCTTGCGAAGTCTTGGCGGTGAGTTCTAAAATGTTTATTCCTTGCTTCTGCAGCCTCCTCCGAAAGTTGCCCAATAGGCACCAGTGCATTTTTTATGATTAATGCACCATGCACAAGTATTTCGGGTGCCATGGGTATAATTCAACGTACGACTGAGCTGTGTCAAATGCATATTTATCATACTTCTCCGAGTCCACTTTATGTCCGCATGAAATTGTCTCCAATATGACTTTTAACCGATAAATGAGATCATAGTTGATTCCGGTTATTTCAGCAGCTAACTTTGGATCTTCGAAAAATCTCCTGCTTGTGTTACCATCATTCGTGTTTCCAAAGTTAGCTTTTGGCATAACAACAAGCAAGCGTTGGATTTCAAGTTTCCTGTCTTTCTCGAAAGATTCAGTTACGAAGTCAATTTCCTCTTTAGTTATGTCCACACTTTGTTTCACAAACCGGAACCTAAAAGGACGACAAAAACGAGCTGAAGAGGGCGTTGGATTTTCCCAAACGACTTTATCACTTTTTCCACAGACTAACCTTAATGGAACAAAACAGGTTTGGAAGATATTTGAATCACAATCAGTATCACTTTCTTGTTTTTGTTTAAACTGTGACTGCTGTGAGCCGTCGCATCCCCATTTACAAATAAGTTTCAGGGACAATCTTTCTTGTTCTTTAAGGGCTAAAAGAACTACTTCCAAATAAGTTAATAAGCGTTTCACTGTAACATCGACCAAGGGCTGTAAATCACATTCGGCACTAGTGCATGTAATTCTGATAGATTCAGTAGGCGGATACAATTAATTTTTTGGTTTTTGAATAAGTGTGTAGCAGGGAAAATTTTTTTTACATGTGTTCCTTATAACTTCGTACTGAGCACTTGTTAGATCAGATTAGATTTTTTCCCAGTGTTTGAAAATGCCTTTTTGTATTTATTTTTACGCACGTGTCGGAGAGTTTTGAATGTCTTTTAATACTTTAGAAGCATCTCTCTTTCCACTTTTGATTAACTCTACTGAAGCAGCATGCATAATTGAGTCTTTGCCCTTTACTGTAGAACTGAGTTCTGCAGTTTTGCGTCTTTTAGATCTTTTACCTGAGTCACTAAAATGTTTCTGAGGACGGCCACATCGTTTCGGTATTGCTGCAACAGTTAATTCAAAACCTCCTTCCAACCAAGACTTGTACTTTGATAGGAAAACATCTTCCTTTTTATGTACTTGCAGCCACTTTTTCTTGATTTGTGATTTAAAATGTGAAAAATTGGGCTTAAGAGCTGATATATGTTCGTCAGAGTATTTTTCACTTGACGAAAGCTCCTGTTGTAAAGAGCTTAATTTTTCGTCCAAATTTGGTAAATTCTGAGCTTGCATGCGGTCGAATAGGTATTTTCGAGTCACAATTCGAACCCCTGAAGTGCCTTGAGAACCTTAAACAAACCAAAAAATAACAAGTATAGAAAACGCTTTTAAAAAAATTGTTCCATGAAACTTTTGAAATTCCACAATTAATTAATCTGCGGTTTTCTGCGGCTAATTCTACTTTATTCCACATCTCAAAGTATATGTACACAATTTGAAAAAAACAATTCAGCTTAACAAATAAAAAAAATATAAGTTAAAAATGCACCATTTCTCCTTATACAGAATTCGATAAATTACGTTATTAATGAACAAAATCTATAAAATATTTATTAAATTTGAAAAAAAAACATACCTGAAGCTTCAATTTCCATCATTAAAACGATACATATAACTTTAAATAAGTTAACTTTACTTTTTTGAAGATTTGTTGTTTGCCGACCGCCGAACGATATATGTGTAGTGTGATAAGCAATGAACTTTTGACTGCCAATCCGGCGGTAGCGTACGCGACGAAAACGCGCGAGAGGGGGTGGAGTGAATACTCTATTGTGTTCTCTTTCTATTTTATTCATTATTAAAATCAATTAATGCGTTTTACAGAATTGACTTTCGGCCGCCTAGATTATCAAAATACCGGTATGTGCGTCGCCTTCGAAAATTGACGAACCAACTGATGCAATTGTTGTTATTGTAAACGATAATAACAATCCTAGTGATGTTGAAAATATCAAAACTGCTGATACTTGTACCGAGAACACTACCAATGAAAATGAGCGGCAACCTGCTGCAAGAAATAAATCTTACGATAAATTGTTCGCATTGTTGGCACGTGGTTATTCTAGACCTATTGAGTTAAAATCTAAATTTACGCTTTATTATCAAAATGTAAGTGGAATGCGTACGAAATCATCGCAATTATATAGTAATGTCATTTCACATGAATATGATATAATAGCTTTGACGGACACGTGGTTGACTGAAAATGTTTCATCTAATAAGTTTTTCGATAATTATTATTATGTATATCGTAATGATCGTTGCTCTAACGCCACCGGGCTTGAAAGGGGTGGTGGTGTGCTAATTGCGGTTAGATCTGTTCTATGTAGTAGATTATTATTGATTATAATAACGGTGACGTGGAACAAATTTGTATATGCGTTACGTTTACTAGTAATAAAAAAATAATTTTTCTATTGTCCTATATGCCACCAAGTAGTGACAATGCTATGTGTTAGAAGCATATAGACAATTCAAGTCGAGTTGTCCATAATGCTAATCCGTCTGATGCAATTATATATTTAGGCGATTTCAATTTAAGTAATATATCTTGGTCTAATGATTGTAATACTTTACCTTCAAATATTAAATCCGACATCGATATGTTAGTTGTTAGCACCTTATTTTCATACGGTCTGAAACAATATAACTCTCAACCAAATAAGAATGGTAGGATCTTAGATCTAGTTTTTGGATCTGCTGATTTAAAAATATACTCAAGGCATGATATTTTTAAATCAGCAGATCCATTTTTGGAAAATAGTTTTCACCATAGTGCTTTGGCTATAAATTTTGATTTTTATAAAAAACCCGCCGAATCTACATTGGAATATAATTATTTCTAGGCCGATCGTGTGGCGATAAACGAGTTCTTCTTAGCTACTGATTGGACCTTTCTTAACTTCTCCGGAAACCCGGAGGCCTCCTATGAAATTTTTAGGAGGAGGATTTTACTAGCCCTTTCGAGTTTCGTACCTCTAAAAAGTAAGGTCTTATTGAATAGGCCACCCTGGTTTAATCTAAAACTAAATAATCTTAAAAATAGAAGAAATAAAGCTTTTAAAAAACATAGGAAGAGCTGTAAAGAAATTGCTATATAAGACTTAAAAAGCAATTCGATTGCCTTAATAAGTGTTCATACACAAGCAATCTGATGCGTTGGTTTATATCCCTTATTTCGGGGTCGCCGGGATCGAGCTGTCTTATAAGGTCACGTTCTCTCGCTAAATTTGCGGCCTCCGCCGGAAAGTGAGGGCGAATTTCGGTAATTCTGCTGGCGGGAATGAAGCGAGCCGTGGCGGTTTCAATGACCTTGTGGAAAGCACACTCCCCTTGGCGAGCATCAGTCGGGATAGGGAGGGCAGCAAAGCGGTTGTCTGTAAAGGATTTGTATTCCTCCCACTTTCCTTTTTTAAAGTTTATGAAAGTGCGTTTTTCGGTGATGATAAAGTCGGCGGTACGCTCGAGCGAAATAAGTATTGGCAGGTGGTCGGATGCCAATGTTACCATCGGCTGCCAGTTGACGCAGTTTACGGGTCCTGCGCTCACGATTGATATATTTGGCGAGCTTCCTACCATACAAGTGGGGGCGTCTCCGTTTGATCTATTTGATCCGCCAACATTTCACGCCTGCTGCCCGCCTGCAAGTGTGAATGCCATAGGTCGTGATGGGCATTGAAATCGCCTAAGATAATGCGATTAACGCTAGTAAGTAAGGCGCTAATATTAGGGCGGTATCCACTGGGGCAGCAGGTGGCAGGAGGGATGTAGATGTTGATGATTTCTAGGTTTGCATTGTAGGAACTTACGCTTCTCCATCGAATCCAACGTTGCTGCCCACGGTGTAAGTGCTGGTGTCTCAATATTTCCGCTATCAATGTTTTCTTCGCCTGTAGCCCAAATTACCAAATGAAATATGTTTGGTTTTTTTTTGACACTCACTGGTGTATTATAAAGGTCCGTCAAGGTGCCCCCCATGATGGATTCGAAATTTGGTAGGCCAGGCATGATGCGCTAATTTGTTCCCAAAATAAAAAATTTTGTGCTCAAAATTTAAGTACTTTTTTTTAACCTCAGGTCCAGCTAGACCCCCTCATAACCACTAGGCCAAACAAAAAAATTTAAATGTGTGAATTATGTGCTATTTATGTGCTCCAACATAAGCTACAGACTACCCAGAAAAACAGAGCTAGACCCCCCCTCATAAGCACTAGGCCAAACAAAAAAAATTAATTGTGGGAATTATGTGCTATTTATGTGCTCCAACATAAGCTACGGTCTGCCCAGAAAAACAAAGGGCACAAGGGGGGAACGGGGGCATGTAACCCCAGACGACAAAATCGAAACGGGATACGTGCAGAATTTTGCGCTATATATGTGCTCAATAGTTCCAAAAACAATTCGTTTTTTTGACAACTCTTTGTTTTTGGAACTATTGAGCACAAAATTCTGCACGTGTCCCGTTTCAATTTTGTCGTCTGGGGTGTATGCGCCCGCTCCCCCCTTGCCACCCCTTTGATTTTCTGGGCAGACCGTAGCTTATGTTGGAGCACATATGTAAATAGCACATAATTCCCACGTTTAAATTTTTTTGTTTGCCTAGTGGTTATGTGGGGGGGGCGGAGGTCTAGCTAGACGTCCAGCTGGACCCCACACTTTTAATGGTTAAAAAAAAACATTAAAAGTTATCAAAAAAACCAATCGTTTTTGGAACTATTGAGCACAATATGCCCCCGCTCCCCCTTGTCACCCCTTTGTTTTTCTGGGCAGACCGTAGCTTATGTTGGAGCACATAATCCCACATTTAAATTGTTTGTTTGGCCTAGTACTTATGAGGGGGAGGTCTAGCTGGACCCCCACTTTTGACGTTTAAAAAAACATTAAAAGTTGTTAAAAAAACGAATCGTTTTTGGAACTATTAGCACATAAATAGCACAAAATTCTGCACGTATCCCGTTTCGACGTCCAGCTGGACCCCCCACTTTTGATGTTTAAAAAAAAACATTAAAGTTGTCACAAAAACTGATAAAATGTATCGGTACTCATTGGATGGTGGTAAAGGTCCAACCAAGTCTATATGTATACGTTCGAAACACCCCCTGGTTGGAAACTTTTCTAACTGAGATTTCGTGTGTCTGCCAACTTTACATTTTTGGCATTGGAAACATTGTTTAGACCATTCATTTATATCTTTATTAGTTTTAGGCCAAAAATATGAATGAGTAACTTTCTTCCGAGTTGATCTAATGTTAGTAGACAAATCACACCAAAGGAGCTTGCCAGGGGAAATTTCTATTTGTCTTAATTGATAAGATGAACTTTCCGATTGATAAGCTGTTAAGTGTTTAAGCTGTTCATCGAGTTCTTGCTCTTTAGCTAAAGTTTCAAAGTAAGGAATATCCAATTTAACAGAATCTATTCCTGGTCGCGATAATGAATCTGAAACAATATTATCACTGCCTTTAATGTATCGAATATCTCCAGTGAATTGTGAAATGAAATCCAATTGGCGAGCTTTCCTGGGAGATCGTTCAGTCTTGTGAAAAGAGCTGCTGTAAGCGGTTTATGATCCGTAAGAACAAAAAAAATCTCGGCCAAAATATTGAAACTGTTTAATTGCTTCGTAAATAGCTAAAAGTTCTTTGTCGAAAGTGGAATACTTTTTTTGAGCTGGGCTCAGTTTTTTGCTGAAAAATGACAAAGGCTGCCACTGGTTATTAACATATTGCTGTAAAACACACCCTAATGCTGTGTTTGAAGCATCAATGCTAATAGAAACTGGGGCGTATGCTTTTGGAAATGCCAATAATGTTGGATTTTACAATGATAACGTTGCAGATTTGAATGTAGTTTCACACTCTTGGGACCATTTAAACTCCTTACCCTTTGTACTTAGCTTCTGTAAATGTGTAAGATGTGTATATAAGGGAGACAAAATGTTTGCAAAATTTGGAATGAAACGATGATAGAAATTAACCATACCTAAAAATCTTTGTAGCTGCTTGATTGATGTAGGAACTGGAAACTCTGTAATAGCTTGAAATTTTTCTTTATTAGGTCTAATACCATTAACCGAAATTTTATGACCAAGAAAAATTAGTTCTTGAACTCCAAAAATACACTTAGAAGCTTTAACCCTGAGGCCATATTCAACTAATCGCTTAAAAAGACTACGAAGATGTGACTTGTGTTCCTCGTGAGATTTGCTGAAGATCAAAATATCATCAAGATAAACATACACAAAGTCAAAACCTCTAACTACTTGGTGCATGAAGCGCTGGAATGTTTGCGCCGAATTTCGCAGACCAAAAGGCATAGTCGGAAATTCGACCAAGTCGAAGGGGGTTATGATTACTGTTTTATGAATGTCCTCTTCTGCTATAGGAATGTGATGATGATAAGCACGACAAATATCCATCTTTGAGAAAATTATACACCCTTCAAGAAAATTTTAAATGTCTTGAATATGGGGAATAACAGATATCTGGAGTTGTTATTGCATTTACTTTCCTATAGTCGCCACAAGGTCTCCAGTCATCGATACCTTTACACTGAAAGAAATGGCGCTAGTAAAATCAACAAATTGATTCTGTTCTTCTTGACTTAACGGAGATTCGGTGAAATTGATCGAATTACGGTTAATTCGACCGAGTTCTTTGTCAAACGAACAAGTTAGTTTAGTCATTTCAACAGAAGAGAAATTGTCGCTCTTAAGTTAACAAAATTCTGTAAAATTTACAGATTCCTGGTCAATCTAACTGATTTTTCTGTTAACACAACTGATCTCACTGGTCATTTCAACAGCGATCAACAGTCAATACATGAGCAAATTTCAAAGAGAATTTTCGCTCACTGCGCTCCCTGCTTTGTACTTATGACGATGGTACCACTTCAAATACCAAAATAAGAAAACCACCAAATCGAAAAAACACACAAAATGGGAAAACAACAAAAAAACTAGTTTTTCAGTTATCAATAGGCACGAAAAACCCTTTTTTGAATTTACAGTGCAAAAAATTATGAGATACACCTATTTATCGGGTACAATTTTGCTACTTCTCCTCCAAGCGAAATGCAAAATTGCACCCTCTTGTTGCAAAAGTTTTGTTTGAACGAACAGGATTTTTCCAAAGTTAGTAACATTTTATTCTAGTTTTTACGAATTTTCACTCACGCGAACGAATTTAATAAGATAATAAAAAACATCCTTTTTTAATTTTGATGTTTCCGACAACATAAATGTTTGAGTTGTTTTGGAATCGTTTCGACTTAAAGTGTTGCGAAAATTAAACTTGCCGAATTACATGTAAAGTTACTCCAGTGGTGAATTATCTTCTGGCGATTTGATTCTTTACTTTTCTATAACTTACAAGTTCTCTATTTAAAATGTTATGTCAAACATTTATACAAGTTTTGTTCGAAACAATCAAGTGTGGAAACTACATGCGAGAGAAGAAATTGAGAATGAGCTGAGCTGCAACCGAAAGAACTGAGAATCAGTTTTGTGACTATTTTCATTTCTATTTGCAAAGCGAAGTTCAAAACTATAAATTAAATTTCATTTCATTTATTAGAAATTACATTAGTACAGTAAGATAATATATCTTTTATAGTACAACAAACAGTGTCATAGATATGTATTTAACAAGATTGAATAAAATTTTGGGATAAAAAAGGGATACACAGTATTACTAAAGTTAATCTTAGTTAATGATGCTATACAAAGTACAGTAGTTGTGATATAAAATATATATAGATATAGTAGACATATTAAAGACAGCTAATTAAAACTATGCTCAAAGTAAACGACTTAGGAAAAAATTGAATAAAAAAGAAAAAAACAAAATGGTCAGATTAAGATTAATGTGTAGAGAAATAATTGAAATGAATGCGCTTATAATTGCTTTGGTTTACATTGTTCCTTATTGCAGCTGGGATTGAGTTCCCTATACGTATGGTGTTGACGAAAAACAGCCTTGTATAGACAACAAAATTGAAGCTGGGTACAACTATACTACATGACCTGAGAGATCTAGCAAATGTGAGTTTTTCATATAAGTACGGTGGGGATTTAGTAGAAATCAACCTGAACAAGAAAATTACACTTATAGCCTTCTGATAGGCGAATATGTCACATCCTAAGAGTTGAAACAGCCACGCAGAAATATGATCGAACCTGCGTAACCCAAATACGTAGCGAGTTACCTGATTAAAGGCAATCTCAATTTTATGTGCAGTGCACGAATCTAATTTGTTGTAAACTAGCTCAGAGTAGGTTATAATTGGCAATATAAGCTGTACCGCAAGCTTTCTTCTAATTTGAGGAGGCGTAAACGGTGCATATTGCCTCAGATTGCGCAATGTACCATACACTTTACCAACAACAGAGTTGATATGGTCAACACAAGTTAGGTTTGAGTTAATTACGAAACCCAGATTCGTGATTTTAGTAACAGTTTGCAGAGCAGTATTACCAATGCATATAGTAGGAGTTAGTACATCGACGACCTTTTGACGTTCGGTTAGTAAGTGCCACCGTGGTGTGATGGTAGCGCGCTCCGTCTGCAACATCAAAATTTTCGAAATAAGGTTTTTCAATTAGAAGAAAATTTTTCTAAGAAATTTCAGTTGAATTGACCCGTATTTGGGTTGATTTTACCAGTCTTTTTCTTTCAGTGTAGGCGCCATGTGCAGAGGCGACGAGCATGGTGATGAAGACGGACGACAGATTCCTTTTCGACACATAAAATCGAACTCTCCTTTAGCAATCTTAAGCTTTGCAGGACGAAGTCGTCTAGCTTTGTGGATAGGCAAATGACTCTTTGTTATGATACGATGGACAGCATTGTGTTTACAGGGAGATTGAAATCGATTTCATTGAGAAGAGTTGGAAAATCTTTCAATATATCACCCCAGTTAGAACCAATGTTAAAAAATTTTGGCGTAGGAAATTGTTTCTTTGAAAGGACTCCTGAAACCTTTATATTAGGTTTTGGATCAATAAGATTTTTGGGATTTGATGTCTATTACAAGACCATATTTGTCTAAGAAATCAGCACCAATGATAGGCTCCGTAATTTCAGCAATGTAAAATAAATGTGGAAAATTACAACGTAAATTTAAAGTTAATGTAAATGGTTTTGATCCAAAAACATCTATGTTTGTGTCATTCGCTGCGGAAAGAACTTGTGTTGGTACCTTCGAAGCTTTGGAAGAAAATGATTTCGGAATGGCACTAATGTCTGCACCAAAATCAACTAAAAATGTTAACTTAGTATTTGGGTCAAAAACAAATAAGCGACTAGAAGGAAAAATGCTACTGTTCGTCGCAGTAGTATCTACTGGTTTTTTGAGTAACTACGGGGTTGGATACATTTATTGGCCTTTTCCGAAAATTTCTCATGATACCAACACAAACCTGATGATGATAACTGTCTTGGCTTCGACTTAGATCGAGACCTAGATCTTGACCGAAATGAAAAATTTTTCTGAACACTAAGTTTTTGTATAGAATCAGTTAATATTTGAATTTGTTTTTCTAAGCGACTAAGGTGGTCATTTTGCTCAGATGGTGAAGAAGATATTGCTTGCACATGACCTTGCTTACTTGACAGAATGATTTCATAGATTGAATCTGTTTGTGATAATGTCTTTATGTCTGGATTAGGCAATGTTTTAAGTGAAACTTGTATTTGTGTTGGTAATTTACGAATCCAAAGTTGTATAATGAGTTTGTCTGAAATCGAGTCCGACTGTCTCGCTGTTTGTTTAAGTGTGCGATAAAATTCCGATGTTTTTCTATCACCTATATCTAAGTCTGCCAGGAGGGACTCTAAGCGTTGAGATTCGCTAAGAAAGTTTCGTTTTAAAAGAGCTTCTCTCAGTGTAGAATATGCTGTCGATGCCGAATTATTCCAATTATCATTAATAGCCTGTATGATATCAAAAACTGTTGCAGTCATATCCTGTGATAGCGATACTCTAAGATATTCATACTTAGAAATTTCGCTAGTAATATTTATAATACGAAATTCAGTCTCAGCTAAAATAAACCATTGGTGACGATATTTATTATAAAAAAGGGTAGTTTCAAACCTGAGGAATTTGAATGCTGAATTTGAGGAGGGGGCGAAGAATTCTGATTTTGCTCTAGAGACATGACCGGTTTTTGATTTTGTTCTAGAGATATGACCGGTTGTTGATTTTGTTCTAGAGAAATTATCGGTTCTTGACTTTGTTCTAAAGACACAACCGGTTGATACAAATTAATTAAACTTCTATCTCTAGTTATAATCGGACTTCTCAATATCGAAATAAACTAGTCGTAAAAAATAAAAGGAGAACAATCACAAATAGTATCTAAATAGCCAATAGCTTCTACTTAAATTAGTCGTGCTAGTATTGTATATATACCTATTAATCACTTAAATTGTAAATAAATTATTATACTTGCAGTTGATTAAAACTTGAAACATTATTTGATTGAAGATGCAGAGTTCACAATCGTGGGCCAGCTATGAATTGCTCGTCCAATCACCAGACTTTATTTCTTTAAAATGTTGTTTTTGTTTTTATCGGCCTATTGATAAATCATTCAAGGTTCGAATCGAGCTCAAGGCCAGAACAATAATTTTTTTCTAATGATAATTATTGTTATTTTTTAATTTTTCTAAATTTAAAAATTGTATTTTGTTTTTGGAATAGTAAGTAGAAAATTTTTCAGACAACCTGCCATAGCTGCGCAGATAGATCCATTTCGAAGGGTGCTAAGACTTCATCATCAGTACGCTTTAGGCATGCTGCGCTAACCATTTAGCTATACAGCGGTGGTTTGTTTGACTGGCAAATTTGCTACTTCTATTCCTTTTTACCAACTATATTTATTCAGTGTTGCGCCATCTGGTGCAAATCACTGATAATGCTGGATTTTTGTTTATTGTCAATTACTTTGTTGCATTCCCAAGTGCTCATGGTTTATTAACAATTGTTTTTGTTTTTATCGGCCTATTGATAAATCAAAATTGCATGAGATATGGACTTGAATTTGTAATGAATTGCATGGTTTTAAAAACAGTGCTTCCTTTTACTCAATCGTGGCGTGCAACAAGTATGGATGTCGTGACTTGCTAAGCGGTAGAGGCGTTAGGCCAGTTCGGGTCAAAGGTCACAAAACGGGGTTTTCAAACAATTTCAGCAAAACGGAGTTTTATCTTAAAATCAGCCGCGAAAAAATTGTAGATCAGATAATTATTCACAAAAAATTTTCTTTATCGTAAGTAAAGGCGATAGTTCTTGCGCTATTATCACTTGTCAAATGCGAATGGGAGTACATTATTATATTGCTATGAACGTTTGTTTTGGCCATCTTTCGTTGAATGCGAACAACCTATTAAAAATGGGCGTGGCAGTAGCCCTTCCTACTAAAATTTAATAGTTTGTTTAGTGACTAAGTAAATACAGCCTCCAACAATAAATTGCCAAAACAAACATTCATAGCAACTTAGCTTCCTACAGAAATCCGCAAAAAAAATTTTGCTCTGCCCAAAAAACGATTTTTGTGACACCTTACAAAATGCATTCATAAATCAACTTGTTTGAATATTATTTTCATATATGCACAAAGAAAAAGTGATAATAGCGCAAGAACTATCGCCTTTACGATAGAATCTATAAAGACTTTTTTTGTGTATAATTATTGATATAAAATTTTTTCTCGGCTGATTTTTTGATAAAGCCTCCCGTTTTGTTGAAAATCGCGGAAAATCCGTTTTTTTGACCTTTGCCCGCAAGTAACTTTTTTTCCAGGTATTTGATCGATGCGCAGTGGTCGGTTCCATAGGCCAAATGTGTCGTTAGTATCTCTTATTAGAACAGCCTTTTAAGAGGTGTATTTGTTTTTGTTGTATGCGAACTGTACTCTTTAAGAATAGCTTCAAAAGTGAGGTTATGGTATTAGTTAGTTTTTGCAGTGTGAGCAAGTTAAAAATAAAGTGCAAGTTTAAGTTATTTAAAAACACATAAATATCATTGTATTGAAATAAATAAAAATGAATATTGAAGTCAAAGGTATTTACTTCATTTTGAAATAATTTTAGTGTCTTTAACTTGTGTTTTTTTTTTGTTATTTAAAATTTCACAAGTGCCTTTATAAGTGTTTATTTGCACAAATATTTCAATTTCAGCTAAAGTTTTAGTTGGGTTCCTCACCGCTCCTCACGTTGGGACTTATATCTTGTTATTAGTCATAGTTTTAAGATTATAAAGTGTTAATATCAGCTGCCACTTTCTGCCACTAACTATGTTTTGCGACAGTTTTCTGACAGCGTCAACCTGATAAATTATTTTCGTACTCACAGGTAACATACGACATTATTTTATCCAGTCGACGATATGCAGATGTAAACTTTTGTGTGTGTTTGTTGTTTTGTTATTGTTATGTATGCAAGATCTTTTAATAACTTTAATTTCTTTATTTAATCTTATTAAACACTGTATTTGCTATAGACACATCTTACCACTTTTGCCCCCACATCTACTTACTTTTTGCATGCATGCTGTGAAAGTGGGTGGTTGTGGGTCGGTATGAAGGTATCACCCGCACCAATTTTATTGAAAAAATAATTCTCACATATTTGTAAAGCCGTGACCAAAGTTTCACGTTGATATCTCTACCGGAAGCCTTTTTGGCCACCAACTCCATATAAGACCGACCACGGTGCGATGGGGACTTTCTACATTTTATTTATGATGGTGTTTTAAACAATCCTACCAATTTTCAGCTGGTGCGATTTTTTGTAGCCTCTATGATTCGTAA